>NW_004444026.1:1876477-1886830 GCF_000243295.1 Trichechus manatus latirostris | reverse complement strand
TGGGGAACTGGCCAGTTTTTATAAAAGTCAGGCTTTCCTTCTTGACAGATTTTTGGGAGGCTTTCTCTAGGAGTGGAGGGAGGCAGGCCTGGGAACAGATTGAGAGGAGCTAGGGGAAAACACCAACTTCTGTGCAAATGTGGGAGCTACGAGGAGGTACAGCCACCTCTTACCTGCTCCAGCAGTTTAGATGCTTTCTCTCTGGACTGACTCTTCTTTACATCCACCCCTAGGTGTCAGCACTACTCCACACAGGATCTGAAATGGCCCGAAGAAAGGTTGACCGCAGGGTACCTTCCAGGGAGGGGGAGATTTCAACACTTAGAGGGTTCAGATGAGGGTCCCTAATCACGTTTTCTCAGGCAGAGAGATGGCACCCCCACACTAGCATGATTTCGCTCCCTTCTTCTCAGATCGTTCTGGGTTAAAAGTGAATCCAGAATCTGCACTTACGCCCAAAGAGAAGGGCCGAGTGTGGCCTGGGGAGCAGATCCCAGGGAGCCTTTCAGGGAAGACCCCAATTCCAAATGTCAGGGAATCTCTCCTCGGGGAAAAATAAACGTAAACCACGTCCTGTTGAAGGGGCAGCCCCTTTCTTCTCTGCATCTGTTCTACACGGGGTTCAGAGAAGTGGCTCAAGTCAGGCCCACTTTGGGAAGGACAGGTTCAGCCCAAAGCTGTACAATGTGTTTCTCGTAATGCCTGCATTGTGTTTTGGAGGTTGGATTTCTTACAGAATTCTTACCAGGGGAAGCATAAAGGTAGGTAATGTGAGTCTTCATGTCCATCAGAGCTGCATACTCCCTGTTTTCATTAATCAAACATGTTAAAATATATGGAAGAGCCTTGTGCTGGTAAAGTGCCATGTGCACATACATGTGTCTGCACACGCAAGTGGATGGAAATTTTACTTCATGACAGATGCACTCTTAGGGCGTTTGTAATTGTGAATAAAGATGGAAGTTGGAGAATTCAGACGCTTTGCCACAAGCGAGCTTCTTGAGAATGGATACATTCTGCGTGCTGTATCCGCATATTAGGCGTCCCTGATCTTCTGTTCTTGGTGGAGGACAACAGGACCTCTAGGCCAAAGTCAGTCTACTATACACTCCACTGCTTGTGTTTGAGTCACACTTTTTTCTTGTTTCCAATTAAAATGAACTCAAATAAAATTGTATAGGTTTCCTACGGTGGTATTTGCAAACTCTGATTATCGTTCTATCTAACTGTGGTTAACGTTTGCTTCTTGATGTTGACTCTTGCTTCGTCAGGGTGCCAAAAGCTGAGCCTAGTGGGTTTCCTGCTGTCAAATCTGTGGACGCAAAGCCCTACACTGCCTTGTTGTTGTTGTTGGTTGCCATCCAGTCGGCTTCGACTCATGGTGACCTTATGTGTAACAGAACGAAACCCTGCCTGGTCCTGCGCCATCTTCATTATTGTTGGCGTGTTTGAGTCCATTGTTGTGACCATTGTGTCAGTCTGTCTCATGGGTGGTTTTCCTCGTTTTTGCTGACCCTCTGCTTTACCAAACATGGTATCTTTTTTTCTAGCAACACACCTCCTTAGCAGTGAGCTTTTAATCCACAAATGGGGTTGCGGTTCCTTCCCAAAGATGCATTTGACATAGAGAAGACAAGGACATAAATATAACCTCTGAGACATCCTGACAGGAAGCCTTTTGCTGCATAGCCGGGGCAGGAGGAATCTTCTCAGATAAGGCTGCTATTCCTCAGGATTCTTACTAGGGATAAAGGGGCAGGTCTTTGAGATTCGTTGATTCTCTTCAAACATTGTAAATCAAAAGACTCACTTTGAGAAATTGGCCTCTAGACATTTCAGCACGTCTAGGAGTCATATTTGAATAAACTCTGAAGGATAGTTTATTTGAATAAACTCTGGCAGGTGATGTTTGCTGTTGGGGTTCTCAGAGTTCAGTGTATCTGATCATTTATTCATTCATGTATTAATTCAACAAGTATTATTGAATTGAAAGCATGATGCTAGGCGCTGTAATCCAAAGTACTTATGTGGAATAAATTTAGTTTTTCTAATCCCGACCAAGAGCTACAGCTGCTAACCAAAAGTCAGCAGTTCGAATCCAGTAGCCACTCCTTGGAAACCCTGGGGCAGTTCTGCTCTGTTCTATAGGGTCACTATGAGTCGGAACCAACTGGACAGCACCTAACAACAACATCAGTCCTGACCAAATGCTAATCAGTGATTCCCCAGAGAACTGTGGAGTCGCTTTGTAACTCACAGGCTGCAGCGGGGGCTGTGGGAACTCAGGCCAAAGTTAATATTAAGGAGCTGTGATCCATTTATGCTGAGAATCTTTGGAACTCACCAATCTGAAGTTGCCATCAAGTCTCCTCCATACTCTCCCAATCGCCCACCAACATTCTAGGACTTTGTTGCAAGTAGTTAGGCTGGAGACATTCCCTAGTAATGGGCCGAAGAGCCAAGCCTTGGGAAGGAATTTGAGTGTGGCAAGGTTGGCAATTTGTGTAGGACCTGGCAGGCACTCAGGAAACTCACCCCAGGTTGGTCATCTTTTCCCCACTGGGGTAGTACCTACTCAGTCACAAAGCTACCTCCTTACAGGAAGGAGCAAAAAACAAAACAAACCCAAACCCATTGCCATCAAGTTGACTCCGACTCATGACAACGCTGTGTGTGTCAGAGTAGAACTGTGCTCCATAGAGTTCTTTCAGTGACTGTAATCTTGTGGAAGTAGATCACCAGGACTTTCTTCCATGGTGCTGCTGTGTGGATTTGAACCACCAACCTTTTGGTTAGTAGCTGAGTGCAGTAATCATTTATGTCGCCCAGGGACCTACAGGAAGGAGAGGTATGTCTTATTTTAATAAGCAGTCAGGTCTTGGGGAATCTGAGTAATTAACTGCTTGGGACTCTGTCCCTTTAACCCTGTGATTGTATTCTACTTGGGTGCTTACAACGTTTGAATTCTTCCTGAACCTTAGTGGTCATCTTCTCAAGTATACTTACTTGGTAAATAAGGAAACTGACTTTCCCACCTGGAGCTCTTTTGCTCTGCACCAGGCTGCCTTCCTCACTTAAGAGAAGACGAATGCCTGCTGGGAGCTGGTGTACAAAAATGGTGTTTCCCTAGAGCTTCCAGTGGGAGCAGGAGGCTTTTAGCTCCTCAGCACGGGCATGGTGTTGGTCTGTGACAGACTTCCTGGATCTGGATGCAGTAGAGACTTTTGGTTTATTGTCTGTCATGTTCGTATAGAACAATAAATAGGATTTTTTTTTTTTTTTAAATCTCTGCAGTGGCTTAGCTCTGCCCTTCTCAGCACGCTGGAGAATGCATCCCTGTTGAGAAACTTGTTTCCTAACTCAGTTCGGTTCATGTAAGTGAGGCCGGCAGCCCCGCTGACGGGATTCAGTTAGGGGACAAAGAAATTCTACAGTCCAAGCTGGCACAGAAGAGAGAAGAAAAAGAATGTTTTACTCCCTACTCCAGGGATCAAATTTAGCATTAAGTGGCGCTGACATACCCCAGGGGAAGACATCAGGTTGCTGGAAGGCTCCTTGAGCCCCAGGAACAAGGTGTGCATTCCTTCTGGGGCAGCACACTTGCCCTCCTGCCAACACGCCCTTGGACTCCCGCAGCCTCCATGGAGCTAGGTGTGCCCAGCCCCTTACCCACTCCCCGGGTAGGCCATTTTTAACTCTGACAGGTCTGCTTGGTCACTTGCTTCCCACCCCTGCACTGTACCCCCTCAGTTCAGAGCACATTTTTTTCCCCAGCCGGGGAAAGCATCAGTAGAAACACCTGTGTGCTTATGCTCAGGAATGCAGCTGGATCAGCCTGGATCAAGTACCAGATGTGGGAAGCCAAAAGTTACATGGTGCAAAGTCTCTGAATTCAACATGGCAGCCAGCCTGCCTGCTGGGCTTAAGCTAGGATGCTCTGGTCTGGTTTTGTTGCTGTTCGTTCTCACTGTGCTTTTCAAGTGAGAAATTCTTGTCCTTCTGTATAACAGAGGGCGGCTCTTGCCTCTTAAACAGGCCAATTTAGTATTTGCAAGCTGCCACACTATTAATCTTGCTGTTAACAGCTCAGTACCCATCAGCCATCTTTCCTTCAGATTAGTTTATTCCAGCGACGTGAGGATATGATTTATAATTGTTAATGATGTTAGGATCCCTGCCTTCAGCCACTCTCTGTAGCTTATTCAGTGTCTGTAGACACTCTCAAGCTTTTCTGACAGAAACTGGCACGATGATATACTTTTGTTAAGATACTAGGTACTAGTTGCCGTTGAGTCGACTCCAGCTCATAGCCACCACATGTGTGTCAAAGTAGAAATGTGCTCCATAGGGTTTTCAGTGGCTGATTTTTCTGAAGTAGATTGCCAGGCTTTTCTGCCGAGGTGCCTCTGGGTGGACTGGAACCTCTGACCTTTCAGTTAGCAGCCCAGCACGTTAACCACTTGTACTACCAGTTCAGTTCACAACTCCATACTATCTTAGCCTCTCCAGTTTTTTGAGCTTTGAGAAAAGTTCAGGTGGCAACTTCTTCAGCCTTCTGTTTTCTCACCGTAGAAAAAGATTTCTTTGCCCCCCAGAAATTTTCCTTGCTTTCGGGAAGGAATTTTTTTCCATTTATATTTATATATTTTGTCATAAAGAATAAAACCATACTTTTCAACACTAAAATTAGTCAAATACGAACAAAAAGAAAAATCAGCTCCCACTGTTAGCGTTTGGAAGTATTTCCTAAAAAAAAAGTTTTCTGAGGTTCCTGCCCCTTCACTAATATGTTTGCACTCTGCCACACTCTACTTTCAAGGTATCTTGTCTGTATTACTGGTGGGTGGCACACTGTTTTACTCTGAAGGACAGTCTAATCTTTTGCAAAAAGTAAGCTAAGCCTTTCCAAACTAACCCTAGAAGTTCTCTTCCCAAAATGAGGAAAACATCTGGCTGCTGGCACAGTAATTTTAAGCAACGTCTGTAAGTGGATTGAGGGCAGGGTCTGTATTTGATGCCATATTTTACCTAATCTACGACAGTCATTAATTGTGAGATGCAGTGTTGATTTTATAACACTGACAAGGAAAACATACTTCATGTTAAAATGTGAAGAAAATATGTCTCTTAGAATTAACAAAATCACGCGTTTTTGTGTGTACTCATAGTCACTGACACGGTGTTTTTTTTATACGTGGTAGGCATAAAAAAAAAGTTTGTCAGATGAGGATATGAATGATAGGGGATGGCAGGGACATGGAAATTGGACTTCCTTCTTTAAAAATGGAGAAAGCGCCTTTCTGAGATCTGCGACTTGTTTATTGAATTTGAGGAAAACTACATGCCCTTGTTTTGGGTGATCAAGTGTTGCATATGTGTGTATACGTTTTTAAAAAAGCTCTAACCTCCAGAAATCTAATTCTGTCAAAGTAAAATTAAATAGACATGGGAGAAGGAACTGTTACCCCGGGGTGGAGTTGGCAGGCTGAGAACAACTGTTTTTTATTGTCATTGAAGATCTCTAAACTATATAAATACATAAAATATATATCCCGTCCAGTACTTGGAACCAGTTGTTACGGCATTCCGTTTGCAGGAAAACAGGGTCAGGCTGTTTGGTAAGAGTACTGGAAGTGTAACCCACAGCTCAGGGCCTGGGTCCCAGTCTAAATGGTGTTCCCATGCCTGGGGGTGGGTTACACCGTGCAGAGGGCATGGCAGAACCAGAAACATTTGAAGCCTTTGAGCTGTGGGGGTGAGTTTGTGATGTCAATTTCCTGTTCATGCATGGTCTCAGATTGGAGAGTTCCTGAGCAGGTTCTGGAGCCTGAGAGCCTGGCCAGAGGAATCAGGCCCTGGGAAATTTGGGCTAAGGACACTGGCGACCACTTTGCAGTCTGATGTCATATTGAGGAAAGGCTGGGTAAAGAGTCAAATTTCTCCTATTGTGAGCATGGTGTAGCTTATCGCCATCTCTGATTCCCTCTTGGCTGTAACAGTGGCAAAGAGATACTTAGATAAGGCAAATTTCAGTAAGGAACACTTTATTTTTTTGATACTGCTTTTTTTTTTTTTTTTTTTTATTATTTTGCTTCAGGTGAAAGCCTACAGTTCAAGTTAATTTCTCATTCCAAAATTTATTCACATATTGTTTTGTGACATTGATTGCAATCTCCCCAATGTAACAGCACACTCCCCCTTTCCACCCTGGGTTCCCTGTGTCCGTTCATCCAGTTCCTGTCCCTTCCTGCCTTCTTGTCCTGCTTTTGGACAGGAGCTGCCCATTCGGTCTCGTATATCTGATAGAACTAAGAAGCACATTCCTCACGTGTATTATTTTTTTGTTTTATGGTCCTGTCTAATCTTTGTCTGAAGAGCGGGCTTTGGGAATGATTTCAGTTCTCAGTTAGCAGAGTGTCCCGGGGCCATAGTTTTGGGGTTTCCTCCAGTCTCTGTCAGACCATTAAGTCTGGTCTTTTTATGTGAATTTGAATTCTGTTCTACATTTTCCTCCTGCTGTATCAGGGACTCTCTGTGGTGATCCCTGTCAGGGCGGTTGTTGGTGATAGCTGGGCACCATCTAGTTCTTCTGGTCTCTGGTTCATGTGGTCCTTTAGTCTCAGTAAGAAACACTTTAGCATCTTTGAATCAATGAATGGGTCACGGCATCCTCTGGAATGAAGCTCAAACCTTCCTTCTGCCATTATATGTAAGCCCCGTGACACTGGACAAACCTTTTAACCTCTTCAGGCCTCAGTTTCCCTCTTTGAAATGACAACTATTACCTAGTTTATAGGGTTTTGGTGAGGAACAGATGAGATAGTGTCTGTAAAGAACCTAGCCTGGGCCCAGCTCACAGTAAATGAAGGCAGTAAATGTTCATTTGAGTTCTCTTTTTAGGAAGTAAACCAGCCATCTGTCCCAGGCAAATGAGGCCTCCCTCCATGGCTTTCCCCAAAGAAGTGAGGGGTGCATGTCAGAAGTTCTTCTGATCTTCTATTCTCAGCATATTTATTTAGATCTTTCCTGAACCGAATTCCATTTCTGGCCCTTCCTCCGTCTTTGCAACTTGATGGAATGATTGATTTTCTTTTGGTGCAAACAGTTAATGCACTTGGCTGCTAACTGGAAGATTGGAGGTTTGAATCCACCTGGAGGCACCTCGGAAAAAAGGCTTGGCAGTCTATTTCTGAAAAATCAGCCAGTGAAAACCATATGGAGCACATTTCTTCTCTGACTCACATGGGGGCACCATGAATCAGAATCCACTTGATGGCAACTGGTTTAAGACAGGTTTAGGTTTAGGTGTGGGTACAGTTGGTTCAGAATTAGCTGACATGTGGCTTCTTCCTCTTTGTGATTGAGACATGGCTTCCTCCAGTTCTGACTAGGTTATTCCTTGGGATAATTAGTTGCCAAAATGTGTGGTTTAGATGTCCTTTGAAGTCCTTTCCAGCATGCAATTCTATGATTCTTTGGTTGTGAACAGCCTAGCCCCACTTCCTAGCCCTCTTATCTTTTGATGTATGTATAATATATCATGGAGTGTGGGAACAAGGGGAAGGATTTACCCTCAAGTTCACCTCTGTCCTCTGTAGCTTTTCTGAGGAGGAGAAAGAAGGTGGGAGGCTGTTCACAGCCCACACAAGCTGCGCCTTACTTGGGGTGTTGGGTTGCTCATCTGTGCCACTTTGTCACTGTAAAGATAGGCTGAGCTGGATGACACTTCAAAGATCAACCAGTTCAGTGCCCTCATTTCCAGATTGAGGACGATAAGACTCAGATAAGAAAGACTAAGGAGTTAGTCATTTGATTGCCCAAGACCACACCACCTGGCATCCCCTACAACTTTGATTTCCTTCTGCACTTCCTTGGGTAGTGAGTCAGGATTCCATGTGTACCCTTGCTTCCTTGTGTCCTCCAGGGCCCTCCAGGACTACGAACCTTTTCGAGCCCCTGCTGAGAATTTGCATTTCTAACAAGTTCCCAGGAAGTTATATTTAAGAATCACCTAGGGATTTTGTTAAAATGTAGATTCTGATTCAATGTATCTGGGGTGGAAATGCGAATTCTCAGCAGAGGTTCGAACTGGAATGAATGGGTTCCGAAGTCCTGGCACCCTCTCAGGCCCATCATTCTCATCTTGCTAGGAGTGGTCAAGGAATCTCTTTGGGAAGAGGACATAGGGTATTTCTTTGCTGCTTTCAGAGTTTGTGGAAATTAAATGGACTGATGAATGTGCCTAACTCATGGAAGGAGCTTGTCAGCGGTTCGTTTCCTTCTTTGTGGGGAGGCAGGCTGTGTGGTTGAGTAGAAGGAACCTAGACTTTGGGTCAGAAAGACTTGGATTGAATCCTAACCCTACAAGCTGAGTGACCATGAGTGGACACTTCCCCGAGTCTTTCCTTATTTGCAAAATGTGGGTAGTAATTCCTACTTTGCTGTATTGTGGAGAGAATTGAATGAATCAAGTGTGTAAAGTCCTGAAATATGGTGACTGCCCAATCCATAATCATCGTTATCTGCTCTTATTGGAAAGACTTGTTTCAGCATGGAAATTAGTCTGGAAAGGAGGATTCAATCTAGGAATCATGAAATCAGTTTGTTTAGCCAAAAACATGTAGGAAGTGGAATAGACTATCCTGCTTAATTGAGGGTTAAACTGCTTTTAAAACCCCCGTTTGGGGAAACCTTTAAAAGCTTTATGCAGTTTTATGTCGCTATAGAAAAAAGAAAAGACCCTATACTGTTGTTGCTGTGGTATGCTGTCGAGTTGATTCTGACTGACAGCGACCCTATATGCCGGAGTAGAACTGCCCCATAGGATTTAATCTGTACCGGAGCAGATCACCAAGATCTTTTCTCCCAGTGGAGTGGCCAGTGGGTTCGAACCGCCAACCTTTTAGTTAGCAGCCGAGCACTTAACCATTGCACCGCCAGGGTTCCTTCCAGACATTGTACTAGAAATTAGGAAATCTGGGTTTTAGTTAGATGACACCCTTATGTCATCGGAACACTGAACATCATCAGACAATTGCGACTGCAGAACATGTGGGACTTGGACTGAATTTTACATCAGTTCCACGGCACAAAAGATTTTTGTTTTCTGTTTTTAGAAAATCTTATTCCTAATACAAGCTCCTTTGTTCATAATCTTTTGGGGTTTAGGAGTGATTTTTAGAGTCCTTCTGTGTTGTTTTCTTTCTTTTCCCTCCCCTTTCCTCAAGCAATATTGTTAAGGCAGTTTTCTTTATTTTCCAGTAGTTGATTTGTAATACTCACTCTCTTTAGCCAAAAAAATAGACTATATTCAGAAGCAAATGAGCATTTAAATACTGGTAAAATTCTTCCAGTTTTGCGGAAATGAGCCAGAAACTCCAATCTGTATTTTTTTTTTTTTTTTTTTTTTCAAAAAGAGAACAAATGGCCAAAGAAATGCTAGGCCCTTGCCCTGCCCCAACCTGCTCAGAGCAGCCAATTAAACATGCATTAGTTTTGGAAGACTTCTCAAAGGCCTATAGATTGCGCTTGAAATCTTTGTTTAGTCTTTCAGGGACACTGTCACACGGATGATTTATCAAAGAAAGTTGTTTATCTGGCAGTAAAATAAACTCTGGGTCTGTTCAGACTAAGATTTCCCGTGAATTTCTACCAAGGTAAACACTGGTAACTGGCAGGTTGCAAATTCCGCGTGAAAGCCAGACACATACAATAAATATTTGAACTACAGCTTTGCTGTGTAAGAGGCCCGGCCTGTCACTGTGCTGTCACTCCTGCTGTGGCTGGGAGGACCTGGCACTGCAGCCTGGCTGGCTCGGCGACCAGGAGGCAGGCCTGGCAGCGCCGGTGTCTGCAGGAGCCGCCCCTGTTGTGTGGGCCTCTCAGGGTCTGAGTGCCACTTAGTGCTGGCACCGGGGACTTCCTGGTTCAGAGCGGGGAGGCTCAGGACGGCATCCCTCAGCATCGCACAGACAGCCTTGTGATGAGTTGTGGGGAAAGTGAACCAGCAGCAGGCAGCTTAGGTTTCCTAAAAAATAGACATTTGCTGAACTGAATTGGCATGGGGCCGGGACGTACTGAATGAACTGGGGCCCGTGGAGATTGGGAGCTGGGGCCGGGGCATGGTGGTAGGAGCTGAAACCACCCTCTGCATTCTCTTGTGCTTGGGCTATCCAGTTGATCCTCGTTATTCATGGATTCCATATCTGCAAATTTACCTACTTGCTCAAGTTTGTTTGTAAACCCCAAATCGATACTTGTGACACTTTTGCAGTCATTTGTGGACAAGTGCAGAGCAGCGTAAAATTCGAGTCACCAGCATGCATGTTCCCAGCTGAGGTTGAACGAGGCGAC
>NW_004444026.1:1873412-1875472 GCF_000243295.1 Trichechus manatus latirostris | reverse complement strand
AGGCCAGTTGCAGGGAGGGCAAGCAAGGATGCTGGAGAGGAGGTGGAAGTTGTACCTGTATGATGAGGGCTTTTTGGTTTGGGGCCTGGGCTCATCTGCGGAGAACCCAGGTTTATGCTTGAGTCTTGAGGGTAAAAGGTGTTGGGGGTTTAGAGGAGCTGGGGGTGCGTGAGGCCTGGCTGCTTGGACAGCTGTTGGGGATTGATGCTTCTCGTTATGCCTGTAATAGATGGTTATTGGCTTGCAGATATTTAGGAGAATAAAGGAGAATTTTCTTTAGGGCATGTATTAAGGGGAATCATTTACAAATTCTGAAAGGGTGTCTGGGAGTTGTAAAGAGATACCAAAATAGTACTTTGGCAGTGGGGAAAAATTAGGAAACAGCTTCCCCAAACTCTGTTCTCTCTCATTCAGGCAGGATTATCAGAGGGATTTTATATCTGTTGTTTTCTTGAGCCCTGCCATAAGCCTCCTCCCCAGGACACTTCCTTTTGGGACTGCCTCAGACGTGTTCTCTTCTCTTTGTGAGCCCTTTGAAAATTAGTTCACACTGGTGTGTATTCCATAACAGATGCATTCAGCTTTTGGACATGGCTTTATGGCTAAAGGAAATCCATAACTCTGTGTCTGTGGCACCAGGGCTAGAGATGTGCCCGGAAGAAGCTTTAAACCCTTAAACACAGCTGGTAGCTGAAGAGCAAGTTCCCTCCTGCAGCCCTGCACGTGGGTGCAGTGTTGCCAGCTGGCCGAGTGGAGCTCCTGGACACACACACTTGTGTCTTTGCAAGGGACTGGGCAGAGACGGGCTGTGTTTCTTCCTTTGGCCTCAGCTCCATACTGAGGACCTGGTTCCTGCCCTGAAGAATCTGGTGGGCGACTCAAGCCTTGGCCATGCTTGTTTCATGCTGTTTTCCAGTAACTTCAGATGCTTTAGTGCATAGTTCCAGGTCTTGGGCCTGAAGGAGGGAGGGGTCTTCAGCTGGGGCTGGAGAAATTCAGGGACGTTTCCTGGAGATGAGTATTCTCACTGTCAGATTAATGGAGGCAACAAAGAAGGGCATTAGATTAGAGAGGGGAAAGGGAGCGAAGACGCGAAACAAATGATAATACTTAAATTACAAAACCTCATTCAAGTAAATAAATACAGGTAAAGAATGAGCATTTGTCATTTCTAGCAGCTAACTCAGCCTCCTGTGTCAGGGCTGGCTCTGACCAAAAACTTGGGGACTTAAAGGCTGAAGTGGAATGTGACCAAGGAGTTGGCCCTTCTAATTCATCTCTGCTGGTTACCCAGCTTGAAGGATGTTGGGGCCCCAGGAATGCAACCCCTGCTTCTTATGGAGCAGCAGTAGAATGACCAGGTTCTATAGTGGCTACCCACTTAGCTCTGGCCACAGGCCTGAGTTACCCAAGGTGGGCACCGCTGCAGGAGGGAAGCAGTAGCTGTCTGCCCCGGGCAAGCGGCTGAGAAGAAGTGGAAGGGCAAGACTGAGCTGAGGGGGCAGCCTCTAACCTACCACATAACCCTCAGTTACTTCCACCCTGAGAGAGCAGGGCTAGCTGGAAAGTCTTGGCCTTTGTTCTGAGATGCAGAGGTGCAGAGAGGCAGTGCGTACAGCTCAGATGCCCGCAAGGGGACAAATGCCAGCCACCGCCCAGCCTCTTGGGTTACAACTACTTTACTCTTAACACGTATTCGTTTTCAAACAGGTGTGTGATTTTTTTTTTCCCCTTTGGCAAATCTAACCATCCACAGATGGCAAGCACTCTCGCACAGATTTATTTCAGCAGACAGTTGTTGGGTTTCTGTTGAGTCCACGGCTCTGCCTAGACCTTACACCACGTTTACTCTGAAATCATCATCTAAAGAGATTTTAGTTGTGCAGACAAATGTGTTTGTATCATTTCTTCCCAGGGCCTGGCAAGAGGGGGGTCTCCATAGTCAAAGCCAAAGAGGGCAACCATAAGTCAGTCCCCCCATCCAGGTGCTCCGAACCGTGAATTAACCCTTTGGCAAGGAAAGTGAGACCTTAGTTTGGCCAGGAGATGGCTCTTACCTA
>NW_004444026.1:1870368-1871677 GCF_000243295.1 Trichechus manatus latirostris | reverse complement strand
GCTTGCACAGCTAACGGAGCCTGTCTCTTACATCTGCTCTGGCCTCACCAGGTGCGGTGCTTCAAGAACAGAGTGCCAACTTTCCCTTACTCAGGAATGGCTTTACAGAAGCCCATAAGGGGTTTCTTTAAAACAGTGCTATTATGCAAACCAAAGGCCATTTTTGTAAATTGGGGAACATTGCTGGAGTCTTGGTGTTTTGTTTCTTACCCCAAACACCAAATAGGCCTGGTTTGTTTTGGTCTTAGTGTTTACGGCAGGTCCCCTTAGGACTGTTGGTTCTCTGGGCAGGAATCACTTCCTGGGCAGATTTTAGCAGCTGGCAGGGATTGTCATAAAGGGTGTGGTGTAATCCCTGGGATTTTAAAAGTATGTTGGACAGAATATGCATAGCCTTAGGAATGTTAGACACACCTGAGTTTAAGGTCTGGTTTTATCACCTGCTGTGTCAGCTCAGGCAAGTCTCTTAACCTCTCTGTAGCTCAGTTTACTCACATTTAAAAAATGAAAATAGAAAACTTCTGGGCTGGAAGATAAACTATGATGGGTTAGAAAATAACACCAGTTTTGGAGTCCAGGGATCTGATTCTGTTTCTGACCCTCACCAGCTTTATGACTTTGGGCAATTCAGTGAAAGTCTCCAAGCCCCAGTTTCTGTAAGCAAAATGAAGGGCTCACCATAGGTAACCTCTAGGGTTCCTTCCAGCTCTGAAATTGTGTGGTATTTTTGGGCAAAAACTCTTTGTGACTTGGTTTCTTGGTACAATATCTTTGTAGATACCTCGTGCCCTCTAGGTCTTTGCACTGGGAATAGTTGGGCCTCATCTTCGGCATATGTAGAAGAGAAGCTTGTAAGTCAGAGGGTGGAACAGGTGAAAAGTGACTTGGAGATCCTAGTTGAAGAGCTGAGTTGACCTGGGTGGAGGTGGGTGTTGTGGGTTGTGGGATCTCCGCCAAGGGCAGTGGACTGTGTGCATTGTGGGTCAGCATTCCCCACCAGTGCTGCAGTGTCTGCTGGACTTCCTGGCCAGAGCCTGCTCTACTTGAGCTGACACTCACATCTGGGGTCCCTCTTCTGAGTACATCCTTGAGGTTCTTGTTCTACCCCGTGCTTACTCAGAAACCCAGGCATGAAATGCATGGGAACCTCTTTCTTGCCTGTGTGGGATAGAATCTGACAGGGAAGCTGTTTGGAAGCTTGGAACAAGTAACTTTCTAAGGATTCAGAACTCGGTTTTAATTCTAGATCCACAATTTACCAGCCATGTGACCTTGGCCAAGTCCGTTTCTCTGAGCCTCAGTTTTCTTA
>NW_004444026.1:1867599-1869432 GCF_000243295.1 Trichechus manatus latirostris | reverse complement strand
TTCTAAGGATACAGATGTCACAAGGAAAATAATTGAGATAGCTGAGACTGTAGTCCAACAAAAGGGGGACTTGTTCTGGTTAGCTCTAGCGGAACCTGGCTTGTTGAGGAAATAATACCTTGTTCAACAGAAGGATGGGCTACCTTGCCAGATAGTGGGGTTCCCAGCACAGGAGCTATCCACAGGCTGCCTGTAATAGCTGGAGGCTGGCATTTGACAGGAAGTCAGAAGACATGATTCTGTGGTCCTTTTTAGCCCTGCAGATTCATGATTCAGTGATTCTTGGAGCAACTGCTGTCTGCCTTCCCATTGGTGGCTTCAACCCTGGAGGTGGCTGTGTGCATTGTGGGTTACCATTTTCCACCGGGCCTGCAGTGTCTGCTGGATATCCTGGCTGGAGCCCCCTTCCTTCTCTTGAGGGTGTAAGATGATTTTCCTGAGGAATGTGGAGAACTAAACTGGGGTCTCCGCAGCTCGTTAATCACTCAGCTACTTAGGAATTACACCTTTGAAATGTGTCTGATCTCTCGTATAGAGCCTCTCTTCAGTGAGTAGAGGGAGGATGCCTTGGTGTGCAAAGCCAGAATCACACAGTCTGTTTGAGTTGCGTGCCTTTGAGATGCAGACCAGATGGCTTGGAGGATCATAGTGGTCTTGACTCCTATGGAATGAACTTCCAGTTGCCAGTGGGCATGAAATGAGGCTCAGTCCCTGGGCTGGGCTTTCCTGGTCTCCTCTCCTCCTGCCCTTTCCTATATACAAGCAGGACTGTCTGATCCCACCTCCCACTCCCTGGACCTCCCTTGGTATCAGTATTGCTGGTGGTTTTTTTTAAAAAAATCATTTTTTGCCTTCACAGTTGTATAACTCTGTGTGTGTGTGTGTGTGTGTGTGTGTGTGTGTGTTGGGGCGGAGGGAGGGAAGAAGAGTGGTGAGAAGGTTGAGCATGAAGCCGTCCCTCCTCTGGAGAAGGAGTAAAATCAATATATTCTGTTTATTTTCCTCTGTGACTGACAGCTCTTTGCCTGGAGCCTTCTTCTCTTATAGACTTAATGTGTCTTCTGGCAGATATTCTTGTTTTGAATGGTTATTCAAAGCAGTGAACAGGCAAGCCTAAGAAAGACCTCGAAGCTTTTCTTTCTCATCTCCATCCCTGTCCCCCCTTTCTGATGTTCTTTGAGGCTAGGTCGGTGGGAGGAGTCTGGTCTGGGCCAGGCCTTGCCCTCCAGGTTCCTCAGAATGAGAACCCCGGGGTGGAGTGGAAAAGCTACCTGTTCCTCCCGTGGAGCCCTCTGCTTGGCAGTTCCTGGGAGACCCAAACCCCAAGAAACTGGCACAGGACCCCACACAGCTACTTCTGAGGCAACAGAGAGACCATTGGCATCCCCAGGCCTGATCATGATCATCTGGTGTGAGGCCATGAGCCGAGTTCCAGGGCTTCTCTAACATTTGAGCTAACCTGACCACTGTGTCGGTCCCAGATCCCTGCCTCAGGCCAGCACGCTCGTCCAAGGAAGGCAGGCCAGGGATGCACTGGACAAGCCCCAGGAGAACTCAGTCAGTGTCTCCTGAACTGGAAGGGATTGAGTGCTTAGCTGCAGCCCCACTGTTTTATCTGATACAGGGTCTTGGGAATGAGGGAGGGGGTCCGGGCAGTTCTCCTCAGGCTCCCCCTGAAGGGGGAGGGGTGGGTTGGCCGGAGGCCTCTCGGTCTTTGCTTTCTTTCCTCTTTTACTGCAGCCACATTTCTTGCAGGAAATGACTTATCTGATAGTGAAAGCTGGAGTCGTTCTTCTTCAGCCCAAAGTGGGGCTTAGTTTTCTCTTTTTTGGC
>NW_004444026.1:1864840-1866704 GCF_000243295.1 Trichechus manatus latirostris | reverse complement strand
TCGGCAGCTGCCTGAGCCTCTGAGCCTGTTGCTGCCCGCTGAGCTGGAGATCCCTTGATGTTTCCAGCCCAGCTTTGCAGGGCCCCAGCTCCACTACCAGGTTGAGGATCCCTGCTGCTGTTCCTAGTGCTTACAGAGCCACGTGAGTACTATACTCGGCCTCTGAGTGGGAGTCTCTGTTGAAGGGGCCCTACAGCAAGGTTGCTTAGGCCCCGATGTGTTCCAACCTCTAGTGAAACAGCTCTTTTCATTTATTTACACATCCATAGACCTGGATGGCCTACATCACAGCCATTGTGCTGTACCCGGAGCCACAGATCCCTCCTCCCTCAAGACCTGCTTCTGAGTCTGCGCTAACGAACCGGACTCTGTTCCTCTTGGATTTCCCCAGGGCCTTCACATTCCCACTCAGTGATTTGGCTTCTGTCAGCTCCTCCAGATGTACCTGCATATGTTTGAATCTCACTCACTGACGATCTGAGGGTTTTATTTTCTCCAGAAAGTTCTTTGCCACTCAGGTAACTGGTCAGTGGCAAACAGCTAATGATGGGGGTTGTGGGGGGCAATGTCATCCAGTTGCTCACACCAGCTGTGCTCTGGCCCAGCCCAGACACTTTGTACCCAGCAATAGGCTGGATGGAACAGTCTGAGAAAAGAAACAGGCTTTAATCAAGTCGATCTGTTTTTTGAACTAATCGACACAAGAAAATTGCAGGAATGGTTTTTTTTTTTTCCTAGAAAATACAGTGTTGATCTGAGAGATTTTGACAAGCTCAGCTGCTGATTTTGGTCTGGCCTCTGGTCCCTCCGTTGGATTATCTTTAAGTAAATCTTGAGAATGGCTGGAAAAAACAATCTGGTGCCTACACGTCATCTTTCCAAGGACTGTTTTGCTGAGTTTCCTATCCAGTCACCAGCTCTGTTTGATGTGGAGGACTTGCCCTTAATGCCCAGGAAAAGCCATAAAGATCATTGCAATGTCATTTAAAAGGGAGAATCCATAAACTTTGAAGGGGGACAAAAAGGAGGAGATGCACGTGATGGCTACCTGGTAGTCTCTCTAATTCTAACACTTGTACAGCAGAGAACTTTTTGTTGTAGTGGAGGGAAGAAGAAGCAAAGATATGACTGTGTCCTGAAGCTCAAGAAATAAAGATATTGAAATCAAAGTGCCAGAAAGAGAGGGAGAAACAGGGTGGGGAACATTCATTGTCAGTGGTCACATAGTAAAAAGCAAGAGTCTAAATTCATCAGTGTTCTTATCTATAAAATAGTCTGGGATCTTCACTCCTTTGGGAATGGGATGGCAAAGAATGAGATTATAGATAGTCACAGAGAACTTCTTGAAAGATCCCAGGGAAAATAGTAAAAAAATTTAAAGCTAGGGTTGTTTTGGCCTAACCAGTGTAGAAATCATTATTTGTACTTCTCTGCTTCCCCTGAAAGCAGAAAACCAAAACCAAACCTGTTGCCATAGAGTTGATCCCGACTCATAGCGACTCTGTACAGGGGTGCTTAAAAATTGGGCAGAAGATCAGAAGAATAAAATGAATGAATGAATAAAATAGAAATAGTGAGATACATCTATACATGTACATCTAATTTATTTTTGAATATGTAATTTATTTTTAAAAAGACAGTATATTCGCATGGTATAAAATAAAAAATGTTTGCCTTTTTCAAAATGCTTTTCCATATTTGATCTTATTTTTATTTTGAGCCTACCAGTGACCCTGTAAGATATGGAAAATGTTATTCCTCTTTTTCAGTTGAGGACAATGAAGTCCAGAGAGATCAAGTGACATGCGCAAGGTCACACAGTAGAGCTGAGTGAACCACAGGGCAGGGCGTCAGGATGCAGGTA
>NW_004444026.1:1830669-1863739 GCF_000243295.1 Trichechus manatus latirostris | reverse complement strand
CCATTTGTGCCACCCAGGGATTCCTTCAGAGAAATAAGGATCCTTTCAAACCTCAGTTTGTTTGTTGAATGTCAGTCACAAAATAGGCGTTCACCAGAAGTCCTGGGGAGCCATCGTGCTCAGGGTAGATGAGAGCACCGGTGAGCAGTCGGTAAGGCTGCGAAGGAATCCTGGATACGGAGACTCTGTCTTTCCCAGTTGGCCATGCATACGAAATTCTTCATACCATAAGGTGTGCAGGTTTACGCTGAACATTGCACACAGCCCCTCAGGCCAGTCAGTATACAGGACTAGCCATAGCGTGCACAGCATTTTAAGGATCATTTCACAGCACACCCTCTATTGGTGACAAACTGGCAATGCGGACTGTTATTTATATGTGTATATCTACATCTGTCTACAGAGAGATATAAAGTGGTACTGGTGTTTGTACATTACCTGACAGATGACAAGATGTCTTCCCACTTGCCAACTTATCTGAAATATTTTGATGGCCGCCTTGAGCGAAAAGGTTTTGTGTTCTGAAGCGACTTAGCCAGTGCTCTAGCTGTGATTGTATGAAGGTGCCATTCATCGTCCATCTTCCCAGTGTGTGGCTGTCACGTTCACCCTTCTATGCTGAGAGGGTGAGGGATGCTGTGATTTCATTTCTCTAGCAAATCTGTGGTAATGACTTGCCTACCCTCATTGACTCACCTGGCAAGCCTTGCTGATGAGGCTTATGGGGAGGAGGTGTGATCAGAGTCTTTTGGTGGAATTCTGTTGGTCTTGGAGATAAGTTGGAGGAGAAAGGAGTATCCCTTGCTCCCTCAGCAGGGCAGCAGCACATGAACAAGGTGTGGGGGCACTTGGTGGGCAGCATGAGAACCTGTGAAAGGAACTCAGAAAGTGAAGTGTGTCGGCTCTGAGGGTCAGCTCTATAAATTAGTACTGAACACATCTACTGGGGGGAGCTGGGAGCTTGTAGGACTGCCCTGTGGAGCTCTTAGCCAGAACTGTTGTCCCTAACCCTTGAGATTTCAACTGTCTTCAGTAGGAAGAGAAGCACTACACGTGGAGAATACTATAGTGCCTTAAAAGAAAATCTGTCCATTCTAGAGGTAGGAAATTGGTAGGTAGAAAGCTTTTGCCTTATGAATAAACTGGTAAACCAGTTGCCATTGAGTTGAATCTGACTCATGGTGACTCCATGTATGTCAAAATAGAACCGTGCTTTATAAGATTTTCAGTGGCTGATTGTTTGAAAGTAGATTCCCAGGTCTTTCATCTGAGGTGCGTCTGGGTGGGTTCTAACTGCCAGCCTTTTGGTTAGCAGTGAGCACGTTAATGTTTGCAGCACCCAAGGACTCCACCTTATGAGTGGTGGGGGTGGATTTCAGAGTTGGAGACAGCGCCCAGAATGTGGTCTGAATAACTTGTTTCCTGCTAAGCTCTGTCTCAGCAGTACCCCTGAGTCTTTGCCCACCCTCCGGACTTCATATGGGTCTCCTCTGGGGCTGCCGCTCTTTATTCTTCCTCTGGGCCAACTCAGCCCAATTGGTCAGCAGCCTCCACAACCATCAGGCAGTTGTTTTGTATTTTGTGGGGCTTTTTTTTTTTTTTTTTTCAAATTGTGCTTTAGGTAAAAGTTTACAGAGCAAATTAATTTGCCATCCGATAGTTTGTACACAAAGTGTTTCATGACCTCGCTTTCATTACCGACAATGTGTTAGCACTCTCCCCATTTTTGCCGTTTTCTCTATTTTCTTTTGTCCCGATTATCTACCCCTTCCTGCCTTTTCAACTTATAATTGATTGTTCTAAGGAGTATGTTCCTCTCTGGTGTGATTGTTTATCTTACGTGCTTGTCTGTTGTTTGGCTGGGAGGTGGTCTCTGGGAATGACTTCATTTTCAGGTCAGAAGGATGTCTTAGGGCCATAGACTCACGGTTTCCTTCCTTCTCTGTCAGACCAGCAAGCCTGGTCTTTTTTGTGAATTCGATTTTTTTGCTCTCCAGTTTTCTCCCGCTCTGTCCAAGACCCTCTGCTGTGATCCTAGTCAGGTCAGAGTGGTCGGTAGTGGTAGCTGGGCACTGTCTAGTTCTTCTGATCTTGGGGTCCTGTAGGCTGTGGTTCATGTGGTCTGTTAGTCCTTTGGACTAATTGCTCCCTTGAGTCTTTGGTCTGCTTCACTCTCCTTTAGGTCCAGATGGGAAGACCCAATTGTTGTGTCTTAGATGGCTGCTCGCAAGCTTTTAAGACCCTAGACCTGTGGAGCTTTTTGTTTTTTGTTTTTACTTTATTTTTGAAACAAGTGGCTTTCCTGAGGCAGAAAAGGAGTGGGGAATTTGGAGCATGTGAGTTTTAATTGCCTTTTGTTTTTCTTGCACCACTTGCTCCTTTAGGCTCTCAGAACCTTTGCCCCGCTACCTATCTATGAGGCTCCACATGGCCTGAGAGAAAGACAAGAAACTCAGTGAAGGTCGAAGGACCTAGCAGAGGAGTCAAGCCATCTGGTTCAAGGCTGAGGACCCCCTCATCCCCCACCCTCCTTCTTGAGTGCCTGCCCACTGAGCCCAGCAGGGAATGGAAGCCTAGGAAACAGAAGGGCCAGCTTTGAGATAGGGCCGAGTGCCGACTCTCATTAACTTTTTAGACTCTTGGCTTCAGCCAAACCTATCTCAGGCCAAGACAAATTTCACCTTTGGGAGACCAGCCTTCCTCTCCGTCCTGTTTTGTGTAAATTGTAATCCAATCAGAGAGTTGTATGTCTCCAGTGGCACTTTGCTGGCTGGGTGATAGGAGAGCCATATGTGCTCTGGCCCCCCCACCTCCGGGCTCTGCAGCAGAGCCGGGCTTGGCCGCCATATGATGGCAGGGGAAGGTGTGCATGGTAGGGCCCGGCTTGCGCCGGACCTCGGCGTCTGCCAAGGGGCAGGGTCAGGACGGCCTGCCAGGGCAACATGTGTCTTCTGAGCCTCCCTGCTGTTTAGACAAAGTCTGGAAAGGCTGAAAAGAGAAAAAAAGAAAACGTAGGAAGTTGGATAGATAATTTGGGTCAGAAATGTGAATGAGTAAGAAGAAACTTGATGTGTGACTGTGGGGTAGGGTGAGCTCTGGTCTAGAGAGTTGAGGCTTCTGTTTCTGTTCTGGGGACAATCTGTGATGTTAGAATGCAGGATTTTGGAGATAGACACTTTTTTTTTTTTTTTTAAGATTCTTTTAGCTTTCTTAGCTAAAATGTTTTGAAGTCTGTGATGCATCTGAGGGGTGCTTCCCTTTCTGAATTTATACCTAGAGTGCCCTCGGTAGGAAAAAGGGTAACAGTGAGTCCCTGAGGGAGAGCCTTCCCTGACCCCAGACCTGAAAAGCACCTTACTGAAGTGGAAGGAGGACACCCCAGGCCACAGGCCACAGGCTTCTTTTGTGGTTATACCCCAAATAGCTCCATGACCTTGGACAAATTGGTGACATCCATGGGCCTTGTTTTCCTCACCTGTAAGCTGAAGAAAGGAGCCCTGGTGGTGCAGTGGTTAAAGCACTTGGCTGCTCACCAGAAGGTCAGTGGTTAGAACCCACAAGCCGCTCCATGGGAGGAAGACATGGCAGTCTGCTCCTGTAAAGATTACAGCCTTGGAAACCCTATGGGGCACTTCTGCTCTGTCGTTTAGGGTCGCTATGAGTTGGAATTGACTCCATGGCGATGGAAGCTGAGGAAACTGGGCTTAGAATGTTGGACTGTCTTGTCTCTAAGGTTCCTTCCAACTTGGGTTCTATGCCCGCCAGACTCTGATTCTCTAAAAGCTGGTGCTGTCCTTATTAAACTGTTCTAAAAGGGTTGGGACCGCCTGTGCTGGAGACACTGCATTGCTCTACCTGTGGACTTTCTGGGGGCTTTAGGAGTGTTCTGTCCCTCCTCTTCTCCAGGCTGGTCCCCTCCTTGCCCCTCATCATCTCTACTCCAGCTATATATTTTTAAAACATGTGCCCACCCTGCGCCCAGGGGCCAGTCTCATGTTACGGTGGCTGAATACCCCTGTTTGCCCTGGTCAGTCCCAGTTTGTTCCTGTGGTCCTGGCAGAATAATTAATTGCCCTCGTTCACTCTCATAAGTGTTCTGCCTTTGAAGATAAATTATGTGGTCAGCTTGCGCTTCCTCTCACATCTCCCCGCCGCCCCCATTACCAGTGCTGCAATCACCATTGCCCTAAGAAACTTCATGGGATACAAGGAATTTAAATTGTTTGGATTAGAAATCCTGGTCACACACACACAGGATCAGTGACATTTAATTTGGTGTCTCCTGGGATTTCTGTGAAGACCTGCTTCCCCTCCTGAGGCAGCAGACCCTCTTAAAAGGGAACAGAAATTAGTCCCCCCCAAACCTGTTAATGAGTGGGAAGAGTTTTTTTTTTAAATAATATTTTATCTTTTTTTTGGTGAACGTTTACACATCATATTAGGCTCCCATTTAACACTACGTAAATTATTCAGTGACGTTGGTTACGTTTTTCACAATGTGTCAACATTCTCATTAATTCCGTTCTGGATATGTTGTTTCCGGTAACTAGTTTTCCTGTCCCCTTACTCTTCCAGTTTTGCTTTAGAGTAATTGTGGACCCTTTGGCCTCATAGATGATTTTTTAAAGGTGAGCAGTACTCACAGGTGAATATTCTTTATTTGATGAGCCAGTCTGTTACTTAGCTAAAAGGTGACCTTGGGATAGTTTTGGTTCACGGTTTAAAGAGTATCTCAGGGCAATAGTCTTGGGGAGTCTTTAGTCTCAACTGGTCTGGTAAATCTGGACTTTTTAGGAATTTGAGTTCTGTTCCACATTTTTCTCCCATTCTATCAGATCCATGTATTGTGGCCCTGATTAGAACGGTCAGTACTGGTAGCTGGGCACCATCTAGTTCTTCTGGGTTTCAGGGTAGATGAGGCTGTGGTTTGTGTAGACTGTTAGTCCTGTAGACTAGTTTCTTCTCTGAGTCTTTGGTTTCCTTCTTTCTCTTTTGCTCCAGGTAAGTAGAGACTGATAGTTGTTGAACTGTAAGTTTTAAACATCTCATTTGCCCAAATCTTTTCCTCAAATAACTGGCTTGTTTTTTGGTGAACTTTCTTTGTTTTTCTGATTATAAAACACATGTTAGTTGTTATTAGTTGCCATTGAGTCAGCATGAACAAAACGAAATATTGCCTGGTCCTGTGCTGTCTTCATGGTTGTAGGTATGTTTTGAGTCCCTTGTTGGAGCCATTGTATAGTGTCTTCCAGCCCTATATTGGACATACTTTGTCGTGATCCATAGGGTTTTCATTAGCTAATTTTTGGAAGTAGATTACCAGGCCTTTCTTCCTAGTTTGTCTTAGTCTGGAGGCTCTGCTGAAATCTGTTTATCATGGGTGACCCTGCTGGTCTTTGAAATGCCATTGGTATAGCTTCCAGCATCATAACAATGAGCAATCCACCACAGTACGACGAACTGATAGGAGGGTGGTGGGTAAGTGCATACTTACTGTATAAAACTTGGAACATTGTGAGAAGTATAATTAAAAGATTAGAAACCAGCCATACATGCACCACCCAGAGACAGCCCCCGTTCAGACTTTAAGTATTTCTCCCCTTCTCTGCATCATTGGTGCCCCCATTTGCTTACTGATTTTCTTTCCACTTAACATTGTATCGTAAGCATTTTCCTTCTCTAAAGTTACTTTGCAGTTTTCCTCATCCTAGGCCTTTGAAAAGCAGAGTTTTATTTCCTGTTGTCAACCCATCAAATGAATATCACCTTATTTGTAAATATGGTACCATGCAAAGCTTTAAATGGCACTTGTGTGTACTTCTCAAGGTTGATATGTGGAGTGAATTTGTTGGAGAACATTCTCTGCATTTTAGAGAGAAGAAATACTGGAACACAGCACAGTGGGTAACCTGCAGGCCTCAAGCAAGGCATCCTTGTTCACTTCGACCTTTGTAAGCACACCTGTGTATTCGAGGTGTTGAAGGGAGACAGCCTTGCCTAGATCCTCTTGGCAGAGTTAGTTTTCTGTCCAATATTATTCACATTTTGTGAGCCGGACTCCTGGAGACCACATCCCAGCTCTGCCATTGACTTTCTGTGGCACCTCGGACCGATTACTTGAACTTCACCACGCTTCAGTTTCATCTTCTGAAAACTGGTTGTAATTATAGTGTCTATCTTATAGGGTCTGTAATTCTTAAGGTTGTGTGTCAACTCGGCTGGGCCATGGTTCTCAGTGGTTTGGCAGTTATGATGTAGGTTGGCAGTCGTATGATGATATAATCACTTCCGTGATGAGATCTTGTATAATGTGATCACCTTCATGATGGAATCTGCTGTGAGTAGCCAGTCAGTTGAAAGGGAGTTTCCTTGGGGGTGTGGCCTGCATCCAATATAAGTGGACTTTCTGGCAAGGCTCACGGGCTTTTGTTTGCGCTGGCACCTGTTCGTCTGACCTCCGATTTTTGGGACTTGAGCTAGCAGCTTACCTGCCTTCTTGGCTGCTGCTCTTGGGATTCATCAGTCTCTGCAGCCTGTCAACCAGAGCCCCGCTGTCTGACCTGCTGATCTTGGGTTCACCAGCCCCTGCAGCTGCATAAGTCAGGAGAAGTCTCAGCCTGACCCAGGGACTTGGGACTTTCCAGCCTCTACAACTGTATGGGCCATTTCCTTGATATAAATCTCTTTATGGTGGCATAGTGGTTAAGAGCTACAGTTGCTAACCAAAAGGTTGGCAGTTCGAATCTAGCGGGCGCTCCTTGGAAACCCTATGAGGCAGTTCTACTTTGTCCTGTAGGGTCACTATGAGTTGGAATCGACTTGACAGCAATGGTTTTGGCTCTCTCTCTCTATATATATGTATATATACACATATATATACACATATATATACACATACATAGACATATATATATATATACACACACACACACATACACACACACACACACACATATATATATATATATTTTGGGTCCTGGTGGTGCAGTGGTTAAGATTTGACTGCTAACCAAAAGGTTGGCAGTTTGAACCTACCAGCTGTTCCTTGGAAAACCTATGGGGCAGTTCTACTGTGTCCTGTAGGGTCCCTAAGAGTCAGAATCGACTCGATGGCAGTGGGTCTGGTTTTTGGTGTGTGTATATATATATGTGTGTGTGTGTGTGTATATATATATTTATATACTTTACTGGTTTTACTTCTCTAGAGAGAACCCAGCCTGAGACAGAGTCATTGGAGGATTCATGACTTAATATATGGACAAGTGCCAAGTCTAGTCCCTAGCCTGTAGCAAGTGCTTAGTAACTATTAGCCATTGCTATTACTATAATTAAGGCTAAAACAGAGGTTTGTGCAAATAATTCCAACCTTTAATGATGCTGTGAACTTCAGGGCAGTGACTGTGGTGTTTAACTGAGCTCTCTGAAGTGTTCAGCACTGTGTTAGTCACTGAACAGACAGGAGTAAGGCACGGTCCTTTCCCTGCAGGAGCTGACAGTGAGTGAGGATAGGGTATAAATAAGGCAAACTCACTGGTAATAGTCATGCTGAGTCACGGGTTGGACATGAAGGTAGATCAAGGAAGGAGAGACGTCTTTGTGGACTGGAGTGGGCTGAGGAGGCTTCTGTAGCTGTGCCTGAAGGGTGGGTGGGAAAAGCACACATTTTGCCTGGAGTACATCTCCTGCCTTCAGAGGGATCAGACTGAGCAAACAAGAAAGGGGGAAGAGCTGAAGTGTGCCTGCAGTCATCTCTCCATTTCTCAGAGGCACTGGACCCAGAGCTTGGATATCCCAGCCAAGGGCCAGGACACAGTGGAATGATTTAGAACCTCCCACATCCACTTGGAACTCAGCTGGCGGCTTTTTCCCTCCCCACCCTAGGCCTTGTTTCCCCATCTGTCAAATGGGATAGCATGAAGACTTGCTGGCCACCATGCTTGGCACAGCTTCCATACTCTGTGGAGTGTGACGGATGCTTTTCTGGGTCTACCTTTGAGTTTATCCAACTTCAAGACCAAGAACAGACTCGTGTGCCATCGTCTACACTGTTGTTATTAGCTGCAGTAGAGTTGGCCCCCAACTCATGGCAACTGCATGTATAATGGAACGAAATGCTACCCAGTCCTGTGCCACCCACATGATTGGTTGCAGTTAGACCGTTATGATCCATAGGTTTTTCACTGGCTAATTTTCAGAAGTAGATCATCAGACCTTTCTTCCCAGGCTGTGTTAGTTTGGAAGCTCTGCTGAAACCTGTTCAGCATCATAGGAACGTGCAAGCCTCCACTGACAGATGGGTGGTGGCTGAACATGAAGTACATTGGCTGGGATTTGAATCTAGGTCTCCCGCATGGAAGACGAGAGTTCTGCCACTGAGCCATCACTGCCCTCATCTTCAGCGTAGGGCGTGGTAAATGTAAGCAAGGTTCCCAGGCAATGTGAGCAGTTGGGGTCAGCAGTTACGATCCGAGATATGGAATATTTTTTCTTGAATGATCAGGGCATCTGTATTGGATTTTGAAGACAGAGAAAAGAAATCTAAAGATTTAGGAAGCTTGCCAGTGCTGGATTAGAAATTGAGATGAACTTGTCCAACACTTTTATTTTGCAAATGGCCACACTGAAACCCAGAAAGTTAGTGGTGGAATCTGAACCAGAAGCTGGGGTCAGCTGACTGTGGGCTCAGGGTCCCTTGCTCTGAAATGTGCTGCCTCTTGCTATCAAAGCCTTTGTTTATCTGACGTTGCAGCCGCGCACAGCTGTGGAACAGGGACACCATAGACGTCAGGGATTCCATAAATGATGCCAGACCCAGCTTGCTCTAGGTCAGTTGGGTCTTGGACATGCCTATGCTGATCTCACTGCCTTCAGCCTGAGCCTCAGTGAGTTTGGAGTATTGCTCTGGGCCTCTAGAATGTTTAAACCATCACCCAAAAAAGATTCCTCAAAATGTGCCACTGTGAAAAGCCAAGGTCACAAATCAAACAGCCCAACACGTCCCCACTTCAGACCCCTAAACCTGTGGTTCTCAAGTGTGGTCCCCAGAACAACAGCATCAGCATCACTTGGGATTCTGTGAGAAATGCAGATTCTTGAGCCTCATCCTATTGCTGCTGAATCAGAGACTCTGGAGATGGGGCTCAGCAATCCATGCCTTTAAGGAGTCCTAAGAGTGATGCTGCCGACACTGAAGTTTGAGAACCACTGTCTTAAACATCTCTCGGAGCCTGGAATAGCTCGTGGCTTTTCCATTTCATTGGTTGTGAAAACCACTCTTCTGCCCACATCTTTTTCCTTCCAGGGTACCATCCCACCCTCCACCTTGCCATTTGGGCGAACACTGGGGGGTGGAATGACGAGGAATAGAAAAGCAGTGACCCTGCAGCAGGAAGAGCTGTTTGCTTTGGCAGGTTTGTCTGGACTTGGAGCCAAGATTCCATCAATCCTGATGATTGACTTTATTTAAATGATTCTCCTGTTTTCCTGTGCCTCCTGCTTGGGCGGGAGAGTAGGGGGGTAGGGGTGGGAGTGATTAAGGTGTTTACTGGAAAGGAGCAGGACCAGAGCTATCCTTTGTCCCACTCTGATGCCCATGTCCCTGCTGCCAGGCCACCAATGCACACGTCTTCTCAAATAAAACCAAACCAGGCGGCCCTTTGCTGAGTGGGGTTTTCGTTTTGCAC
Source organism: Trichechus manatus latirostris (assembly GCF_000243295.1). Taxonomy (NCBI): domain Eukaryota; kingdom Metazoa; phylum Chordata; class Mammalia; order Sirenia; family Trichechidae; genus Trichechus; species Trichechus manatus. Next base: position 1,854,056 of record NW_004444026.1, on the reverse strand, counting down.
CATTAGCTTAAATCGGTGGGAATAACACAATCCATGAAATCAAGCAGTTAGGCAGCGGGATTCCGGATGGCTGACATCGATGCTGGCGTGTGTGTGTTTGTGTGTGTGTGTGTTAGGAGGGCAGTAAAGTTGTCAACTCTACTCTTCTGCCTGACACACTCCCCACCTCCTCAAAGTGTCTAAGATCCAGAAAAGAGGACAACTTCAGTTAAATAATTTGCCCCAAGTGAGTCACTCAAGCATTTTCTACGTCTGCTGGTTTTTTGCAGATGGGAGAAAAAGAAAGCTGCTTTCAGTCTTTTTTTTTTTTTTGGCAATTTATGTCCTTGTAGTCAGTAAATGCATAAAAGTATGCGGCATGTGGTTTGTGGTCAGGGGAGAGAGTCTGAGTTATTGTGACAAAGTGCAAGCCCCTTTCTTTGCTAAACGAATCAATGATTCCAAGCACTGGCTCCTGCCGGGAACAGAGGAGTCTGTTAAACTACCATTGCAGAGCCTTTGTCAGTCGGGCACATTTGGGCCCTAATGCCTCAAAGGTAGCGCTCCACGGTGTCCAGACCCTCTGCTGAGCATTGGAAGGAGGCTGCAGTTTTCACAGCCAAGGGCCGTTACCCAGCGCTCTTACCAAATCTCATGTGCACAGTTGGATTTGGGGACTGGCGCTTTCCACCTCAGGGTTGCCCGCCCAGGAGATTTGTGAAGCTGGGGTCGAGCAATGAAATCCGACCCGCTCTCTCATTATGGCTTAGTTAGGCCCTATTATCTGAACCCACCCAGAGGTGCTTCGGAAGAAAGGCCTGGCTTCCATAAAGATTACAGTTGAGAAAACCCCGTGGAGCAGTTCTATTCTGTAATACGTGGGGTTGCCATGAGTGTGAATAGACTCAATGTCAACCAACAGGTTTGGTTTGGTTTCTGTTATCGAAACAGACTTTTTCACCTGGTGGCACTATGTATGTAGGAGGGCGTATATTCTGAGCCCCAAGGGGGCTGACTGATGGGGCTGGTCACAGCCAGCTGGTCACAGGCCATTTCGCGAGTTTGCTAGTCTCATCTCTGTGACTACCTTATGCTCTGCTCTTCAGATCATCTATTAGGGAATGTTAGCTGTCTCTGAAAGGTTGGCAGTTTGAACCCCCCTAGTGGCTCCGTGGGAGGAAAATCTGGCCATCTGCTCCTGTAAAGATTACAGCCTAGAAAATCCTAATGGGCAGTTTCACTCTGTCACAGGGGTCGCTTTGAGTCAGAATCGACTCGATGGCACACAACAAGAATCGCCCTCTCTGAAAGAGAAAGTAATTAAGAACGAAAGAAAGTAACTTGGGGCAGATATCTGGCCACACATCTTGATTTCTAAGTTAGTGATTTTTCTTCAGCACCCTTTGGAGAAAATGTATCCAAAGTGCTTGCCCAGTTGTCCCTAGAATCTGCTGTCCACTTTTGTTCTCCTGCTCAGAAGAACTATGGAATAAAGCAGAAGGCTCTGGGTGGTCAGGCAAGGGAGCAGATTCTGGTCGTAGCTATGAGCATCTCCAGCTCCATGGTCTTGGGCAAGTCACTTAACCATTCAGAGCATCAGTTGAACTGGACCTAGTGTCTCTTCCAGCTTAAAGTAAATAATCCAAATTCTAACCTAATTAATTTTGCATCTGAAAAATGATAAAGACAAAGTTCTGCATCCTATTTGGTGAGTAGCATCTGGGGTCTTAAAAACTTGTGAGTGGCCATCTAAGATACAACTACCAGTCTCTCACCATCTGGAGCAAAAGAGAATTAAGAAAACCAAAGACCCAAAGGAGAAATTAGTCCAAAGGACTAATGGACCACATGTACCACAGCCTACACAACTCCGAGTCCAGAAGAACTAGATGGTGCCCAGCTACTACTACCAACCGCTCTGACTGGGATCACAACAGATGATCCCAGACAAAGCGGGAGAAAAATTGCAGAACAAAAAAAATCAAATTCACAAAATGACCAGATTTACTGGTCTGATAGAGACTGGAGGAACCCCCGAGACTATGGCCCTAAGATACCCTTCTGACCGGGAACTAAAGCCGTTACCGGAGACCAAACCATAGACAGGTCCATAAAATAAACAATAACACCCGAGAGGAAGGTATTCCTTAGAAAAATCTATTAAACAAGATCAAAAGGGCAACATTTGTCCAAAGGGAAGATAAGGCAGGAAGGAGTAGCAATTCAGGATGAAAGGAAATGGGGAACTTAGGATGGAAATGGGGGGAAGGCAGGCACATTGTGGGGAATGGAACCAATGTCATGGAACACTTTGTGTACAAACTATCAAATGGAAACTATTTTGCTTGGTAAGCTTTCACTTAATGCACAATCAGAAATTAAATACAAAACAAACAAACACAAAAATAAAAATGTCAGGGATGAATGGAAACTGAACCAATGAGAGTGTTCATGCATCGTGAAGAATGTAACCAATGTCACTGAATAATTTGTGTAGAAATCGTTGAATGGGAACCTAAACTGCTGTGTAAAACTTTACCAAAAACACAATAAAATGTTATTTTAAAAAAATGATGAGGATTGACTAGATCTGTAATAATACCCCCCCCAAAAAAAAAATGGAGGGGGGAACCAGCAGGAAAAGCAGTGGAATTCTTATTCAAACAAACCCTTGTTGTTATGTGCCATTGAGTCAGTTCTGACTCATAGCAACCGTATGTACAACGGAACGAAACACTGCTCATCTGGTGCTATCCTCATAATTGTTGCTATGCTTGAGCCCCTTGTTGCAGCCACTGTGTCAGTCCATCTTGTTGAGGGTCTTCCTCTTTTTTGCTGACCCTCTACTTTACCAAGCATGGTCCCCTTCTCCAGGGACCCGTCCCTCCTGATAACATGTCCAAAGTACGTGAGACAGAGTCTCGCCATCCTTGCTTCTGTGGAGCATTCTGGCTGTACTTCTTCCAAGATAGATTTGTGGCAGTCCATGGTATATTCTTCTTCTGGCAGTCCATGGTATATTCAGTATTCTTTGCCAACACCATAATTCAAAGGCATCATTTCTTCTTTGGTCTTCTTATTCATTGTACAGCTTTCACATGCCTGTGAGATGATTGAAAACATCATGACTTGGGTCAGGTACACCTTAGTCCTTAAAGAAGTGACATCTTTCCTTTTTAACACTTTAAAGAGGTCTTTTGCAGCAGATTGCCCAACAAATCCTTAAGAAGCCTTTACTAAGGGTTTAACTAGCCTTGTCTGATTGAACAGGAGAGTGGAAGGCTTGCCAAAAATACATGTATGTAGTTTAAAAACCCAAATAGGCCTTTAAAAAAGGCTTCAGTCCCTGCCTTCCCAATCCTGATTCCCATACCTCAGGGTAACCATTCTCAATTATTTTAGCTGTTTCTTGTGATATTCAGCAATATTGAGTAAATAAATAACATGCTTATGTTTTGATTTCTTGATTTTTGTTTTTAGACATTATCTGTTGATTTTCTGCTATGGAAGATAAAGATTCAGCTATCTTACACTGTCTCTCCATATTCTCTCCCCATTCTTGCCAGTGTTGTTTTGGCACACTTTTGGTTAAAGTAATATTCAGTGTTCATTATAATTATGTAAATATTATTTGCAACTGAGCCATGTAGTATCTTGCCTTTATATTTCCTTTCTTTTACATCTTTTTTTTCCCTTTGAAACAGTAATTGCCTTAGTTTATTTGCCCAGCTTCTTATGTTTCTGTTATGAATTCAGTACTAATCTTTCTGGCAGGTCACCTAATAATGGTCATACACATCAGGTAGCCTGACTGAGCCCTTTGCCCTCCTGTTCCAATCTGGGCTGGCTGGTCACTAGGCCGGATGCACAGATGTTCTGGAACCACTGTTCTAGGATTTGTCTTTGCCTTTATCTTATATTGGGTCTTTGGTTTCCTGAATCTCCTGTCTTCTTTCTTGTTTGCTTCTGTATTTTTGTGGCACACATAATTGAGTAGTTTCCTACGAAAAGATATATAGATATATATATATAAACTTTTGAATGTCTGAAGATATCTTTATTCTACTCTCACACACTGATTGATAGTTTGGCTGGATATCGAATTTGGGGATTTTAAAGGAATTGCTCCATTATCTTCCAGCATCTAATGTTGCTGTCGATAAATTCAGTGCCATGCTGATGCCAGACTCTTTGTATTGAATATATTCTTTCTCTCTCCTGTCTGGAAGACTTAAAAGGTTCTCTTTATCCCCTGGTGTCTCTAAATGTCATGATTTAGTGAGCTTGGCACTGTTTAATCTGAGAACCCATGTTTTTTTGTTTCTGGAAAGTTTTCTGTATTATTTCTTTGTTATTTTCTCCCATTTGTTTGTTTGATTTTCTCCTTCTGTAATGCCTTTAATTCAGACATTGAAACTCCTGGATTGATCCTTTATCTTATTTTTTTTTCCTCCTGTTTTCTAACTCTTGGTGGTTTTATTCAGCTTTCCAGGAAATTTCTTCAATTTTGTCTTAAAGTGCTCACCTTAAATTCTTTATTTCTAGTTTTATATTTTAAATTTGCTAGTACTCGTTCACATTCTGTAAAGATTCCTTTTAACAACGTCTTATTCTTGTTCAGGAGCCCTGGTGGTGCAGTGGTTAAGATCTTGGGCTGCTAACCAAAAGGTCAGCAGTTCAAATCCACCAGCCACTCCTTGGAAACCCTATGGGGCAGCTCTGCCCTGTCCTATAGGGTTGCTATGAGTTGGAATCCACTCGACAACAATGAATTTGGTTTTATTCTTGTTTATAAATACAACATCCTCTCTGAGATTATTATCATTTTAAAAAGTTTTCTTTTGTTCCCTGCATTGTCTCTGCTATCTCTGAGTTCTTTTTTCTGTTTGTTTTGTAGGTTTCTGTCTCTTGTTCACATTTAGAGGTCTTCCTTAAATGCATGCCATCCTTGGCTCTCCATTTGGATTTAAGAGTCCAAAACCAAACCCGTTGCCGTTGAGTCGATTCCAACTCCTAGCAACCCTATAGGACAGAGTAGAACTGCCCTATAGGCTTTCGAAGGCTGTAATCTTTACGGAAGCAGACTGCCACATCTTTCTCCTGCGAAGCGTGTGGTGAGTTCGAATAGCCAACCTTTCGGTTAGCAGCGGAGCGCTTAACCATAGGGCTCTAAAAAGCCAATTGGGATCTGTGTGCGCATACACAGGTGCTGTGATTTTTTGCATCTCATTTTAGAGTTTTATTGGAAGGACCTGTAGGTGTTTTCTTTTGGACTGCTAGTTTAGAGAGAAATCCTTCATTACTCTGGCTGGGGGATGTAAATTTAGCTACCAGTGTTCTCAGAGCTGAAAGTCTCACTCTGCAGACTTTCACTTAACCTCCTGGTGTCAGTGTAGCAGCTCACCCCTGCCCTCCTATGTGTCTGGTGTGGCTGAGCCCACAGTCTATCTGGTTCAAACTTTCTGGGGTTGGGAAGGGCCAGTCATCTGGCATCGTGGCCCAGGGGAGGGGATCTGAGTGTCCTTCCTTATACAGACTTTATACCAATTCTATATTTAATACAGCCTCGGTAATGGAGTTCAGGGGAAACCCTGGTGGGGTAGTGGTTAAGTGCTATGGCTGCTAACCAAGAGGTTGGCAGTTTGAATCCATTAGGCGCTTCTTGGAAACTCTATGGGGCGATTCTACTCTGTCCTGTAGGGTCGCTGTGAGTCAGAATCGACTTGAAGGCAATGGGTTTGGTTTTTGGTTTTCTGTAATGGAGTTCAGAAGCACCCAATGTTTCCAATTCATGAGCACTTCTGGGTTCTGCATTGTGGGTCAGCTTGCTGCTTCTTACTGGCATCCCACTCTGGAAGCTCCCAGGTTTAGGCCTTTCTCCCTGCATGCCAAGCCAGGTTCCACCATCCATTTGCTTTCTGTTATACAAAATATTGTTGATGTGTTCTTGTTTCCTTTCTTGCACGTGTTTATAACTTTTTTTTTAAACTATAATTTTAATCTGATTTCAGGAAAGACTGGAAATGATTGTGTGTGCTCAGTCTGTTTGGCTAGAAGTGGCCAGTGGCACCTCTTCGCAGACTTTCCGGAATTTGACTCCACGGCACACCTTTTCTTTTCACCTCCCACTGACTCTTTTTAGCTCTCTGGAATTCACCATCACCGCTTCACATTCTGGCCTCCTAGAGGTCTTCAGTGACATCTTATCACCACATCTGGTGACCTAGTCTCAGACCTCATTCTTCTCCAACTCTGCAGCGTTTGGGATTGACAAATGTTTTCTCCATTTGAAGTGGTTTTCTCCCGTGGTTTTTGTGACACTGGTCTACCTGGTTTTCCATCTGACTTATAATTATTTTTATTGTGATAAAAATTCATATAACAAAACATTTGTCAGTTCAGCGTTTTTGCATGTGACGTCTGTTATGTTCATCACGTTGTACGACAATCGCCGCTGTCCTTTGCCAGATTATCTTACCACCATTAACAAAACCTCAGTGTCCCCATAAGCATGACTCCCCTACCATCCTGTGCCTGGTATCCACTAAGAAACTTTGGTCTCTGTGTTGTTGTTGTGTGCCATCAAGTCGATTCTAACTCATGACAACCCTATAGGATAGAGTAGAACTGCTCCCTAGGGTTTTCTAGGCTGTAATCTTTATGGGAGCAGATTGCTAGGTCTTTCTCCCACTGAGCTGCTTGTGAGTTCAAGTCACCAACCTTTTGGTTAGCTGCCAAGCACTTAACCATTGTGCCACCAGGGCTCCTTAAGACTCCACTAAAAACCCAAAAACCAAACCCATTGCTGTGGAGTCGATTCCGACCCTTTAGGACAGAGTAGGGTTTCTAAGGCTGTAAATCTTTAGGGAAGCACACTGCCACATCTTTCTCCCATGGAGTGGCTAGTGAGTTCAAACCACTGACTTTTTGCTTAGCAGATGAGTGTTTAACCACTGCACCACCAGGGCCCCTTTTGGTTTCTATACATTTGCCTATTTCATATAAGTGGGATTATACATTGTTTGTCCTTTCTGATGACCTTTATACTAACTCCTATTCTTCTTCTCGCCCCAGTGAAGATGCCCCAGGGAAGCCTGCTTTCTCTTTTCTCTGTACTTCGTCCTTCCACACACTTCATTTTAACTATTGCCTGTAATTAGGTGACTCACAATCTGATTTCACACTCAGCGCCACTCCCACTTTCTCACACATCCTTTTGGATCCATGCAGTAATTCCATGTCATTGATTGATACTTGGCAAAGGGTTGCCTTACATCCAGGCATCATGTCTAGGTAATTGGAAGAACGGGGGCACCATTAGTAGAAGTCAGGTGGGAGAGAGAGTTTTGAAGAAAGTGTGAGTTTGGGATGGGTGTAATGATATTCCTACTCTCATTTCAGCCTCAGAAATATGGCCACGTCTTGTAAGGAGGCTACAAATAAAGTATACTTTGTGAGCAAAAAATAGAGTTTGGGTGACTGAAAGTGGACCGAGACTTTAAAGGTTTACTTGAATGTAAGGGATTATTATTTTAAAAATCACCATCAATTGGTCCCAACCCACTTGGAGCAAAGGAGAATGAAGAACACCAAAGACATAAGGAAAATATTAGCCCAAGAGACAAAAGGGCCACATAAACTAGAGACTCCATCAGCCTGAGACCAGGAGGACTAGATGGTTCCCGGCTACCATCAATGACCACCCTGACAGAGAACACAACAGAGAGTGCCTGATGGAGCGGGAGAAATGCATGGAGCAGAACTCAAATTCATGTAAAAAGACCAGACAATGGTTTGACTGAGACTGGAGGAACCCCTGAAGCCATGGCCCCCAGATGCTCTGTTAACCCAGAACTAAAACCATTCCCGAAGCCCACTCTTCAGACCAAGATTAGATTGGACTATAAAACATAAAATACTACTTGTGAAGAGTGTGCTTCTTAGTTCAAGCAGATACACGAGACCAATTGGGCAGCTTCTGGCTGGAGGCAGTATGAAAAGGCAGGAAGGGACAGGAACTGGTTGAATGGACACAGGAAACCTGGGGTGGAAAGGAGGGGGGTTGTGCTGTCACATTATAGGGATTACAACTAATGTTATATAACAATATGTGTATGAATTTTTATATGAGAAATTAACTTGAGCTGTAAGCTTTCACCTAAAGCACAACTGATCACCACAACACACCCAGGCAGCCCCTACTTACAGCTTCCAGTTCTGAGTTTTCAAGGTTGCTGGGTCTCTGGATTCTTGCTAGTTCCCTGGGTGGCGCAAATGGTTAAGCAGACGATTATTAACCAAAAGGTTGGCACTTTGAACCCACACAGAGGTGCCTTGGAAGAAAGGCCTGGTGATGTACTTTCAAAAAATCACAGCCATTGAAAACTCTATGAAGCATGGTTCTACTCTGAAACACGTGGGATCACTATGAGTTGGAATTCTTGCTGGCGGTGACCACAGGTGCGAGTAATGTCCTACCCTTGGAGGATGTTAAGTTGTTGCTAGATGAGAATTTTTATGAAAAATTAATTCATCTTATTTTTAGTTCACAGTCCAGCTCTTACAGGTAGCTGAGATCAAGGGCCTTAGATCATAGTGGTAGGTAGCATTATCCTCCAGGGTGAGATGGGCACGTGGTACGAGAAGAGAAGAAGAGCTCAGGTGGCGGATACGTGCTGAAGATGAACGTTGCTGGCTGCCCAGCGTTTCGCAGCATTGCCCAGCATGAGCCCTCTGTATGGTAACCTGCCAGGCTGGCAATCACACTGCACCCTGCACTTGACAGATGAAATACGGAGACCTGGGGGGGTTCCAAACCAGATTTTATGGACACACAGTTAGAACCCAGGACCCAGGGCTCCATCCAGCACACCAACTGTCTCCCCAGCTGCTGCTTCTGGAGGTGTCTCCTCCCCGCCCACCACCACCATTTGCATTGCAAGCTGTGAGCACAGCTTGTGGGTAAGATCCCTTGGGGCCGGGCACTGCCAGCATGGTTGGGAGGAGGTGGGGAGGACGGCTGGGGGTGGGAGTCGAGGGAAGTGGTGATCAGTCCCAGGCTGCTCCTGGGCTGCCACCACCCTGGCCCCAGCAGCCTCTGGATGTGGCAGGGTGGGGGGTTGCACACACATCCACAAGGAAATCAACCTCGGACAGCTAATCACCTATCCAAACATTGTTGGTAATCTGCATCCCTAAAATAAATCCTTGAAAGATAGAAAGATGTTAGTAATTTCTGGCCATATGTGCCTTCTCCTTTCCTATTCTCCCCACCTCAAAAAAGAAAGTGAGCCAAATGGCAAGAAATACAGAGTCTAATGCATAACACATTTCCATCATTCGATTTCCCCTCTTTCCACTCCCTGCTCCCCCTACCCATGTAAACTAGATTCTTTTACACGGTCATGGCAAAGGAACATTATTTTTTTTATTTGGGTTATGATTAAAAGCAACACAATCAAAAGAGTGAAATAGTTTCCACTGAAGCAATATCATTTTAAACGGAGTCATAGTATGGTAGGAAAGAGGGTGGACTTGGGGCTAGATGTGTGTTCTCATCCTGTTTCTATCGCTGAGAAACTGGCCTTGTCCTGACAGTACTTAACCTTCAGTCCTTCTCCTGTAATAAGATAACGAGGATGCCTTCTTAGTTTGGTTGCTATGAGCATTAAAGAAGGAGCCATATGGTGGTGTTGTGTGCCCTTGAGTCGATTTCTACTCATAGCAACCCTAGATGACAGAATAGAACTGCCCCATATGGTTTCGTAGGCTGTAATTTTTACAGGAGCAGGTTGCCAGGTCTTTTCTCCTGCTGAGTGGCTGGTGGGTTCAGACTACCAAATTTTTGATTAGCAGCCGAGCACTTAACTGTGGTGCCACCTGACTCCTCTAGGAGGCATATAGAGTCCCTATCCCAGAGCCTGGCATGTGGTAGGTCCTCAGTAAATGATGGCTCACTTCATCTGAAGGCTGGATGTAATCTGTCACTCCTAGCAATGCTGAGGAGCCCTGGTGGTGCAGTGGTTAAAGCGCTTGGCTGCTAACTGAAAGGTGGTGGTTCGAACCCACCAGCCGCTCTGTGGGAGAAAGATGTGGCCGTCTGCTTCCATAAAGATTTGCAGCCTTGGAAACCCTATGGGGCAGTTCTCCTCTGTCCTACAGGGTCGCTATGAGTTGGAATCCACTTGGCGGCAGTGGGTCTGGTTTTTGGTATAGCAGTGCTTGGTTCCTAGCCTTAGGCTTTGGGAAGTAGTTTGGAACTTATCTAACAGTCTGGGGCCACTTCTTGGAGGAGCTTGTGAAAGGAGCAGACTTGCTCTCACTCCCTTGCCTGCCTGCAGTGCTCTTTGCAACCTTCCTTTAAAAGTGGTTTCTCCCAGCGCCTTTGGCTCTGTTTCTGCAGAGGGGGTGATGGAGACTTGACTTTGCCGAGCCCTGGGCAGTGAGTCTCCCCTTGTTGGTCCCTCACTCAACCCCGCTGAGAAGTTTTCTTATTCAGTGAACCACGGGCTAGACCAGGTGCCATCTCTTGATGAAGTGACCCACCAAGTACAAGGTCTGTAAGCCAACAGGAGAAGCTGAACCAGGTGTGGGCCTTTTGGGGATGTCTGGGGTGAGGATTTGCAGGGATGGTATCTGCGCTTTCTTCTCGCTGCACTCCAGCCTGCTGATCTCCACTAGGCTGTGTCCACAGTGGGGGTGGGAGTCAAGCATAATCAGAATCACTGGGAATAGCTGGTTTGGGGTGGGGGAAGAGCCCTCTCTGGGGAGGACACAGCACTGGCTCATGGCTGCCCACCTGGGAGGTTCTGTTGAATCTCACCCTAAAGTCAGGAAATCACTAGGTTTACTTTTGCCCTGGAGGAAACTCACTGGGAAAATGCATAGAAGAAAGAAACTTATTGGGGAGCTAAACTCGACTGGCTTGCATGTGCCAGGAAGCCTGGAGCATCCTGAGCAGTGATGTTACTCCTCAGCTGATGTAGTCTGCTCCTTAGTGCCCCATTCCTGAAGCTTCTGCCACCCTCAGGGGCAAGACCTTTCTTAAGGGGTACCAGGCCTGGGGTATTATATGCATCTTGAGTTAAGCAGGAGTCCCTGGATGGTATATATGGTTAATACACTCGGTTGCTAACCAAAACGCTAGAGGTTCCAGTCTACCCAGAGGTGCCTTAGAAGAAAGTCCTGGCCATGTGCTTCTAAAAAATCAGCCTTTGAAAACCCTATGGAGCACAGTTCTACTCTGACATACATGGGTCCCCATGAGTTGGAGTCAACCCAACAGCAACTGGTGAGTTAAGTAGGCATAAAAATCTGAAGCTCTTTTCATAAGAAAAAGAAAGCAGTGGGAGAGTATTTATAGTTTACTGGCTCTGATACATTCATTACAGATTTGTTCCAAGGATTTTTTTCTCCGCTTTATTCTTGGGTTAGCCAAAGGTATGTTTTTCACATCAGCTAAACATTGAATAATAAAGTCTCCATAAATGCAGTTTTCCTTTGCTAGAGTAGTCTCTTTCAACCTGTCTTTGACCATTTCAAGTCAAGTCATTTTGAAATGTAGGTGAACTGGGAAGCAGGTCTAAACTCCTCCCCCTAAGTTTTTGGTCCACTTAATACTTTAAGTTTGGAATTCATTATAAAGAATTCGGGGACCAGAGAGTCAGTATGGACAGAATGATGATTAAAACTATGCTTTCAGACATGGTCTAAGTTCAGGATTGGTGATTTTGGGCAAGTAAACTTATAACTTCTTAAGCCCAGTTTTCTCATCTGTTAGATGGGGAAAATAATTATATCTTCCTCATGGAGTTCAGCTTAAATGAGAAGATGCATGTAAAATACTTATCATGTTTTCTGACATGTCATATGCTTTATAGTTGTTAACTCATGTGTGTCAGAGTAGAACGGTGTTCCATAGGATTTTCAGTGATTTTTTTAAAGTAGATCGCCAGGCCTTTCTTAAGAGGCACCTTGAGGTGGACTTGAACTGAGAAACTTCTGGCTAGCAGAAGAGAGCACAAACCATTTGCACTACCGAGGGGCTCCTTATAATTGTTAGCTATTGTTATTTACTTCACCTTCAGCACTTTCCTCATGGAGGTGGGGTGGAAGCTTTGAGTTATTAAACGAGAGGGCTTGGTAATTTTGAATTCAAGAGAATTCAGAGTATATGTAAATTATCTGGTGACTGTCATCTAAGAAATATATCTCTCAGCTCCACTGGAATTATTGGGCTGGCCAACCTTCAAGGGGAATTGTCTTAAAGGGCCTCCCCCGCAGAGGTATTATCAGTGACATCACGTGTTCAGTGCTTTTCCAGCGGACACTGTGCCTTCACCCTTGTTTACCTTCAATAGTTTCTGTATACCCATCACTAAAATGTTTGGGCCACAGGTTAAAAATAATGTTAATTCAGGGTCTGGCACAGTGGTTAAGAGCTTGGTTGCTAACCCAAAGCTCAGCAGTTCAAATCCACCAGCTGCTCCTTGGAAACCCTATGGGGCAGTTTTACTCTGTTCCATAGGGTCGCTATGAGTCAGAATTGACTTGACAGCAACAGGTTTGGTTGGGTGTTTTTTTGTTTTTTTCAGGACAAAAGAGGAACTCAGAGTTGGTGAATGGGCTGGTTTTTCTCTTTTTGCTGGGAGTTAAAGCTTGTGGACCATATTAAATTAGTGACAGAGATTAGCGCCATGATTTAACCATGAGGACTTAACCAGGACTTGTTCTTATCTGCCAGAATTTCAAAGTAGAATCTGATCCTGTGAGGGTCTGCTTGCTGGGTTGACAGAATATTAACGGTCCCTGTTGTTAAAACAGCTGTCTTAGAGACGCAGTCTGATGGACTCTGATTGCTTTGATGCTGAAGTTGGACTTCAGTGTTTGATGCACCCCAGGTGTGACAATTGGCAGTACTCTTTAACTTCCCATTCCCAGGGGTGCACAAATAGATTCTACGTGTCTTGTTTACAGGACCCAACCTTCAGGGAATTTTAGGTTCTCTACATGTTAAAAAACTAAGCAAATAACTTGCTTAAAAAAACAAAATCAGGATAATATTTTTCTTTGAATGCTGAGATCTGTAGCATAGATTATATGAATTATATTGGATTAGATGATTCCCTTCTAAAGCATTGTATGATATTATGAGTTACTAAAGTTTAAAAAAAATATGATTCGATTTTGCGCATTTATTTGAGAATCTCATGACGCTCTGTGGAATTTTTGAGCTACCGTCAGACACACAAACCCAGGGGGCAGAATCCATAGCATAAAGAGTAACTGAGGCCTGGAGTTTTGTTTAGAAAGCTGCCTCCTCCTTTACTTGCTGTTTGCCTTTCATGTTGAGCCTCGTCTTCAACCATAAGCTTGGGTTATTGTTTTAGATGAAAAACTGTGCTCTAAAATACCCTTTTCTTCTTCTCTTTTCCCGTCCTCCCTGCCCTACCGTTTCTAGCACTGAGGATGAAAATAAAGGAAGTGAAGAAGGAAAATGGTGACAAGAAGATCATCCCCAAAAAGAAGAAGCCCCTAAAGCTGGGACCCATCAACAAGAAGGAACTGAAGAAGCTCGTCTTGTACCTGAAGAACGGGGCCGACTGCCCCTGCCACCAGCTGGACAACCTCAGCCACCATTTTCTCATCATGGGCCGGAAAGTGAAGAGCCAGTACTTGCTGACAGCCATCCACAAGTGGGACAAGAAAAACAAGGAATTCAAAAACTTCATGAAGAAAATGAAAAATCATGAATGTCCGACTTTTCAGTCGGTCTTTAAGTGATCCTCCCGGGTTGGGGGTAGGGAGGGAGCCGGTGGGCTGGGGCGCGGGGTGGGGGAAGAGCAGGACAACCCTGGATCCACGGCGGTTCACACGCATTGCTCCTTCCCTCGGTAGTGGACGGTAGTGGACGTTGTAATCCAGTCGGCTTGTTCTTGCAGCATTCCCATCCCCTTCCTCCATAGCATGCTCCAGACCCCTGTATAGCCAATATTGAAAGCTGCACGTTAAGGTAAAGAAAGGACCATTTAGATTAGGAAGCCATTTTTTAAGAGCTACGGTGTGAAATGGTATGTCCCTGTGCAAAAGGAGGTGCAAAGCCATTTCAACCAGAGACACAGCCAGTAAAAAAAGAAAATGTTTGCCGGTAGGAAGAAGGGGGCTGGACAAAGAAGTGACAGACATCCACAAACACCAAGTTCTGCAACTTTCCTTGTGTTGTTACAGATTGCTTGTGGAGTTATCAGCTAACAATAGCTTTGGGACTAGCAGATTCTAACTGCTGGTAAACCGTGTTGCTTTCAGTCAGAGTAATGTCTCTTCCTGCCTGTTTCAGACAGAAACAGACACACACCACATTTACAATTTAAGATCAGTTCCAGAAAGTAGTAAGTGCAAAGAAGAAAAGCTCAAGCAGAGCATATATTAGTGAAAACAAAGGAACTAGGAGGTAGGTCATTGCTTGCTCTTCCGTCAGTCTTTCCAAGTGATATGAATCAGCCGTTCTCAGATGCCATGTAAGTGGCAGTTAACATCAGCCTTAATGCATGCTTTTACCTCTAGACATGTGGAGGGGTGGCACATGCCTGCCTTTGTGTAAAGAAAAAGAAAACACAGCGGGCAGCAAACCCACGGCATGCGAGAGACGACAATTTTCAGACTGAGAAGACAGTGGTTAGTGGTTTTCAAAACACATCTTTAAAGAAGAAAAAGAGAAGAAGTTTTAGAAGAGCCCTGCAAATTGCTGGTCAGGGTGATTGGGTGAAGAGCTTAGTGTTCTAATTTCATCTGTTCACCTCACATTTTTTTAAAGAACAACGACCAAAAAAAAAAAAAAAAATCCACTTACTTTTCAAGGTTTTTAAAAAAAAAAATGTCTGTATTGAGCATTTGGAAGGTATACTAAGACCAAGGTCTCTGGATCCATTTGAGACTGCTTTCTATAAGTCTCAACTAGGCATTCTAGTGGGACGTGGACCCACCCAATAGTGTAGCCGTGTGGTCCTCTTTCCTGCATAAGGAGACTGATTCATTTAGCCTCTCCCCTTCATTGTTCTCGCCCCAACACAAAGCTAATCAAAACTCACAGTGCCTACCATTCTTTTCTTTGCTGTGCGGAAGCTGATTACTTTAGACTTGATTGCCTATTGATCAAAAAAATAAAATAAAATCAACTTGCCTGGCCCCCTGCACTTTTTTAATTCCTTTTTTTTTTTTTTTTTTTAGTTCTGCAGAGGGAAAGTTGAACTACTGTGTCCCCATCCAAGGAGATAGTGTCAAAGGCAAAACATCCCTGCAGTGTTTCCCAAGTGCCCTAAGATATTTCTTAAAGCCCATGTGTTTAATAAAAACCAGTTGCCATCAAGTTGATTGCAACTCATGGTGACCCCAGGTGTGTCAGACTAGAACTGTGTTCCATAGGGTTTTCAATGGCTGATTTTTTGGAAGTAGATCACCAGGCCTTTCTTCTGAGGTGCTTCTGGGTGAACTCACACTGTCAGCCTTTCAGTTAACATATTAATTGTTTGCACCACCCTTGGACTCCTGTGTTTAAAAAGTGGTGTACATAAACTTTTCCACTTAAAAAAACTTCATTTCTCTTGGTCAGTTTATAGGAAGTAATTATAAAAAGTTAATGCTAATTTCTTCCCAAAAGCCTGATTCTTAATTCTGTCTGACGCCTCAAAGACTTCAGTGATTGTCCCTGTAGGTGAATGTGTATAACCCAACCTGAGTGCTGCATCGAGGCTAGGAAGTGTCACTCTGTGACCCTGGTCTGCACACAAAAAAGTGGAAGATGTAACTTCTGAAGATTCCAATCTGAAAATCAGCCTGCCAGCTTAGTTACCTACATGAGAGTTATCTCGTCATAATTAACCTTTCACAATTAGTGATATCACCATTTTAACACCATTGTAATATTTATCTCTGATCTTTAATCATTGTGTTGGGGGAACTTATGTGATTTGCCTGTAACTTTGGATGATTTTTTAAAAAGTGTATGTATAAATTAGAACTATTCTGCTTTCCTCTCGTCAAGCTGAACTTCAGAGCAATTTCATGAGCGCGTGAATCTGGGTCTTCGTCTAAGTTGCTTAACTCGAGTTCAGTGCACTTTGTCGTTTTGACCAAGTGCATCACGCAACGGCACCCTCTTTCCGAGGCAGGGCTGTATTAGATGGGCTTATCTGGCTGTTAGCAGTTACAGCAGAAAGAACTTTATGGAAGAATAGGTGTTCGTGCTCTGCACCTCTGTAAATGGGAATTCTCAGATAGGAAGTGACGGCATTTTAAGAAAGAGTTCGACGTAAATTGGAAGTATGAATTGCAGCTGCATGTTTGACCCCCATCCTCAGAGGCCCTGGACTTGTGAGTTCCACTGTGTCCTTTATGATGACTTTAGACATACACCAGCTTTGTCTACATCCCATCAGCAATTTCAGGGTGAAAAGGGAGGCTCTGGGCCAAAAGCTGCATTTTTATCGTAAACCTTTGTTTTTCTCAACGAAAGATATAACAAAACCAATGTGCAGACTCATTGGCTTGGTCATTTGTTTTGAGGAGGTCAGTATGTGATTTGGTAATCATTGCTAGTGCAAAGGTCAGCTTTCTCGAAGTTTAACATTATCATTTCGGGTCGAGACCTGCCAGGTGGTTGGCAGAACTCAGCTGCATCTTGGAAGAGTATTAGTTGTTATCTTAGAAGATAGAATGTGAGGTGAGATGGCAGGAGCATTTTATCTTTAAAATATGCTGTGTAACACTTGGTTCTTGGTGGCTGTGGATTAGCACCACGTTCTCCCTGAGGCAGAATCCAGCCAGAGCGCAAGTTTTCATGTGGATCTGTACGTTACAGAAATACAATTGTCCAAACCGAGACTGTTTTTCTCATCAGACTCTGAGTAACTAGTTGCTCTGTTGTAAGTCCCTAGATGTGGCGGTCTCAGAGGACCTGTTATAGGAGCGTATCTTAGTCATCTCCCGTGGCATAATGTACTGTCTGTTCTAACCTGTCGCCAGCAGTCACCTAGGACACAGACAAAATCCCTTTATCCCCTAGTTCTTCATGTAGGACTGCTCTCTTAGAGTCTGTCTTTTCCAAAAGCTTTGAATACTGTGAAAATGTTTTACATTCCATTTCATTTGTGTTGTTTTTTTAGACTGCATTTTACCAGATGTTTTGATGTTATCACTTATGTTAATAGTAATTCCCATATGTGTTCATTTTATTTTCCTGCTTTTCCTGTCATGTATCAATATTCACTTGACTAAAATCACTCAATTAATCAATAATGCGAGTTGTGACTATTTTTTTCTAGTCAGCCACCCCTTGCCCTCGGACACTGCACGTGTAACCCCCTCTTGAGTTTTTTAAATGATGTTTTTTTGGTCCCAGTTCAATAGCTTTCAAATGGGAGCTGGGCCTGGGTGGGCTGAAGGAGCAAGCACCTGGGAGGCCCGCGGGCTGCCCCCACCCCAAGCCTACATATACCATCTGCTCCTACAAATAACTTCCAGAAGTGTTTCTCCTGGCTGTGTGTGTTTCAGATCAGAGAGAAGGTTAAATACTCGCTCTGTAAGAACGTATTTTGCAGCCCTGGCTGAGTGTCTTTTCCCTGTTGCTGGTTTCCGATGTTCTCCCTGACTCCCAGCCTAATTCAATGGTAAAATTACCAACTAAAATTTTAAAACACTTTTGTATAGGAGTCTTAGACCTGAGTGAGACCTTAGAGAATGCCATGCCCACTTTTTTAATTTGCAGATGAAGAGCTGTCATTTGGGGCCCCCGGGTCACGGGCATTGCTGGAACTAGAACCCAGGGCTCCGGAATCCCAGCTGTATAGACACGATGTCTGAATCACCTGCTGAGCTTCCCCCAGTGAACCCAGAGTCTTGCACTTTGCCAAGCCCAGGCTGTTTCATATGAGAATATATGCTTCTTGCCTAAGGAATTCTTCAGTGTGACAGTTACTTCTATTAGCAATTACAGCGATAACTTCAGTTGATGGATTTCCCTGATTAATAAGACACCTCCACACCTCAGACAACTGGCATTCTTACGCAGAAGCGAGCAAATACTTCAGATCACCCCAGACCACACGCGAGCAGAGACACCACTTCTTAGGCCTGGTATGAGGACTTGTAAAAATTTTAAAGCAATGCTCCACTATAGAAAGATTTTCACACACTTGGGTACCTGACTGCTAAAATAGTGATATTCTAGCTCAGCCAATGAAAACATTGGATTTTCCTTTTGGTTCCCCTGTAGTGAATAAGAGAGAAGACCTCTTTCAGGCTGGGCATAGATGTCAATTGTCAGTCCATGGAAACCCTCCCTACTACTATCCAACAATTTCCCTTCGCTGTCTTGATTTTTTTTTTTAACAAATCAGAAGAAGGATGATGAAGTGTGTACAAAGGCATCTTGGCTCCAGCTGCTGGAGTTGCCATGGAATTTGGGGTGCCCAAGGATCTGGACCGCTTGAGCCTTGTGCTTGAGAGATGCTGGCAGTACCACAGGATGGTCAGCTTGCCCTCAAGCCAGTACAATATTTATACCTCTTCAATGAGTTATACAGGCACTCCCTTTTGTACTGTTGAGTTGCTTCATAGCAACCCTGTAGAACAGAGTAGAACTGCCCCATAGGGTTTTCTAGGCTGTAATCTTTATGGGAGCAGATCACCAGGTCTTTTCTCCCTCAGAGCTGTTAGTGGGTTTGAACTGCCCACCTGTTGGTTAGCAGCCAGGCGCTTAACCATTGGGCCACCAGGGCTCCTCAGCGCTGTCCTACCCAGGAGCAATCCAAGAGGAAGGGTCACGGTGTTATCCAAGTTAAGCAGATCTTCTGTGGACACCTCCCATATTGGACCCAGACTGGCAGCAATTCACTTTTGCTCATGAGGAAGAGAAATCTGTATCAATCACCGAATTGTAATCAAACATAATAGGGAAAATCATTCTTAAATTTTAGCACCCTGGAGAGCTTGCGAACACACGGTTTCCTGGCTTCCACCCCCAGAAGTTCTGATGAAGAAGGTTCGCCATGGACTCTGGACTCTGATCCTCGAGCCACTGCACTGGGTTTCTCTGAAGCCAGCAGTCCACTGGATCTTAATTTGCAAAACACTAATAGGACACGTGTCATTTGGGGATTGGAGGCAGGAGATTATTTTGGCATTTCCTTCTGCGCTACTCCACACTTCATATTGCTACAACTTTTCTGAAATCCCATGAGTTGTTCTTACTGGGTTGTAGTTAATAGAGGTAAGTTAAATGCACAAGTGAATGAACCCTAACTCTTCCCTTTATAGCTGGGTACTTCTGGCTTTCCAAAGAGTGCTGCTGAACTCTAATGTGCATGTGCGCCACCTGGGACAGTGTGAATGTGGGGATTCTGATTGGGTAGGTCTGAGCTCTGCATTTCTAATGGACTCCTGGGTGATGCTGAGCTGCTGGTCCAAAGAGCACACTGAGTAGCGAGGCTCTAAAGCCAGGTGAGAGGGCTGCATGGCTCAGTAGTGCCCTTGCTCCCTACTCTAATGCCACCATCTCTGGGATCTGCATGTAGAGCCCATCTCTTAGGGACTTTGGGATATAAAGGAAATTAAACCATGGGAGAATCACTGTAATAAACCAGGGCCTTGAATCGGTTCATTCTGGTTCAACCCCCTGCTGACAATTTGCCTTTCCATCCCAGATATACTGAATCACAACATTTTAACAAGATCTTCAGGTGATTCTTAGGTATACATATGAATCATCTGGGGATCTATAAGAAGCCCTGTAAAAAAAACGCAAGGCTGGAAGCTAATCCTCTCAACCCACTCATTAGATTTCACATTTGTCCCAGACTTAGAGGTTTGAATCTTTTTTCTGTCTCCACTTATTCAGGAAACTCACAGACCCCCTTCCTTTTTCCTTCTTCGGCCATCTATTAGCAATCGAGGCTGTGCCTTTTACCAGACTTCCCCTGCCCCCAGTCCTGGACCCAACAGGGTCACGAGTTGACCAACTAGTAGTTGTGGTTGCAGTTTCCTTAGATGTTCTTACCTCGACAGCTAAAGTCATATCGGGATTTGAGAATAGAATGGGACTTTTCATGTTCCATTTGTTCAAGTCTGGGCAGTTTCAAACCCAGGCTGTGGGAGGAGCCAAACAAAAGGGGAAACTGAAGTATTTGGAGGGAAAATCCCACCTCTTTGATAAATTGAGGCCAGAGTGCCCAGCCGGCTGATTTACTGAGGGAGCAGGCATTAGGAATTCCTGTCAGCAAAGGCTGGGGCAGGCTGCTTTTTCTAGGTTTGGAGAAGATGGGTACCAGAGCAAGCTCCACATAGGAGCAGAAAGCGCCTGTGTCCTTCTACATCTGTGGACTATTTAGATAAGAAAGGGCTGTACTTAATCATGGAGAGAGTTGTTTGCTTATAAAGGGAGGGAAGGTTGCATGTGTGTGTTTCAGGAGAGAAAGAGGAGGTGGCAGGAAGGAGAAAGGAGCCAGCGATTTTCCACAGCTGAAACCCCACCAAGTGGTTTTAATTAGGATGACCTTCCCATCACCTGAGCATCAGGAGTGGCGGTTGGGTGGGGGCTGTGTGCGAAGGATTTGGAGTTCTCATGGTCTCGTCCTTGGGGTTTCACTAAGCTCTGCTGTGGCCAGCAGCAACTTCCAAGGAAAAGTTCTTCTCTTCCCCTCTCCTTGGAGTGCCTGAGCCCAGGGGCCTAGGGTTATGGACCCTCAGGAAGCCTGCCTGTTAGCTGGCTAGGTGGGGTCCCTGGCCAGGGCTTCTCTCGGATTCCTTGGGTGTCAGGATTTAAAGAAAGCAGTCAAAAATCCAGAACGGCACGTTAGATTTTCTGTCCAAAAAGGGAATTAGGAAGAAAAGAGGAGACGCTGCTAAAATGCTTCGTACATGACCCCACCTCTGTGGTACTTTTTAACGATTCACACCAGCACGAACTGTCACTATCGGGAATGGATTAGGGGTGGTGTTTTAAGGACCTCAGTTTCCATTTCTTTTGTCTAGTTATCCAGAGAGCTTAGGCAGATCTGGGTAATTTGGCCTCTTTGTCCAGAAGATTAAGCCCGTCATAGGAAAGAATAAAGTGTTCGAATGCCAAAACCCAACTGCCTGTTTCACAACATGGCCCGGGGACGGCCATGGTGGGTTCCACAGAATTAGCTGGATTCCTCTGGGTTTAGCGCTCCCTCCCAAGGCTGGCAGTGACAGCCACGGGGAATCTAAATTTGGCTGCTGGTCTTGGCAGGTTACTTAGTGACTCCTAGCGGCAGTGCATCCCTCCAGCATGGCAAATGCAGCCCTGACTTGCGCCAAGCTTTGGGGAGCCCCCAAGGCCCCTGCAGAGGAGAGAGAGGAAGAGCCAGTACTGGGCCAGAGGGAAAAATAAGCGCCAGCTCTTAAACTGCAATTAAGGTCGGCACGGAGCCTTCCTCACTCCTCCCCGCCTTGCCAACCTCCACCACCACACATCCACTCTCCGTGTCCTTTCATAATGCTCTCAGGTGGCTGCCTTGTTTCCTGATGCTCATCCTTGCAGTGCCAGGACTGGCAGCATTTATGATAGGGAGGCTGAAGACGGTGATGGAGGCATCCCATGACGTAAGTCGGGACCGTTTAGATTTACACCAGGACCCAGAGACTTGCATTTCCACGTCACTGGTTGGAGGAAAAGGAACTCATCTGTAAACCCCTAGAAAATAGCATGACTGTGCCGTGACTCTTCATGCAGAAAAAGGACAGCTGGTGTGTACTCGTCAAGTTGGCTCCTAGCAAAATGTTTCCATCCTGGACCCTTGTCATTGTGGCCTTGTCTCTAGCCCTGAGCTGGACAGCATAGCTCTGCTCTTGGT
This sequence comes from Trichechus manatus latirostris, assembly GCF_000243295.1. NCBI lineage: Eukaryota > Metazoa > Chordata > Mammalia > Sirenia > Trichechidae > Trichechus > Trichechus manatus. The sequence goes on along the minus strand of NW_004444026.1, from coordinate 1,832,208 downwards.
GACTGTTCTTCTAAGTCTGAACATTTTTCAGCAAGCTTCAGACTGAACCTAGAGTCAAAAATCAAAAACAAACAAAAAGCCCACAATAAACACCCAAACCTGTTGCCATTCAGTTGATTCCAACTCATTACAACGACATTTGTTACAGAGTAGAACTGCTCCATAGGACTTTCTTGACAGTTATGAAAGCAGATCTCCAGGCCTTTCTTCCATGGTGCTGCTGTGTGTGTTCAAACCATCAATCTTTAGATTAGTAGATGATCGCAAACCATTTGCACTACCCAGGGACCTGAATCAGGGCTCCAAAACAGTTCATTCTGGTTCAGATCCCTGCTGAGAATTTGCATCTCCTCTCCAGATATACTGAATCAGAATCTACAGTTTTACAAGATCCCCAGGTGACTCATATATGGACTTAATAATCACCTGGGGATCTATAAGAATCACCTGGGAATCTTGTTAAAATGAATGAACCAATTTGAAGTCCTGCCCTGAACCTAGAGCAGGTCCAGAGAAAATCTTCTCTTTTCTGACTCGTTATTCCCTATCTTCTAGTGGGTGGAAAGGAGCCCCAGTAGCACAGTGGTTACAGTGCTCAGCTGCGATCGGAAAGGTCGGCAGTTCAAACCCCCAGCTGCTCCATGGGAGAAAGATGTGGCAGATTGCTCCCGTAAAGATTTATAGCCTTGGAAACTCTACGGGCAGTTCTACTCTGTCCTATGGAGTCGCTATAAGTCGGAATCCCCTCAATGGCACTGGGTTTGGGTTTTTTGGTGGATGGAAACATTTGTACAGAAGTGGTTTCAACTGCAGGGGAAAGAGATCCAGCTTATAAATCAAGGCAAATACAATTCATGTGTTTCAAAAGGCACGCACACATACACACACACACACACAGGCACACAGAATCACTCATAGTGCACAGGTAAGGAGACCCTCACGGCCCCGCCCCAGGAAGAGTATTTTTTTCAAAGTGCAAGCTGCTCCATGTCTTAATTTGTTGCTATCATTTTTATAATCACTGTTATGTGTTCAGAAGATTGTGAGTGGCATTCGGAATGTTTGTGCTCATGTAATTGCTTGTTTCCTACTGAAATTTCCATGTCAAAACCTTTCATTGTTCTCATTATCGCTTGCCCAATATTCTGCCTGACCAGGAAGGCTGATCGCAGCCTGTTGGTATTGATTATGGAAGTCTCGGTGCCATTCTCCCCGGCAGGCAGGCAGGCGGGCGTCTGTCATGTGCTGGCCACAGGAATTCAGGACTGTGAGTGCCAGCTCGGTCCTGACGTGGTTGAGGGCGGGCGGGGGCGGCCGTTCCTGGTTGCTGAGCCAAACATCAGGACAAGAGAGACTTGACAAGGGCCTGGCCTGCCTCCTGATTTTGGATGAGGCCAAATGCAGAGTGCGTTTTGTACCCCCACTCCAAGTATTTCGGAGGAAATGTGACCCTTGTGTTTCTGATTCGTGTGCACTTAACTCATTAAAATGTTGATTTACAAAGGGCATGTGATGTCCAAACAAACCTCTGGGACCTCT
>NW_004444026.1:1828552-1830286 GCF_000243295.1 Trichechus manatus latirostris | reverse complement strand
CCTAACGACTACCTCAGATGAACACTCATTTACCCCTTAAAAAAAAACAACCCAACCATTCCAAGAACTTAGGATGAATTTTCTTATAGGGTACACATAAAATCTGTTTGGAATGGGGCAAAAGGTTGACTATATTATAAATTCAGCCGTGAGTGTCTTCTTGGGCCACCAAACTTCTTTAGGAGGCCTGAGCTTTTGCCCATTTTTCATTTCTTGTAGGAAAGAAAATTCCTTCCTTCCTTCCTTCCTTTCTCCTTTCCTCCCTCCATCCCTCCTTCTCTCTCTTTCTTATCCCTGAACTAGTGTGGGAAGAGCACATTTCTTTTCAGGGTGTGTGTGTGGAAGGGTATCTGTGTATGTATGTAGGGGTGTTGGTATATATCAGTGTTAACAATGTACAGATTGCACTGGGATATATGTGCTTGCGTCTGTGTTGTTGTCTCTGTGTGTAATGTGGCTTCTTCAGTCCCGGGTAGCTAGGATCTCTTACTCCTCACAGGCCCCTCTCCTGCAAGCACCTACCTCACTTGGTGTAGAATGGAATGTTAACTTTTATGGTGCCAAGTCTGTCTTGTGTTGATTACTCTTGTTTCTTGAATGTCTTTTAATCACTTGAACTGGCTTGTAGGTACCATGAGGACCATAACAATGTATAATACTACTTCTGTACTGACCCCACTCCACTGCCATTGCTCTAAGCACAGTGCCTTGCACGTGGATTACCTCATGTAGCTTGTACTGGATCGTTAAGAAAGAAGAGGAACGGCCAGAAAAAATACACCTCAGAGTGTTGAGAATCATGGCCCCATGTGGGGCCTCTTCATCCCATCTAAAGGAGGAAGTTGGACAGCATTCCAATCGTTTTGCTCTCTCTGCCTTGGAGCTCCGTCCCCACCTCCTATTGGTACTATTGTTTCGATGCCATCTTCAGCGAACCTACCTCTGTTTTTCCATTACGAATGTATTTGAATGTATTAAAGGCTGGTCTGGCTTCACAGACGGTGTCCATCAGCTGCTGACATACCAGTGAAATTAAAGAAAAACTGGTTTTCCAGTATTTCTTTGGCAGAGGACCCAGCAGCTGACACTGGCTCAGAATTATGGCTCATAAAGCATAGCGCCAGACCCTTGGATGCTGAGTGCTTTCTTATAAGATGCTTTCAACTCCTTATCTTTCAAAACCATTAAATGTCCACATTTGGCTCGTTCCCCTTGGGACCATTGATTGATTATTCAGGATGATCCTTTCTAGTGCAAGTACAGGCAGTCCCCAAGTTATGAACTTCCGACTGATGGACAACTCATAATCGACCTTTAATGTTATGTAAATTTGCTCTCACTTTGAAATGATTGAACCAACCTCTACTCACACCGAATTTTTCATCACAATCACCTTCACTTGCTGCATGTGCAGCTTTTAAATCAGTGAAAAGCCTTTTCTTGCGCCACAGTAAGGCTAAATAAGAACGGAATGCCCGTGTTCTGACTTACCTACAAATTCAACTTGAAGACACACTTCGGAATGGATCTCGTTTCTAACCCAGGGAATGCCTGTAGTGAAGAACTCAGCTGGCCAGCAAACCTGGGACCTTTTCTTCTAAATAAGTGGTTCATGGATCGTCTACGTGAAGTTAATTCTTCATGATTCCTTGCTGAAGGACTTGAAAAGCATACTCAGAAGGCAGGGAAGAAGCATCACCAGCATCACACAAAACCCAATCAGACAACAACAGC
>NW_004444026.1:1826129-1827074 GCF_000243295.1 Trichechus manatus latirostris | reverse complement strand
TGCCTGTACACGGCCACCCATCCTGGTCCATTCTCAGATGCAGGAAAAGAAACAGAAACAAACCATCATTGTTTTCCAGCTGGGTGGCACATTCCCTCCACAGTTCATCACCTTGTAATCAAGCCTCGTGTCCGTCACGCACACTGGGAGCCTAAACAAAAGTGGTTTCCCTTCACATAACACAAACCTATCTTCCGTCTGTCAAGTTGACTTCCCCATCTTGGGACAACTGGCATTTGGGCTGTGACACCCTGCTAGGTAGCAAGATGGCCGAGTGACATGAAAAGAAACTTCCTGCTTGACTGAGGCAGGGGACAGCTGGTGTCCTCATTTTCTGAAGGGCTTAGAGTGGGACAGAGCCCTTGGAAAGTGTCCACTTAGCAGCCAAGCAGTTTCCCGAGCGCTCTTGGGATTTCCTTGGCTGGAGTCCACGAGGGCCTGGACCTTCTTGGCACTTGAGGGTAGGAAGAACAGACAACCAGCTATTTATCTCTGCTCTGCCTGCTCCATCTGGAGGGAGAGGGTTCTGTTGTTTCCAATCAGTGATAATAGCCAAATTTGTTGGGTAACCACTGTGCCGGCTGTTATGACGCATGCAAAGAGAAAGCAGAAGTGAATCCTACCCCTACATATCTTGCAGTCTCATATGGAAGGTAAGACATGGGTGTAAATATCCACAGTGCTGGGTAGGAAGTGAAACATATTTTTTACCTTGTTGCTTTTCTTACCTGCTTTCCGGTCCCTTTCAGATACTAAGGAACTGTCTACTTTTCATGTAGCAAAAAGTCTAGAATAATCTAAAGAAAAAACTCAAGTTCTTATTCAAGTTCAATCTTCTCCTCTTCCCCTCTCCCTTACAGCCTCAGAAACCCAGAGTGGAGAAAGGCAGGGCATGTGGTTTTTCCCTCTCCTTGTCCTGCCTCCTCTGCCACTATTTCTCCTGGT
>NW_004444026.1:1817804-1821892 GCF_000243295.1 Trichechus manatus latirostris | reverse complement strand
GAAAAATTAAACAAAGAGAAATAACTAAGAAGCCAATGGTGGAACTAAAATGTAATACTAAAAAATATCCAATTAATCAAAAAGAAGGTAGGAAGAAAGGGTAAAAAAATCTACAAAAAGTAGATGGGACAAACAGAAAACAAGTAACAAGATGGTAGATTCAAACCTAACCATATCAATAATTACTTTAAATGTGAATAGTATATAAACACTCCAATTAAAATACAGAGATGGTCAGACTGCATAAAGTAGCAAGACCCAATTACTTGCTGTCTACAAGAGATGCATTTCAAATAAGTTACAAAGGAAATTAGAAAATATTTTGAATGGAATGAAAATAAATCATAAAATATTAAAATCAGTGGGATGCTGCTAAAACAGTACTTGAAGTGAAATTTATAGCTTTAAATGCTTAGATGAGGAAAGAAAGGTCTAAAACCAGTGATCTAACTGTCCACTTTAAGAATCTAGGAAAATAAGAGCAAATTAAACCCAAAATAAAAAGAAGGAAGGAAGCAATAAAGAGTAGATCCAAAGGACTAATGGACCACATGAACACAGCCTCCACCCGCCTGAGCCCAGAAGAAATAGATGGCGTCTGGTTACCGCCACCGACTGCTCTGACAGGGATCACAATAGAGGGTCCTATACAGAGTGGGGAAAAAATGTAGAACAAAATTCAAATTCATACATACACACAAAGACCAGACTTACTGGTCTGACAGAGACTGGAGGAGCCGTAGAGACTATGGCCCCTGGACACCCTGATAACTCAGAACTGAAGCCACTCTCGAAGTCCACCTTTCAGCCAAAGATTAGATAGGCCTATGAAACAAACAATAACACATGTGAGGAACATGCTTCTTAGTTCAATCAAGTATATAAGACCAAAAGGGCAATACTTGCTCAAAAGCAAAGACCAGAAGGCAGGAAGGGACAGGAAAACTGGACAAATGTACATGGGGAACCCTTGGTGGAAAGGGGGAGAGTGCTGACACATTGCGGGAATTGCAACCAATGTCACAAAACAATTCGTGTATAAATTTTTGAATGAGAAACTGATTTGCACTATAAACTTTCACCTAAAGCACAATAAAATTAATGGAAAAAAAGAAAAGAGTAGAAACTGATAGAATAGAAAGGATAAAAATAGCAAAATATTGATGAACTCCAAAGCTAATTCTTTGAATAGAACAATACAATTAATATCCCTCTAGCCAGACTGATCAAGAAAAAAAAAAAAGACGGAAATGATCAATATCAAGAATGAAAGGGAAGACATCATTGAAGATCCCACAGGCAACAAAAGAATAATAGAGGAATATTATAAAAAGCTCTATGCCAATAAATTTGACAATCTAGATGAAAAGGACAAATTAGAAACATCAATTGTCTCAAGAAGATGTAAAAAATCGGAATAACCCCAAATCAATCAAAGACATTAAATTCACAATTAAACAAGCATTTAAGGAAGAAATTGTACCAACCCTGCACAATTTCTCATAAAATAGAGAAGGGAATCCTTCTCCATTTATTTTGTTGTTGGTAGCTGCCATCCAGTCTGCCCCCGACTCATGACAACGCTATGCACAGCGGAACTAAAGGCTGCCCAGTCCATTTTCATCCATAGGGTTTTCATTGACTGATTTGAGGAATTTGATTTTCAGGCCTTTCTTCCTAGTCCATCTTAGTCTGGCAGCTCTGCTGAAACCCGTTTAGCACCAAGGCAACACACAAGCCTCCACTGACAGATGGGTGGTGGCCGCGCATAAGGTCTCTAGCGTGGGAGGACAGAATTCAACAGCTGAAATATCACTGCTCCCCCTTCTAACCCCTAAGGGACACCCCTTTGTGTTCCTCTAAATCTTATATATCCATCAAGACTTAGTACAAGGCTAATTCCCAATGAAGCATTCTGCCAATTATTTTAGAAGACCCGAATCCCTCCTTTTCTGAACTCTGGTTGCACTAAGGAGCCAGTACCTCATCACTGAGCACTGGATGGCCCTTTTGTTATTCATGTGTGTCACTGTCACCAGCACAGCTTGACAACTCCTCTAGGGCATGTGCTACATGCATTGCATAGTTCCGCATACGCCCTTCAGGTTCTGCATAGCTTGAGTTCACATCTGGATCTCAGTAAAGAGTTACTAAGGAGGCCTGGTGGTGCAATGGTTAAGCACTTGTCTGCTAACAGAAAGGTCAGTGATTTGAAACGACCAGCCACTCTGGGGGAGAAAAGACCTGGCAATCTGCTCCTGTAAAGATTTCAGCCTAGGAAATCCTATGCGGCAGATCTACTCTGTCCTATGACGTTGCTACGAGTCAGAATCAACTTGAAGGCACACAACACCAAGAGTTACTGTTTGAAATGGGGATGGCTTTTCTCCAACTAATCTCCAAGTGCAAACATCCCTAACACTGGCCTCTACCCAGCCCACAGCACTTCCCAAGCAGTTTCATTCCTTCCCTCTCTCTTTTCCTCTTTTTTCCATTTCTCATGTTGAGAGAAGATGTAGCTCACACCCTGGTCACAGAGTGACCTAGTGGGGGTAGAAACAGCTCCGGAACCTTACTTCCCAGCCTTGGGTTGGTGCCTGTGTTGGATCTTACAGTCCCTTTAGGGGAACATAAAACAGTATGCCAACTTACGGTCATCTCACGTGTGTCAGAGTAGAACTGTGCTTCATAGGGTTTTCAGTGACTGATTTTTCAGAAACAGATCATCAAGTCTTTCTTTTGAGGTGCTCTGCATGGACTTGAACCTCTGACCTTTAGGCTAATAGCCAAGTGTGTTAACCGTTTGCACTACCCGGGAACTTATATCCTTCTTTACCTGGGTCAGTCTTGGTGACACCTGTTTTGTGTTATAATTGTCAATAGCATCCCTTTTCACTCGCAAATTTCCTGTTTGGATAATAAATTTTGTGGTCACCATAGAGAACTTGGAGCTCTGGTGGCAAAGTGGTTGAGAGCTACGGTGAGCTACAGCTGCTAACCAAAAAGTCGGCAGTTGGCATCCACCATCCGCTCCTTGGAAACCCTATGGGGCAGTTCTACTCTGTCCTATAGGGTCGCTATGAGCTGGATTCGACTTGACAGCAATGGGCTAGAGAGAACCCTGTGAGTAGGAATTAGAGATTCAGGATGGTTATAGCTGGAAGTGGCCCCAAGAGATCTAAGCATGTCTTCATACCAATGAAGAGACTGAAGCCCAGGGAGGTTAAGTAGCTGCACAAGGTCACCCAGCTATTTAGTGGCAGAGCTGAGATTTAAGCCCAGGTCTCTGACTCGCTGACAGGACTCTTTCCGCCTCACCCACAGCCACTCAGCCTACTTATTAGAGGCAGTCAGCCTGCTGCAGTCGCTCCACGTTCCTTTCCAACACTCCTTTCCCAGAGAGTCCTTCAGGAACACAGAGATTTATCTTCTCTGAGTGGATGTTTTGAGTTTGGAAAGTTATGGCTGTGGCCTCCCGGGTCTGGGGGCTGAGCCAGCAAGGGACTAGGACCTGGGGAATTAACAGTGTTTAAGGAAGAGAGGTGCAGATACTTGAGCTGGACGAGATGCAAGTGCACATCGTAACTCTCCCACATTCATTCCTGTCGAGGGTTAGGACGCCTCTTCTCTCTGCAAAAGCCCTCCCACCCTGCAGCATCCATTGTAGCTTGCAAAGCTGCTATGATGAAAAGCTACCTAGCGCGGATTTGGCACACTTATTCACAAACATTTGCTGATTGAAAGACCAAATGAATGGTTGCCAGAAATAACTTGTGAACTCCTTGGGGTCAGGGAACCTGCCTTCCATCTTTGCAGAACCTGGGCCCTGCCACCAGGCTGAGCACCTAGCAGGAGCTCCTTCTTTCTTGTCCTGTGTTCCCTGTTCCTGTCAGTGACACTCTGTCCTTCTGATCACCCAGACACAAAACCTCATTTTCGTACTTGACACCTCCCTCCTTCTGCTCCTCACCCAGTCCCCTGCACATTTCACCAGCTTCCAAGGCCTATGCATTACTCTGTGTGACTGCTAACTTCTGGTCACTCTTCTTTGTACTCTCTCTTAAGTCTCTCATTAGCTGTCATCTGGA
>NW_004444026.1:1803649-1816899 GCF_000243295.1 Trichechus manatus latirostris | reverse complement strand
TTGAGATGTTTCAACAAACAGATGCAGTACTAGAAGTGTTCATTCATCCGTCAAGATATTTGCAGGACAGTTGCCTGACCAATTGACTGGAAGACATCCATATTTGTGCCCATTCCAGAGAAAAGCAACCCAACAGAATGCGGAAATTATCGAACAATATCATTAATGTCACACGCAACTAAAATTACTCTGAAAGTCATTCAAAACTGATTGCAGCAGTACATTGATAGGAAACTGCCAGAAATTCAAGCCAGATTCAGAATAGGACATGGAGTGAGAGTTATCATTGCTGATGTCAGATGGATGTTGGCTGAAAGCAGAGAACACTAGAAAGATATTTACTTGTGCCTTATTGACTATGCAAAGGCATTCAATTCTACAGATCATAACAAATTATGTATAACATTGCGAAGAATGGGAATTCTAGAACACTTAATTGTGCTCATACAGAACCTGTACAAAGACCAAGAGGCAGTTGTTTGAACAGAACAAGGGGATACTTCATGGTTTAAAGTCAGGAAAGGTGTGTGTCAGGGTTATATCCTTTTGCCATATTTATTTAATTTATATGCTGAGCAAATAATACGAGAAGCTGGACTATATGAAGAAGAATGCAGTATCAGGATTGGAGGAGGACTCATTAACAACTGGAGCTATGCAGACGACACAACCTTGCTTGCTGAAAGTGAAGAGGACTTGAAGCACTTACTGATTAAGGTCAAAGACTACAGCCTTCAGTTTGGATTGCACCTCAACATAAAGAAAACAAAAATCCTCACAACTGGACCAAAAAGCAACATCATGATAAATGGAGAAAAGATTGAAGTTGTCGATGATTTCATTTTACTTGGATCCACAATCAATGCCTGTGGAAGCTGCAGTCAAGAAATCAAATGATGTATTGCATTGGGCACATCTGCTGCAAAAGACCTCTTTAAAGTGTTAAAAAGCAAAGATGTCACTTTGAGGACTAAGGTGCGCCTGACCCAAGCCATGCTATTTTCAATCGCCACATATGCATGAGACAGCTGGACAATGAATGAGGAAGACCAAAGAAGAATTGATACCTTTGAATTATTGTATTGGTAAGGAATATTGAATATACTATGGACTGCCAGAAGAATGAACACATCTGTCCCGGAAGAAGTACGGCTGGAGTACTCCTTGGAAGTGAGGATTGCGAAACTTCATCTCATGTACTTTGGACATCTTATCAGGAGGGATCACTCCTGGAGAAGGACATCATGTTTGGTAAAGTAGAGCATCCGTGAAAAAGAGCAAGCCTCTCAAAGAGATGGATTGACCCAGTGGCTGCCAACAGTGGGCTCAAGCATAACAGTAACTGTGAGGATGACGCAGGCAGGGCAGTGTTTCGTTCTGTTGTACATAGGGTAGCTGTGTGTTGGAACCGACTTGAAGGCACCTAACAACAACAACATACCTGTGGTTATAATCCCATTTGGTAATGAGTTTTCTTTGTTATGTTAAGAGGCCATATCAGTGTAGGATATGTTTTAAGCCAATTACCTTCGAGATACAAAAAGAGCAGATTAGGGATAGAGGGCAAGCAGAGATGGGGGAAGATAGATGGCATGTCACATGATTGTCAAGGAACAGAAACTCAAAAGAGACAAGGACCTTCCTCCAGGGTCAAGATAGAGAGAAAGCCTTCCCCTAGAACAGATACCCTGAATTCGGACTTCTAGCCTCCTAAGTGTGAGAAAAGAAATTTGTTTGTTAAAGCCACTCGCTTGAATTTCTGTTATAGCAGGACTAGATAACTAAGACATCATTCTGATACTATTTTATATGCATGTTTTCGTATTATTTCTACATAGCATGTATCCATAATAATGTTCATAACAATGATAGCATTATTTTGCATTTTTCGTATTTTATTTAAATGGTATCACATGTATGTATATATCGTTCTGCAGCTTTTAAACTGAGCTTTGTGTGACGTATCCATGTTGATACACGTTACCTTAGATTGTGCATTTAAATGATTTAAACTACTTTGTTATGCACGTAGCCATAATTTATTTATAAACCTTCCTGTTGATGGATTAATAAGTTACTTCTATTTTCCAAAGAAATCTAAGAATCCTCCATGGGTTCTTTTGCTCTTTTCAACACTTTTCTCATCTTTATAATAAAAGCCTGGAAGATGAACTGTGAGGGAAGGCGGAAATCTCAAGGGGAGGCTTTGAACAGTTGTATGTAAATATGTTTTCATGATATATCAGCAATATATAACTATGTGCCTGGTTCTCTGCTAGGCACTTGATATGCCCTGGTATATAAATAGCCTTAGACTCTGCCCTTATGGTGTTTACCATTCAATGGGAGAGACTGGTGTGGAAGAAGGGCAGAACTAGATGGTGTTACAGAAGAAATTAGGAAGTGCAGGTAGTCCCCGACTTACCACGTATTCTAGTTATGACGAACTGCACTTACGACTGTCCATTTTTTTTTTTTACATCTTATCGTTAGTAATACGTACTACATACGATGTTGCTGTGCACAATTTGCTGATGTTATCATTCTCATGCCAACCCCCAAAGACAAGTAAAGATTGGACTTATAAAGATACTGATAATAAAAAGCAATAATAATGAAAAAAAAAAAAGAAGTAAGGTATTCTGCTTACGTCAGAACCAACTTACAATGGTGTCGTCTGAGCGGAAACACGCAGTAAGTTTGGGACTACCTGTACTCAAGATTAGAAAGCGGTCTTCAGTTCAGTTCCAACAACTCTATCTCAGGTACTAATGTGTTCCTTCTGAAGACCTATCTCCAAACTGACTGTGGGCTAGGACATTACTAATTAGCCACACTTAGTGGAGTCTTTTAAGGAGCCCTCGTGGCACAATGGTTAAGTGCTCTCAACTGCTAACTGAAAGGTCAACGGTGCAAACCCACCAGCTGTTCTGCGGGAGAAAGACGTGGCAGTCTGCTTCCTTAAAGATTACAGCCTTGGAAACCCTATGGGGGCAGTTCTACTCTGTCCTATAGGGTCACTATGACTTGGACTTGAATTAATGGCAACGGGTTTGGTTTTGTTTTCTTTTTTTAAGTGGAGTCTTAAGGAGCCCTAGTGGCACAATGGTTAAGCGCTCAGCTGCTAACCTAAAGGTTGGTGGCTCATACCCATCCAGGGGCTCCACAGGAGAAAGACCTAATGATCTGTTTCCATAAAGATTATAGCCAAGAAAACCCCATGGGGCAGTTTTACTCTTTGAGTCAAAAACAACTGGATGGCACATAACAACAACGACAGACTTCTGCCATAAGTAATCTTTACAAGTGCAACTCTACCCTCACAGGGATGCATTTCCTGACTGGTTTCAAGAGAATGATTCTCTGAGTCTCGCATCTGATGGACTAAATGCAGACATAGTCTCTTATATAATAATACTAACTAACCATGTGCTAGGTCCTATTCTAATGTATTAACTCACTTTACTTTCACAACAACCCTGGGGGCTTGGTACAGATGAGGAAACAAGTTATTGAGAGGTTAAGGTTCCATAGTAAGGAAATGGAAAAGCTAGGATTTGAGCTTGACCCCCTAAACATCGGATTTGTGAGAGACAGTTTGTGCAGCGGTTAAGGGCATGGTCTTTAGAGTGAAACAGCAAACCCTGGATGTATTTTATTATGAAGTTAGACATGCACCTTCCCAATTACCCAGTAATTCCACCCACAAGTGAAATGAAATCATATGTCCAAACAAATACGTCTACAAGAATATTGACATCAATCTTTTTCATAATAGCCCCAAACTGGGACTATCCAAATGTCCATAAACAGAAGAATGGATAAACATATTGTAGTATATTTATATAATGAAATATTACTCAGCAATAAAAAAGAATACCGTTGTGATGGTTAAGATTGTGTGTCAACTTGGCTGGGCCATGATTCTCAGTGGTTTGATAGTCATATGATGGCGTGATCGCGTCCATGATGAGATTTGATATTATGTGATAATCTCCATGATAGGATCTGCTGTGAGTAGACAATCAGTTGAGGGGGAGTTTCCTTGGGTGGCCTGCATTGACTATAAGTGGATATTCTGACTAGGCTTGTGGGCTTTTGCTCGTTCTGGATCCTGCAGCTGGCTCCTGTTCATCTGACCTCTCGTTCTTGGGTCTTGAGCTAGCAACTTACCTGTGGTCTTGCCTGCCAATCTTTGGAATTTGTCAGTCTTCATAGCCTGTGAGCAACAGCCCTGCTCTCCTACCTGCCAATGTTGGGTTTACCAGCCCCTGTGGCTAGGTGCATCAGGAGAAGCCTCTATCCTGACCACTGACTTGGGATGTTCCAGCCTCTACAACCACATGTACCGTTTTCTTGATATAAATTTCTCTCCATATATTTGTTTATATGGCTTACTGTTTTCACTTCTCTAGAAAACCTAGCCTAAAGCAACTGACTTAGTTTCTTAGTGCTGCTGTAACAAAAATACCACACGTGGGTTGTTGTAACAAACAGAAATTTATTTTCTCACAGTTTAGGAGGCTAGAAGTCCAAATTCAGGGCTCTGGCTCTTGGGAAGGCTCTTTCTGTCCACTCTGGGGAAAAATCCTTGTCTTAGCTTCTGTAGCATTCTTCTCAGTGTTCCTTGGAGGTCTCCACTCTGCATCTATCTTTCCCCCATCCATGCTTCCTTGTTTGCCTGCTTCTCTGTGTCTAATCTCTTTTTATATCTCAAAATTGATTGGCTTAAGACACCCTGCACGATATGAACTCTGTGATTGTTAAGGTTGTGTGCCAGCTTGGCTGGGCCATGATTCTCAGTGGTTTGGCAGTTATGATGTGGTTTGGCAGTTATGATGTAGTTTGGCAGTCGTATGATGATGTGATCAATTTCCATGATGAGATTTGATATAATGTGATCACCTCCATGATAGGATTTGCTGTGAGTAGCCTATCAGTTGAAAGGGCGTTTCCTTGGGGGTGTGGCCAGCATCCAATGTAAATGGACATTCTGGCAAGGCTCAGGAGCTTTTGCTCCCTCTGATTCCTGCAGTTGGCTACTATTTGTCTGATCTCCAGTCCTAGGGACTTGAGCTAGCAGCTTATCTGCCATCTTGCCTACTGATCTTGGGATTCGTCAGTCTTTGAAGGCTGTGAGCCAGAGCCCTGCTGTCTGACCTGCCAATTTTGGGTTTGATAGCCTCTGTGGCTACGTGAATCAGGAGGAGCCTCCAGCCTGACCCACAGACTTGGGACGTTCCAGCCTCTACAACCTCATGAGTCATTTCCTTGATACAAATCTCTATGTATATTTATACACTTTGCTAGTTTTGTTTCTCTGGAGAACGCAGCCTAAGACAACCTCATTAGCATAACAAAGAAAATCCAATTCCCAGATGGGATTATTTCCACATTATTTCCACATAAGGGTTAGGATTTACAACACATATTTTTTGGGGACACAATGCAATCCATAACAATTACTTACAGACCCAACACCATGGTTAAATCTCAAAAACATTCTGTTAAGTGAAAAAAGGCAGACACAAAAAAGTACTTACTTTATGATTGCATTTTTATAAAATCCAAATACAAGCAAATCTAATCTATAACAAAAGATATCAGTTAATGATTGCAGGTGGTGGAAATATTCTGTATCTTGTTTTGGGTGGTGGTTACAAGAGTGTATACAATTGTAAAAACTCATCAAAGTGAACACTTAATATCTGTCCATTTTATTGTGTGCTAATTATGTTGTTGTGTGCCGTTGAGTCGATTCCAACTCATAGTGACCCTAAATGACAGAGTAGGGCTGCCTCATAGGGTTTCCTAGGCTGAAATCTTTACGAGAGCAGATTGCTGGGTCTTTTCTCCTGCAGAGTGGCTGGTGGTTTCGAATTGCCGACCTTTTGGTTTTGAGAGTGCTTTAACCACTGTGCCACCAGGGCTCCTTGGCTAATCATGGTTTTGAAAGAATATTTAATGGCAATAAAATATTTATATTAAAGTGTGAAGAGAACAAAGCATAGTTTAAAAAAAAACTACTTCTACCATAGCTTTAATTTAATTTAGAAATACAATGTATATTTATATATCCATAGGAAAAGCCTAGAAAGGAATACACCAAAATGTTAGCAGTGTTTATGGAGGGAGGCGAAATGAGACCCTGGGTGGCAATAATTTTCTTTAAATTTTAAGTATACTTATATCTCCAAAATTTCTACAGTAAGTATAAATTACTTTTACTTATTTCTTTAATGAAAAAGTATTGTTGCTTTCATAATCAATGAACAAAACAAAATCTTATTAAAAAAATAACAGATTTAAAGATACAATACTGGCTGGGAGCCCTTCTAAAGGTGGGCCAGTGGGGAGGTGGGCAGCAACTTCATCCCTTCTGTTGGGCCAAGGTGCCCCACTCCTAAGGGGTTGCTTGCTGGGTGCAGCTCCATATGGGCTGGGTACTGTTGACATCTGCAGTTATCCAGCCAGATGTGGTCCCTCAGGGCTGCATCACACCGATCCTGGATGTGGAGGTTCCATGTGTGATTGTTCTGAGTAGAAGGTTGGAAAGGGGTGCTGGTGAGGACAAGGCTGAGTCCCTGTGTGTGGCCAACAGCTGTATCTTTGGGCCAGCCGTTCCTCAAACACAGGTATTGGTCATGGACTGGAAGAGAGCATGTGGATGGATCTGTGTAAACCTATTTCCACAAGGAAAATAGCTAACTCACAGTGCGTGCCCCACCCCTCCTGTGGTGGGTTTACACAAAGTGTGGACTCAGACTAGCTCCGCCATTACCTAGGTTTATAATATATCCACACTTCGTATGCACCAGTTCAGGCTTTCTTAAACTCACCTCTTTCTTGTTCCAGCCTCCACTGTGGTGACCAGCTCTGCAGGGCTCCCATGGACTCTATGCAGAAGTAACTGACATGCCCATCTCATGCTCGCATTGGGTTCTTCCTGCCTTCTGCCCTGGGCCTTTCCTGGGATGCTCCTCCATGCTCATGCATACGCACCCTCCTGCCCCAGACGGAATGCCACAAGTTGCACTTCATGAAGCTTCTTGGACAGTCTCCTGGGGTCAAACAGTCAGTTGCACTTAGTGATGGCCAGCTTGCTGATGATCAGGCTCTCCTTTCTTCCCTCCCTTTTTCTCCCAGGGAAAAAAATCGTAGTACCGAGGCCCTTGTTTTCAGGAGAATCCAGGCTATGATGTAATCCTGGAGAGATTACTTAACTTTCCTGAATCTCACCACATTTAAAATAGAGATGATGTATTTGTATATAATGTCTTGGGTTTTTGGCTGAATAAATGAGTCAATAGACGTAAGGTGGTGGAACAGTGCTTCGCACATATTAAGTGTTCAATAAATGTGAACCACTATTATTAGCTGTCTGTTTGGTCTTGGGGTGATGTAAATGGTTTGCGCTCAGCTATTAACCAAAAGATTGGAGGTTCGAATCTACCCAGTGGCATCACAGAAGAAAGACCTAGTGATCTACTTCTTTAAGATCACAGCCATTGAAAACCCTATGGAGCACAGTTCTGCTCTGACATGCATGGTTCGCCATGAGTTGGAACAGACTCGACAGCAGCAGGTATTCGGAGTCAGACACTGTGCTACACAGGTGAAGATTTCATTTTATTTTTAAAGAAATTTTGCAAGATTGATATTACTAATTATCTCCTTTTATTAATGGAGAAATGAGTTCTCAAGGAAGTGAAAGACTTGCTTACAGTCACAGAGCCAGTCCCAGGTGGGGCCACGATCACACCTGGTGCTCTCTGATGTGAAAGCCTGTACTCTTCCCTCTGCACCACCCTGCTTCTCCTGCACCGAAGTCCTGGCCCTGTGACTTGTCAGTGACTTTGTGGAATCACTTAAGTGATCTGAGCATCGGGTTTCATTTGTAAAAGAGAAAACTGTCTAACTAACCTACTTCACAAAGTTGTTATTCAGGTTAAATTAAAAAAAAAAAAACTATTTGCAAATTGTTCATTGGGCATAAATTTAGAGCTTAGAGGCTGTATCAGTTCATACTAGCTGCTTTGAGAGATAAACCCTGTAATCTCACTACTGGAACACAATATAGGGTTCTTCCTCATTCATGCACAGCCCTAGAGGTGGGGACTGAGTTCTGCTCCACTTGGGCATTCAGGGACACAGGCCAATGGAGGCTCTGGACATGTGGCTCCCAAGGTTGCTCAGGGTGCCAACATCCAGGAGATGGGAGAAGAGAATGAGGAGAAGGCCCATCTGTTTCTTGTCCATTTTGGTCCAGAAGTGACCCAATCACTCCCACTCATCCTTCCATTGGTGAGAACTAATCACAAGGAGGTCTGAGAAATGTAGTTACTAGCTGGGCAGCTGCTTTCTAGCAGCAAGTCTACACTGGGGCTGGGGAGTGCAGATCTTTGATGGACATTTAGCTTCTCTGCCAAAGAGGCGATACAGTTCAGCCTCCTTCTTTAAAAAGATAAACTTTAGCCAAGAATGGTGAAGCCATATGCCTAGGATCACAAACTTAATTAACAACAGAGAAGGATCTTGAACATAGGTCTTCTGACTTATGCCAAGTGTTACTATTCTTATCATTATCTTTATCATTATTATATTAGGATGTAATTCACAAGATAAACCATTTTTTGCCAATCTCCCACTATAGAGCCCTGGCAGAACAAGGTTGGTGTGACTGTCTTCTTAGGGTTTTCTGTAATGTTGCCCAAGCTTCTCTGACATAACCAGCTAAATTGGGGCTGACAGGATCTGTCCCAGATGTCACTTTGACTGAAAGCCCTCTAGGTCAGCCCTCTTCTCTGTTGAGCTGTGTGCACTTGCTCAGCTTTCATGCTATTTCAGAAAAGGTGGCTTCTTTCCAGTTACAGACTCAGGCAGAGTGCTACAGACAGGAATGTCCTCTGTCCCCCTAGAGGCAACTCCATCTTCTCCCTACCCCACCCACTCTTTCCTCTTTTTCCTGCATCCCCAGCTCTGTTGGGGAATGTCATGGATTGAATTGTGTCCCCCCAAAATGTCTGTCAACTTGGTTAGGCCATGATTCCCAGTATTGTGTGATTGTCTGCCATTTTATCATCTGATGTGATTTTCCTATATGTTGTAAATCCTATCTCTATGATGTTAATGAGAGGAGATTAGCAGTAGTTATGTTAATCAGGCAGGACTCAATCTACAAGATTAAGTTGTGTTTTAAGCCAATCTCTTTTAAGATATAAAAGAGAGACAGGGGGACCTCATACCACCAAGAGAGAAGCACCAGGAGCATAGTGCATCCTTTGGACCCCGGGTCCCTGAGCTGAGAAGCTCCTCGACCACAGGAAGATTGAAGACAAGGACCTTCCCTCAGACCCGACACAGAGAGAAAGTCTTCCCTTGGAGCTGGTGCCCTGAATTCAGACTTCTAGCCTCCAAGACTATGAGAGAATAAGTTTCTCTTTGTTAAAGCCACCCACTTGTGGTCTTTCTGTTATAGCAGCACAAGACAGCTAAGACAGGGACTGAGTAGTGACCCCACTGATGAGATCACTGGAAAGGTTCATTGTGGCTGTCCCAACTGCAAAATGCCACCACTACTTCCTCTCTTCCCACAGGCATATCTGAGGGAAACTTAAAGATGTGACAACTTCCCTTCCCCTGTGACCTTTGGAGAACTGATTAATATGTCGAGTTTCTTTGCCTTTGGCTGGAATTATATCAGTGCGGGCCAGAATGTTGGCATTCTCGGGCTGATAAGCAGCTCTGATTATCTATTAGTCATATAATATGGGGAAACAATGTATTTGGTACTTAATAAACATAATTTTTTGGTAGATGACACATTTAAAAGAAGATATCCATAGGGGTAAACATTAACAAATGGGTCTTGGTGAAAATGTTGTGAACCATTCCCAACTCTAAATCGCTAGGTACTTGACAGGCGTAATGTCTTGTAGGTTTGACATAGTTAACAGCTTCTAGCAGGACCAATGGCTAAGACAGCCTGTCAGTGCCTATTAAAGTTGGCAGGTCAAGGGCCTAGGCCAGCAGTATATAGGCCAATGTTCAATCAGAGAAGCAGAACCGCTAGGATATGTGATAAAGATTTATTACAGGAATTTGACCTTACACAGTTGTGGGAGTTAGTTAAATGGTTTTTTAGAGGTTGTTGCTTCTTTGTCTGCTAGCAGGGCAGACAGTCTAGATAGGTGGTCATGAAGTGGGGGATACAAGGGCAAACTGGAAACTATGCAGATAATTCTGAACCACAGGGATGGACTAGAACCTGCATTGAACTCTTAGAGCTTCCAAGCCTTCATCCTTGATGATGGGTTGAGATGGGCAGGAGAAGCTGTGCTCTCTGTCACGGAACTAAAGCTCATCTGTCCCAGGAGTTGAATATGCTGCAGAGAGATCTCCAGCAGGAGTTGGACTTGCTGCAGGCTTGCGCTTAAAGGATGAGCCGGCTGAGAAATGATGGTGTGTGTGAGCTGCAACAGCGTCTGGTACCTTGTACCAACTTTTTAAGCATTAGAAGACTATGGCTTCTGCTTCACTTTTGCCTTCCAGATCTCATGCAAAATATCTCTTGTGGCTGATACTAACCCAGGACTTCTGGGAAACATAGTTACAGTTTAGCTAAGTTGACACTATACAAATTCACCATAATTCACCCCTTTTAAATGTCTTAATCCAAATACACACACCTATTTTAACATACTTGTTTTTGTTAGGATATTCTCAGCCCCTTCAGCCTCCTTTCCCCAACAGCAAATAACATTTGTATATTTCCAAGTTAAAGTTGTTGTTGATGTTAGGAGCTCTTGAGTCGGTTCCGACTCATAACAACACTGTGTACAACAGAACGAAACACTGCCAGGTCCTGCACCATCCTTACAATCATCGCTGTGCTTGAGCCCGTTGCAGCTACTGTGTCAATCCATCTCATTGAGGGTCTTCCTCTTTTTCCCTGATCCTCTACTTTACCAAGCATGATATCCTTCTCCAGGAACTGATCCCTCTTGATAACATGTCCAAAGTATGTGAGATGTAGTCTTACCATATGTGCATCTAAGGAGCATTCTGGCTGTACTTAATTCCTAAAAAAATAGTAGGAAACCCATGCTTTCACCTAGCATAATGCAACTGTCATGGATTGAATTATGTCCCCCAGAAAATGTGTGTATCAATTTGGATGTGTCATGATTCCCAGTATTGTATGATTGATTTCCCTATGTGTTGTAAATTCTATCACTATGATGTAACAAGATGGATTAGCGGCAGTTATATTGATGAAGTCCACAAGATTAGATAGTGTCTTAAGCCAATCTCTTTTGAGATATAAAAGACAGAAGCAAGCAGAGAGACATGGGGACCTCATACCACCAAGAAAGCAGTGCTGGGAGCACAGCGCATCCTTTGGACCTGAGGTTCTTGTGCTGAGATGCTCCCAGACCAAGGGAAGACTGATGCATCACAAGGACCTTTCTCCAGAGCCAACGGAGAGAGACAGCCTTGCCCTGGAGCTGATGCCTTGAATTTGGACTTGTAGCCTATTAGACTGTGAGAGAGTAAATGTCTCTTTGTTAAAAGCCATCCACTTGTGGCATTTCTGTTATAGCAGCACTAGATGACTAAGACAGCAACTAAAAGCTTGCTTACCACTTTCGTTAAAAAAAGTTACAAAATCCCTTTATCTGTCTGTGGGTAATGGGGGGATGTGAGTTGTATTCTACTTCTAGCTGGATTACATTCCTCCATCAATATCCTCTAACTTAAATACTGGGATATAAAATTAACTACTGTTAATAAAACTTATATTAAATGGTAGGAGATTGGAAGAAGGTAAAGAGGGAAAAGACTTGGTTAGTACAGACAGAAATATGTTTTTATCAAAATAAGAAAGAATATTTCTGACTATTACAGTTCTCATTTCTGTAATTGTTCACATGGTTGCAGCTGTTACTTATAGCTATCTTCTTGCGCTCTTGATTCCATACTTACTCCTTTTGTTCTTAGCAAGCACTGTGGCTGGTCATGATTTCTTGCCTAGTAGGGTGACCCAAACCTTCATTCCTGAAAGGTCTGGGCAATTAGCAGTTCTGTCTGTATTGGGTTCTATAATTAACTTAATTACAGGGTATGAGAGTATTAAGAGGCACCCTAAGGGATTTCCTGTATTCTATTAGAATCCTTCTTACCCCAATTACATAGTAACAACCCAATTTCTCCTTGATAATCAAGATCAGTTACTCCAGTCAGTACAGGTACCCTTGTTCAGCCTGTTGAATTACTGACATAAGGAGCTCAAAGTGGCTGGGTGGTGATTTCTACTTCCAGCCTAATGGAACCATTGCTGTGTCCCTTGGTGGAAGCATTCTTCCCATGGCAATTAAGATTTCCAGAACAGCAGAGACCAAAGATACAGGAACAGGAAGCAAAAATTTTACTAGTGGATCATTAGAGGTCATAGAGGGAGGATCCACCCTCATTTCTACCCCTTGGTTTCAGGATCTGTGAATTCTGATTATAGGAGAAATAGTACCATATATTTAGAGCATACCTTGCAAGTTGGAGTACATTACTCTGTCTCTGCAAGGTGTTGCCCTCCAAATGGTGCTATAACTGAGCTCTAAAAAGGCCATTCAATCATCATATCAGGCCAGCTGCTTCAGGGTTATGGGAACATGGTAAAACCAGTGAATTTCATGAGCATGAACCCATTGCCACACTTCATTGTCTATAAAATGAGTTTCTTGGTAAAAACAAAACAAAGCAATGCTGTGTCGCATACATGAGAGTGAATAAGGCAAAGTCCATTGATGGTAGTGTTGACCAAATTGTTCTGGGTAGGGGAGGCAAATCTGTGTCTGGATTAAGTATTTATTTCAGTCAAATCAAAGCGCTGCCCTTTCTGTGATTAAAGTAGTGTCTGGCTGATCTCTCCAGGGAATGGCGCCACACTGGGGCTCAGTGTTGGCCTCTGTTTTTGGCAGATTGGATGCTCGGCAGTGAGTGTAGTCAGATCAGCCTTGGTGAGTAGAAGCTCATGTAAAAGTTTCATCCATGTTGCAATGGCTACTTTGTTCATGAGCCCATTAAGGAAGTATGGGGTGGCTAGGGAATGAGGATAACTGATATCCGTATGACAGATCATTTTATCCATCTGATTATTAAGATTCTTCTCTTCTGAGGTTGCTCTTTGAAGAGCATTCACAAGTGACACGTATCTTTACACTTTGGCTCATTCAGTGAGTTCTATCCAATAC
>NW_004444026.1:1793776-1797147 GCF_000243295.1 Trichechus manatus latirostris | reverse complement strand
AGTCTGCCCAGAGGCTCTTTGGAAGTAAGGTCTGGTGAGCTACTTCCAAAAAAATCAGCCATTGAAAACCCAGTGGAGCACAGTCCTACTCTGACACACACGGGGTTGTCATGAGTCAGAATCAACTCGATGGTAACTCTTCAGTTTTTTTAGATAGATATGAAGACAGAGGCTCTGAGAGAGTTAGGAACTTGCCTAAGCATGCCTAGATCTAAATGGTAGAGTTGGAGTTGAAACCCACATCTTATTCCAAAGCCTGTGCTCCCTCCTGCAGACCACAGTTGGTGGGCCCGGCAGCCTCATCTTTGCACATGACAGGCTTCAATGTTAACACAGTCTGTTGTTCTCCCACTTCTCCCTCTCTCTGATGCTTTGGGGAACTCAGTTCCCAACATGGGCACTTTGACAATACTTTGAAGAATATCCACATGTAGAAAACCTCACATGTACAATGTATAATTATATTTTAAAACAAAAAGAGAGTTAAAAATCCCAGCCCATGTTAGCAAATACACATGTCTGAGGCTTCAAATAGCCTTGCCAACAATTGCAGTCACACAAATGGTAAATGTTCTTTTGAGTCGTTGTACTACAGTATAAAAATAACTTGAACTTGGAGAAGATTGGACCTTGTTTGTGGATGTTCATAACTGATTCAATATGTAACCGTGAAGGCTATTTTTTAATTCTTTCTTTCCCCTTTTCTTTGTGCACTGGAATTTAGTTCAACACAACAGGAATTAGGTCAAAGTTTGATTTTCTGAGGTAAAATTTGAAGCTGTTACAGATCTGAGTGGGTGCCAAGGTTTCGTGAAACTTCCTGGGGTCTCTGGAGTATGTTCACTTATGTCTTGGAAAGCCCCATCCTGTAAGTGCCAAAAGCTGCCAGCCGAGTGCAGTGATTGCTGCTGGCCTGACTTTATCACAGAAAGGACAGATGTTCCTTTCCTGGCCAACTGACAAACCCTCATTATGTGATAGTTGGTAAAGAAACAGCAGCTGTGGTCTCTGATCCAAAGGATTTTAGGGTCTAAGTAAGGAGTCAGGACTAATTTACTGGAAAGGAAGGGAGGCAAACAAGCTTGAGGGTTGAAAATGCTAGAAGGGTTCAGGGGAAGGAGTCCTTGTGGAGTGGAGTGGGCAAGGACGCCTTCATAAAGGATGCAGGTGGAATAGGGCCTTGAAGGATGAAAGTAATTGGGAAAGCTGGAGGAGAAAGGTAGGGGTACAGACTTCCTGAGGTGACACCGTCCCTGGGGATGCTGAAGGTCAGGGGGAGACAAGATTGAGGGCAAGGTGCTGGCAGACTTTGAAAATCAGATGGAGTGGGCAGCTACTTTATTCTAGTGGCCTAATGAAGAGCCTTGGGATGTCTCTGGGAATGGAGGCTGTCCAGGAGTCAGGGAAAGAGTCCTTGGGTGGCTCAAATTGTTGGTGGTTTGAGCCCACCCAGAGACGCCTTGGAAGACAGGCCTGGTGATCTGCTTGCAAAAGTTTACTGCCTTGAAAACCTTACGGAGTAGTTCTACTCTGCACACATGGGGTTGCCATGAGTTGGAATCTACTTGACTTTGGCAACTAACAATGACAAAGGAGCCAGGGATATGGAGTGAGTCTATAAACATAGACTATGGCATAGCCTAGCTTTCAGGCTCTGGGGAAGATGTTGCTAGATGCAATGGACTTGTGGACATGGCTCTGTTGTTGTTTTTCTTGCATATGTTTAATTATTAGTTATTTACTTGCCTTGCTTTGCTTTGGTTTGCCTTGTTAAGTTCTTAAGTACTCTGGTTGCCACAGCCAGAAGGTGCAGCTGAAGGGCCTATGTGGGAGGTGGGCCTGTCCCTGGTGTCTGGCCATCCCTGTTGTTTGGGGCAAAGGGATAGTAGAGTGTGTGTGTTTTAGGGGGGAATTATCCTAGGCAGATGTGCTCACCCACCTTATGCCCATATGTTCTGTCTGTAGGAAACCAGGAATAAACAAAGCACTGAGAATATTATTAGTCAATGGGAACCCCCATGGCAGAAAATGAGGAAAGACCTCCAAATTCTGTTACTGGTGACATTGCCACAACTCATCCTCTGCACCTGGCTGGGCTGGCTGCCTGTTGTCTGATTCGGGATTGCTCCCCACTGGTCCTTCCCTGGACGGATGAGAGCCATGTGAGAAATTGTTGTTTGTTAGTTGCCATCAAGTTGATTCCTACTCATGGTGACCCCTGTGTGCAAAGTAGAGCTGCTCCACAGGATTTTCAAGGCTGTGAACTTTTGGAAGCAGATCGCTAGGCCTGTCTTCTGAGGAGCCTCTGGGTGGGTTCAAACTGCCAAAATTTCAGCTAGTAGTTGAGCATTTAACCATTTGCACCACCCAGAGAAATTAGACCCCTGCAAATTAGCAGCTGAGAGTCTTTGGAGAGACAAAGAGGGGCTAGCAGATGCCATGTTTGATGATGCTGTAGAGGTCTGTGATCTTCACCATAAATGTCCTTGTTGCTCTAGTGGTCGTTTCTGTCACTTTGGGCTTGGCCTCCCAATGTTCTCTGTCTCTCCCAGTCTTCGTTCTCCCCTAGGTACCACTGGGAAAAGCTTGGAGTGAGCCTCTCGTAGTACTTCATGGAAATACAGGGGGGGGTGCTGGGATAGTAGATTCTAACACGGCAGGGATTGGAGATTAAACTCTGACTCTCTGACCTTAATCTCTGTAAGCCTCAGTTTGCCCTTTTGGTAAGAATACTTATCTCATGGGGTTGTTCTGAGGCTTAAATAAGGTGTTTGGCACTCAGTAGGGGTTTTCTGGCCCCAGTAATGGTTTACCTGTTGCTTCTTCCAGTTGGGGTGTCTTGGAGGCTGAGATGCTGAGTCAGGTGTATTCTTGGGACCATCTTAGACCTGGGATGCTGCCTAGCATCTCAGGGCATAATATCGGAGTCAAACCTGATTATTGTGACAAAAAAAAAGAGCTAGTTCCATTTCTCTGAATGTTTACTGGTTGGAACTCCATCTTTCAAAGGGTGATTTTAAGTATTAGACAGCTTCATTCAGGAGCCTCATGGTACCCTCCTGGCCTTGTAACCAGAAGAGGGTGGAAGAAAGAGAAAACCCTCTCACACCCACAGGAAAGCGTTTATACTTTCCTTTCCATTTCTGCCCTCTCAGTCATCCTAAATGTTTATTTAACTATTCTCAAAGACCTTTTAAGCTTCCTTGGTTTAATGTTTGCAAAACACCCTGTCACTTCCACTTCTACTGATAATTTCCTGGTTGCTACAAAATTGCTCATGCTTACGCACCATCTGGAAACTCTTAATAGAATGACTAAAGGCTCAGTCCCTCAGGGATGGGTTCCCCGCAAGTGTGTGGGTAGCCCATGAG
>NW_004444026.1:1791487-1792624 GCF_000243295.1 Trichechus manatus latirostris | reverse complement strand
GAGGGCCAGAAGGGTAGGAAGCATGTGAGCATTGGCCTGGATTGGGAATGATCAGGGGATGAGGAAGCATGCCACCTGAGACCATATTTAATGGAAGGCTTGTTGGAATGGTCAAGTGGGGCAGATTTGAGGGGGAGAAGTTTGGAATATATTCTTTTAGGGAGTCATTGAAGGATTCTGAGTGGGACATGCATATGAAATTAAAATGGTGCTGCAGAGTGGGTCCTGCCTCCACCTTTTCCACCTAGGTACCTCCCAACTTAGAAAGGGCTTTGGAAGCCCAACTAAGGAGAGTTAGCTTAGGCCTTCACTTCTGCCCTTACCCCAGCCAAGTTCTTTCCCTCTGGCCATGGTAGCCCCATCCCCAGGGACAGTGGATGGTGTCTTTCCCTGAGGCCAGTCTCCAACATGACCAGTGCACAATGGGTGAGAGCAGCCAGATTCCACCCTGTTGCCTCTCATTGTTGATGGCTGGCTGCTTCTGAATGGCTGGTAAATCCTGGCATTTCCTGTGTTCTGCAAAGGCCATTTCCTGACCACTGTGGGGGCAGGGAACTAGGGCAGGAACAACCTCAGGGACTCCTAGAAGAGCTCAGCTGATCAGGGACCACTGCCTCTCCACTATCCCTCTCCAGGTTGCCAGTGTCCAAAGGCACATTCATAAGTTGCCACTTAGGCCATATTTATTACAGAAAATATGTGTTTGAGATGGTGTTGTATGAGATAGCTGCAGGCATCATGGTTACCTCAGCCCCAAAGACCTCAGTGGGTTTTGGGAGCAGGACCTCCCCACCAGTCAGCTTGGCTCTCAAGGCCCTTCCTCCCCAGTGTGAGCATTTGGAGGGCTTGCCTACCCTCTTGGCCAGGTCAGGGTTCTTCTGGGAATTGACTGACCCCTGGACTTCTTTCTGCTTTGAATCTCTCCTGTCACGCTCCTATTCCCAATCCGAGAGCAAATTGATGACGGACGAGAGCAATGGGCACGTCCTGCTTCTATTCAGCCTGTCAGTGAGCAAAGCCATCTGCTCGCAATTACGGCTCTGCAGGTTGAGCAATGGGTTGGCAGGGCTGACTTCCTAAGCTCATAGGAAAATGCCATCGATCCGTAACTTCCTCAGAAAACTGTCACTCATCTCC
>NW_004444026.1:1787870-1790548 GCF_000243295.1 Trichechus manatus latirostris | reverse complement strand
GTTCTTTCCATCCCACCAAACTGCCTCAATTTGCTGAAGGTTTATACAGTAAAACCTGAGAAAGCCGGAACCTGTGTAAGGTGGAAACCTGTCAGAGAAGGAAAACTCAAATATTTTCCACTAAAACGAGTGATAGAAAAGTGGTAAGCCTGCACCCTGTCAAAGGCAGAAAGCTTGAGAGATCTGGAAAATCAAGGTGGTACCATCGAGTTCTGGCTCTCACCGGTTTCACTGTGCCTCAGTCAGCCGTAGGAAAGAGGTGAAGATTCCACCTATTGGGCCCTACGAAGGCATTTTGAATCTACCATCCTCCGCGCCACAAACTCACCCAGACATGAACACACAGCTGATTCTAATGTGCGGTAGGAGTTGAAAACAAAAAAATTCTAGGGCAAATACCTGGTTCCAGCCCTGATCTATTAAATCAAAATGTCTCAAGATGGGACATGTATGTTTTGAAAACTCTACAGGTAATTCTGAAGGACAGCTGGGCTTGAGAACTATGGCCCAGTTAATGCCACATGAGGGGTTGCCTGGACTGCAGTGCTGATCTGTGTTAAAACCTAAATTTCTTAGAGAAACACCAAAAAAGTAATGTAATAGAATATATTTATTACGAGTAGATCAGATTCCAATTGGGCAGCATCACCCAAACATGTCGGTCGAGAAGGCTCTCCAGAAGAGGGGATAGTGAAAGCAGGTTATATAGGTCATTGTTATGTTGATTTCTCAGAAGATAATATCAAACCACAAGCAGGATTAAGCAGCATCCCTTGGTTTCAGAAACTGAATCACCAAGGACACACCATAAATCTTAAAACAGCCTCTAGTCAGACGGTGGAGTTCCTCCTTCTTGAAGCTAGCCGCACATATATAATTTTCCAAAGGAACCCAATGCCTAAGGCAAACCTCTCCACGAAGCTGCTTACTAAGCTACTGTTCCTCCTGAAGGTAACTCCAGGGAACCAGCTCCTCCAAGGTTCAAGAAGAGACACCTAAGGGCAGATGGGTCGCTATGAATCAGAATCAACTTGATGACAATGAGTTTGGTTTTTGGTTTGTTAAGGGCAGATGGGAGCCCTGGTGGCACAGTGGTTGCTCAGTTGCTAACCAAAAGGTCAACAATTCGAATACACCAGCCGCTCCTTGGAAAACCTATGGGGCAGTTCTACTCTGTCCTATAGGGTCACTATGAGTTGGAATCGACTCGACGGCAATGGGTTTTTTAAGGGTAGATGGCCTAATGTGGGTCACCCCATTTCCATGAACCCAGAAACCTGGATTCCAGGAGAATCAAAACGATTTTGTCATCTGGTGGTGCTATGGGACAACTCTGGTGGTTTTTGCAGGGTGCTTGAGAGAAAAACCTCTACTCTTCAAGTCTTTTGAGGGAAGATGTTTGCTGATAGCGAAAGGGTCACTGGAACCTGATGCCATTAGAATCTAAGTTCTTTGAGGACAGAAAATCCTTT
The DNA here is from genome assembly GCF_000243295.1 of Trichechus manatus latirostris. NCBI lineage: Eukaryota > Metazoa > Chordata > Mammalia > Sirenia > Trichechidae > Trichechus > Trichechus manatus. The sequence continues at coordinate 1,789,076 of NW_004444026.1, read as the reverse complement.
GCATGCTCAGCCCTAGCACAGTGCTGGACACACTATCAGCCTCTATGAATATTTGTTAAATGAATTCATTATAAAGCTAGAAGCTGTGCCTAGCACAGCAAGGAAAGTTCTCTAGCCTGCTTTATGAGTGCTGTCCATTCAATCCCAATTGATTTAACTCATTTCATGATCATGGACCGTGTGCCAAGGGCAGTCCAGATGCTAAGGCTCATATGCATCTGGGTGAGCTGTGAGCCCTGCTCCCAAGTTCCCCCACTCTGGAGAGGGAAAGGCTTCAGTCAACCAGAGATTACATAAGGCATACAATTGAAGAACTGGCTCCTGGGGTGTAGGACTGAATCACAGTGGCAAATCCAAGTCTGAACTATTCCTCCAATGGCTTAATCAAGAAAAAAACCATCAAGTAGGTCCAACTGTGTGTGCGTGTGCGTGTGTGTGTGTGTGTGTGTTTGGCAAAGCACTTTCTTAGGCAGCCCTGGAGTTCGCATTCACTTTTCTTGGCCTTTTCATGGTGATTAATATTTTTGGAGTGATGATGTCATCACTGGATAGGAATGACTTTGTAGAACAAGGAGGTGACTGTGGCCAAAAATCAATCAACAGATCAATCAATCTGAGGTTTGTCACTAATATTTGCCTACGGTGGAGACAACGGGAAAGTATTTAAGTTTTCAAACAGGTGACTCACTGAATGGAAGGAATGCATCATGAAAGATGAATTCTGGTCACCATGAGTCAGAATCAACTTGACGGCAACTAACAACAACAACAAAGCCTTAGCTGTCCCCAGTGTGCCTGATTAGTATATTTTCTTTCTAAAAGGCCCAAGCTCCCACCTTGAGCGTGGGGAATTCCCTTGTAAGCAAGGACACTGTAGTCAACCTTAGAAATCTTGCCACAGGCAAATTCTCTGGCTGGAGGTCCAAAAAAGCCAAGAGTCGATTCCAACTCATAACGACCCTATGGGACAGAATAGAACGGCCCTGCAATTTCCAAGAAGTAGCTGGTGGATTTGAACTGACAATCTTTTGGTTAGCAGCTGTAGCTCTTAACCACTGCGCTACCAGGGCTCCAGGAGCACCTTTATAGAAGTGTGCCTTTGATGATTCTGGTCCATCATCTGGGCTTATCCTCACTGAGTGCCTTCTCTCAGACGTGCAGAGTCCTCCCTGTGGGCATGGGGGCACATTTCTCCCTTCCATTAGG
>NW_004444026.1:1768741-1786257 GCF_000243295.1 Trichechus manatus latirostris | reverse complement strand
CATGGAGTTGACTCATGACGAGCCCACTTGTGTCAGGGTAGACCTGTGCTTCGTAAGGTTTTCAATGGCTGATTCTCAGAAGTAAATGGCCAGGAAAGGCACCTCTGAGTGGACTCAAACCTTCAGCCTTTCGGTTAGCAGCGAAGCATGTTAACGGTTTGTACCACCATGGTAGATATAATATCATTGGCTCGAGTTCCTACCTCAGAGGGTCACTGTGAGGATCAAATGAGATAATATGCGTACAAATAACAAACCGAAAAACTTGTATGAACACCATGGGCTTTGTGTTCTACCAAAGAGCTGGTAACAGGCAGGGTACAGGTCAGGGGCACTTCTCACACTGTCAGGTTGAGTGCTGTGTCAGGTTAGGATAGCCCTGGTGGTGCAGTGGTTAAGAGCTTGGCTGCTAACCAAAAGGTCAGCAGTTCAAATTCACCACCTAGTCCTTGGAAACCCTATGGGCAGTTCTACTCTGTCCTATAGGGTCGCTATGAGTCGGAATTGACTCAAGGGCAATGGGTTTGTTTTTTTATATTCTCTTGAGAGTTTTTCCAGGTGAACAGTTTCTTCCTTCCCTCCACAATATTTTGCCTGGCACCCTCCCCTCTGTGTGACTCTACCTGTCCCTAGCCCCATGCCACCATGGACGCTGGAGATAGTCAGCTGCCCCATCACTTCCTGGCATGTGACTTCAAACAGGGCACAAACCCCTTTGGAGGCTCAGCTGTCTTTTCTCACAATCGAAGACTTTAAGAATGCTGTCTGGACAGTCTCTTTAACAAACGGTGCTGGCGTAACTGGATAGCCATCTGCAAAAAACTGAAATAAGACCCATACCTCACACCATGCACAAAAACTAACTCAAAATGGATCAAAGACCTAAATATAAAATCAAAAATGGTAAAGATCATGGAAGAAAAAATAGGGACAATGCTAAGAGCCCTAATACATGGCATAAACAGAATATGAACCATAAGTAACAATGCACAAGCGCCAGAAGAGAGACTAGATAAACGGGAGCTCCTAAAAATCAAACACTTAAGCTCATCGAAAGACTTCACCAAAACAGTCAAAAGACAACCTATAGACTGGGAAAAAATTTTTGGCTACAGCAAATCTGATCAGCATCTAATCTCTAAAATCTACAAGACACTGCAAAACCTCAACAACAAAAAAACAACCCAATTAAAAAATGGGCAAAGGATATGAACAGGCATTTTGCCAAAGAAGACATTCAGGCAGCTAACAGACACGTGAAGAAATGCTCACAATCATCAGCCATTAGACAAATACAGATCAAAACTACGATGAGATATCATCTCACCCCAACGAGGCTAGCATTAATCCAAAAAACACAAAATAATAAATGCTGGAGAGGTTGTGGAGAGACTGGAACACTTATACACTGTTGGTGGGAATGTGAAATGGTACAACCACTTTGGAAATCGATTTGGCGCTTCCTTAAAAAGCTAGAAATAAAAGTACCAAAAGATCCAGCAATCCCACTCCTTGGAATATATCCTAGAGAAATAAGAGCCGTCACACAAATAGATATATGCATGCCCACGTTCACTGCAGCACTGTTCACAATAACAAAGAGATGGAAACAACCTAGATGCCCATCAACGGACGAATGGGTAAACAGATTATGGTATATCCACACAACGGAATACTATGCAGCAATAAAGAACAATGATGAAGCCGTGAAACATCTTATAATAGGGAGGAATCTGAAGGGCATTATGCTGAGTGAATTTAGTCAGTCACAGAGGACAAATATTGTATAAGACCACTATTATAAGAACTCAAGAAAAGATTTAAACACAGAAGAAAACATTCTTTGATGGTCACCAGGGTGTGGAGGGATGGTGAGGATTATTCACTAACTAGATAGTAGACAAGCATTATCTTAGGTGAAGGGAAGGACAGCACACAGTACAGGGGAAGTCAGCACAACTGGACTAAACCAAAGCAGTTTCCTGAATACAATAAAACACTTTAAGGGACAGAGTAGCAGGGGTGGGGGTCTGGGGACCATGCTTTCAGGGAATATCTAGGTCAATTGGCATAACAAAGTTTATTAAGAAAATGTTCTGCTTCCTACTTTGGTGAATGGCGTCTGGGGTCTTAAAAGCTTGCAAGTGGCCATCTAAGATGCATCAATTGGTCCCAACCCACCTGGAGTAAAGGAGAATGAAGAACACCAAAGACACAAGGAAAGTATCAGCCCAAGAGACAGAAAGGGCCACATAAACCAGAGACTTCATCAGCCTGAGACCAGAAGAACCAGATGGTGCCTGGTTACCACCAATGACCACCCTGACAGGGAACACAACAGAGAGTTCCTGATGGAGCAGGAGAAAGGTGGGGTGCAGAACTCGAATTCACATAAAAAGATCAGACTTCATGGTCTGACTGAGACTAGAGGAACCCCGGAAAGCATGACCCCTGGACTCTCTGTCAACCCAGAACTAAAACTACTCCCGAGGCCAACTCTTTAGACAAAGATTAGACTGGACCATGGGACATAAAATGATACTCGTGAAGAGTGTGCTTCTTAGCTTAAGCAGATACATGAGACTAAATGGGCAGCTTCTGTCCAGAGGTGAGGTGAGAAGGCAGAGAGGTTCTGGAGCTGGTTGAATGGACATGGGAAATCCAGGGTGGAAAGAAGGAGTGTGCTGTCATAGTATAGGGAGAGCAACTAGGGTCACATAACAACGTATGGATAAATGTTTGTATGAGAGACTAACCTGAATTGTAAACTTTTACTTAAACTTCAACAAATAAATAAATGAAACTCATTTCAAATCTTAAAAAAAAAAGCTGTCTGCCTTGGAGGATTTCAGTGTGATACTGTATGAGAAAACGCTCAAAAGCTGTTATCAATGGAAGCTTCTGCTCTTGCTAGTGACAATTCCTCAGAACCCATGTGGCATTAGCAGTGTGATGCTTTTGCAAGCCTCCAGCCTGTGTGGTATGTCCTTTTCTCTCCCTGTCTTCCTCCTTTCTTCCTCTCCCTTCCTTTCCCTTTATCCCAGGCAAGTCTAGAGGCACAGCACAGTAACTTCATTGTTTTATAACTGAGAGCTGGGGGCAAAAGGCAGGGGGTTTCCCCTGCTTTGTGAGGCCTTCCCAGCTCCTCTGGGTTATCTTGTAAACACAGCCTCCGTGAATATGCACAGGAGCCTCCAGCACTCGGCAGGGTTCAGCCGGGCAGACTCCCCGAAGAGGCCTGAATGACAGACACTTCCCAAAGAAAATAAGCCAACCCTGGAGGCTGCCCTTCTCCTATAACCTCCCCGGAACCCGGGAGGACAGCTTTTATGGAGCTGTTCACTGACCTTCCTCCTCAAAGTTCCTGAGATGTTGGCCACCCCTGACACTAAGGAAAAACACTCTCAAAGAAAAATGAAGAACATTTCTGTAATGGAAAGTTAGCGGTCTGCGGTAAGGATCTGTTTCTTAGAAACAGCATGTACCTCTTGCAAGAGCTTTTAGGTAATGGTGAAGTGTTCCGTGCTACAAAAACGGACATCAGCAACTGTGTCTTTGGCGAAAGATGGAAAAGTATTGGGTATGAAATAACTAAACACGCAAAGGACGCGGGCTAGGATGAGGATAGCAGAATTACACAACCATTCTTAAGTGGAATAGGGGTGGGTACCAGGTTTTAAAATAATGATTGTGCATTTTTCTTTTGCTTTGCTGAGTATGAGACCTGTACTCTGGTCCAGCACTGCCCAGTATAGTAGCCCCTGCCCATATGTGTAAAGGTCGCTGGATTGCGTAAATGGTTTGCGCTCGACTACTTACCTAGAAGTTGGTGGTTTGAACCTGTCTAGTGGTGCCATGAAAGAAAGGCATGGCAATCTGCTTCCATAAAGATTACAGCCAAGAAAACCCTTTGGAGCCATTCTACTCTGTAACCCATGGGGTCATCACAAGTTAGAAATGACTCTACCACAACTGGTGCCCATATGTAGCTATTTCAATTGAAATTCATTGAAATTTTGTAAAACTAAAAAGTCAGTTCCTCAGTCCCACTGGCCATATTTCAAGTGGTCAGTAGTCGCATGTGGCTAGTGGTTACTGTATCAAAGAGCATAGATACAGAATTTTTCCATCATCCCATAAAGTTCTTTTGGACAACACTGTTGTCTGCTCAAAACATTCTTCTGTTTGGGGGTGGGAGACCACAGAGGAGATGAGAAACGTTATTTTAAAAATGCAAAGAGGAAAAACAACTTAATATTCAGTCTTTGACATTCAAAATCTGATCCTTCAGTAACAGGATAGCAGTGCAAGTCAGGCTATTGTATTGAGAAACAAATTTCCACATCTCTTTACCTCCTTCTTCAACATTTCAACAATGGAGCCTGGACAGCTCTGCTAAAAGATTTCTCCCACAGCACAGAGGAGAAGCAGACTTAGCTGGAATCAGGGGGAAGGAGGATATGACATCTGAGAAGTAAAATAGAAGCCAGGAGGTCCCTTTCCAGCTTGAAGAATGTAGGCAGAAGAAGGAAGAGAAGGAATGAGGCCTGGGGAGCATCTGGGACTGTTTGCTGAATTGTGGTTTCCACATAATTTCCACTGCTTAGGCTGGTGAGGGACAGGGGTGTCGAACAAGAGCAGGGCCACACTGAAAGCAAAGTTTGCCACACATCAGCCTGGGGCACAGCTAAATCAAGGTCAACCTGTGGCATAGCACAGGGTGGTCCAGGGAAGCCCTTAGGGCTTGACTTCTCAAGCTGCCTTGGGTCACCACGAGGTGTAAACACTGAGCTGGCAGCCAGAAGACGTGCTATGGGGTCTACTATGGCAGGCAGAGGTGACCTTACCATAGACACTGGGGTTGGACTTCTTGGGCAGTGATGGACAAACCATCAGGGTCTGCCACTAAAGGCAGTTGAGATAGGGCCAAGGCAGTGTGAAGTGGCTACTGGATCCTGACCAAGATAAGGGGGACCAGCCTGGGAAAGATCCACACTGCAGGCTTCAGCATAGAACGATAGCAAAGCAAACATCTCCTGGTGGACAAGGGATAATATCCAGACAACACCAAAGGAGGCTCTGATCCATTCTCCCTGACACAAGGATGAACAAACCCCCTTCCTCTTTGCACCCAGAGACCATGTTATGGAGAGAACCAGGAAGAGGGGAAGGCTATTTTGTTTCTGAGAATTTTTATCAAAATGACAGTCTGTGTATTCCCTACAAGGGCTGTTTACATAATTGGATCAGAGTAAGTTTAAATTGGATTTAGTTAATACTTTCTTGCTAACCAGTGGGTGGGGGCTCTGGAGAAAGACCAGATTAGCTATTAGCACAATAAAAGCATTGCATTTTCTCTACATATCTAGGTTGTGATTGGTATAGAATTTAGAGTCCTTGACATATAAACAAATGCTAAGAACCGTTGATGATTGAAAATGAAGGCCCCAAAGGAAGATCAGGACAAGATGTAGGACAAGAGCAATCAGAAACCCAGAGAAAAGGATAATCACAGAGACTGAACCCACACTAGTTCAGAGTTACCTCCTTTGTCTTAGTGAGGAGGAAATGGGGCCTGATGTCAGACTCACTGGATAAGTCTTCACACATATACTTCATGGTTGGTTGTATCCTGCGATCAGGGGCCAATTATCCAATAAGCAAGGTAAGTTCTGGCTTACTTGTGCTTACTTACTAATCTGTAATGGGCAGTTTCACATGGATTTCACCGCACCACATCATCACGTAAATTTGAAAAGAGGCTTTGATTCTGAAAGAATGTGCTGCACGGTTGGGAGAGAGACAGATGCCAGCCATACCAAGAAGTAGAATCTTCGAGGTGGTGAAAAAATGTGAAATTGTTCACTGTTGTTGTTGTTGTTAGGTGCCCTCGACTCGATTCCGACTCATAGCGAGCCTATGTACAACAGAACAAAACATTATCTGGTCCTGTGCCATTCTCACAATCGTTGCTAGGTTTGAGCCCATTATTGCAACCGCTGTGTCAATCCATCTCCTTGACGGTCTTCTCTTTTTTGCTGACCCTCTACTTTACCAAGCATGATATCCTTCTCCAGGGACTGGTCCCTCCTGATAACATGTAGAAAGTATGTGAGACGAAGTCTCGTCATACTCGCTTCTAAGGAGCGCTCTGGCTGTACTTCTTCCAAGACAGATTTGTTTGTTCTTCTGGCAGTCCATGGTCGATTCGATATTCTTCGCCAACAGTGGAATTCAAAGGCATCAATTCTTCTTCGGTCTTCCTAATTTGTTGCCTAGCTTTCACATGCGTATGAGGCAATTGAAAATATGATAGCTGAGTCAGGTGCAGCTTAGTCCTCAAAGTGACATCGCTGCTTTTTAACACTTTAAAGAGGTCTTCTGCAGCAGATTTGCCCAATGCAATCAATATGTAATTTGATTTCTTGACTGCTGCTTCCATGGGCATTGATTTTGGATCCAAATAAAATGAAATCCTTGACAACTTCAATATTTTCTCCATTTATCATGATGTTGCTTATTGATCCAGTTGTGAAGATTTTTGTTTTCTTTACGTTCAGGTGTAATTCATACTGAAGGCTGTATGTAGTCTTTGATTATCATCAGTAAGTGCTTCAAGTCCTCTTTCCTTTCAGCAAGCAAGTTTGTGTCATCTGCATATTGCAGGTGTTGATAAGTCTTCCCCCAATTCTGATGCCATGTTCTTCTTCATATAGTCCAGCTTTATCGGAATATTTGGTCAGCATACAGATGGTATAAATATAGTGAAAGGATACAACCCTGACACACAACTTCTTGATTTTAAATCATGCAGTATTCCTTTGTTCTGTTGGAATGATGCCTCTTGGTCTATGTACAGGTTCCGCATGAGCACAATTAAGTGATTTGGAATGCCCATTCTTCACAATATTATCCATAATTTATTATGATCCACACAATCGAATGCCTTTGCATAGTCAATAAAACACAGGTAAACATCTTTCTGGTATTCTCTGCTTTCAGCCAAGATCCATCTGACATTAGCAGTGATATCCCGTGTTCTATGTCCTCTTCTGAATCCTGCTTGAGTTTCTGGCAGTTCCCTGTCGATGTACTGCTGCAACCGTTTTTGAATTATCTTCAGCAAAATTTTACTTTGTGATATTAATGATATTGTTTGATAATTTTCACATTCCATTGGATCACCTTTCTTTGAAACGGACAAAAATATGAATCTCTTCCAGTTGTTTGGCCAGGTAGCTCTCTCTTCCAAATTTCTTGGCATAGATGAGTGAGTGCTTCCAATGCTGCATTTGTTTGTTGAAACATCTTAATTGGTATTCTGTCAATTCCTAGAGTCTTGTTTTTCCCTGATGCCTTCAATACAGCTTGGACCTCTTCCTTCAGTACCATCGGTTCTTAATCATCTGCTACCTCCTGAAATGGTTGAACGTCGACCAATTCTTTTTGGTACAGTGACTCTGTGTATGCCTTCCACCTTCTTTCAATGCTTCCTGCGTCATTAAATATTTTGTCCATAGAATCCTTCAAAATTGCAACTCAAGGCTTGAATTTTTTCTTCAGTTCTTTCAACTTGAGAAATACTGAGCATGATCTTCCCTTTTGGTTTTCTAACTCCAGATCTTTGCACATTTCATTATAATACTTTACTTTGTCTTCTCAAGCTGCCCTTTGAAATCTCCTGTTCAGCTCTTTTATGTGATCATTTCTTTATTTGCTTTAGCTACTCTACGTTCAAGATCAAGTTTCAGAGTCTCTTCTGACATCCCCTTTGGTCTTTTCTTTCTTTTTTGTCTTTTTAATAACCTTTTGCTTTCTTCAAGTATGATGTCCTTGATGTCATTCCATAATTCGTCTGGCCTTCAGTCATTAGCGTGCTCAATGCATCAAATCTGTTCTTGAGATAGTCTCTGAATTCAGGTGGGATATACTCAAGGTCATACTTTGGCTCTCGTGGACTTTTTCTAATTTTCTTCAGTTTCAACTCGAACTTGCATATTAGCAATTGATGGTCTGTTCCACAATCAGCCCTGGCCTTATTCTGACTGATAATATTGAGCTTTTCCATTGTCTCTTTCCACAGATGTAGTCGATTTGATTCCTGTTTTCCTTCTGGTGAGGTCTAAGTGTATAGTCGCCACTTATGTTGTTGAAAAAAGTTATTTGGAATGAATATGTCATTGGTCTTGCAAAATTCATACAATCTCTGCGTCATTTCTATCACTAAAGCTACATTTTCCAAGCACCGATCCTTTTTTGTTTCCAACTTTCACATTTCAATCACCAGTATTTATGAATGCATCTTGACTGAGTGTTTGATCAATTTCAGACGGCAGAAGTTGGTAAAAATCTTCAGTTTCCTCATCTTTGGCATTAGTGGTTGGTGCCTAAATTTGAATAATAGTTATATTAACTGATCTTCTTTGTAGGCATATATTTATTATCTTATCATTGACAGCATTGTATTTCAGGATAGATCTTGAAATTTTTTTTTGACAATGAATGCAACACCATTCTCCTTTGTCATTCCCAGCATGTTGTTATTATCTGCCATTGAGTCGATTCCAACTCATAGTAACCCTATAGGACAGAGTAGAACTACCCCATCGGGTTTCCAAGGAGCGGCTAGTGGATTTGAACTGATGGCCTTTTGGTTAGCAACCTGAGCTCTTAACCACTATGTCACCATGGCTCCTTATTATTGTCTGATTCAAAATGGTCAATACTAGTCCATTTTAACTCACTAATGCCTAGGATATCGATCTTTATGCATTCCATTTCATTTTTGACAACTTCTAAGTTTCCTAGATTCGTACATTCCATGTTCTGATTATTTATGAATGTTTATAGTTGTTTCTTCTCCTTTTGAGTCATGCCACATCAGCAAATTAAGGTCCTGAAAGCTTTACTCCATCCACGTTATTAAGGTTGACACTACTTAGAGGAGGTAGCTCTTCTCCAGTCATATTTTGAGTGCCTTCCAACCTGAGGGGCTCATCTTCTGGCACTATATCAGACAGTGTTCTGTTTGCTGTTTGGAAGGTTTTCACTGGCCCATTTTTCAGAAGTAGACTGCCAGGTCCTTCTTCCTAGTCTGTCTTAGTCTGGAAGCTCTGCTGAAACCTGTCCAACAAAAGTAACTCTGCTGGTATTTGAAATACCGGCAACATAGATTCCAGCATCACAGCAACAAGCAAGCCCCCATAGTACAACAAACTGATAGACGTGTTGTTCACTACACATTAGTAGGTAAGCACAAGTAAGCCCATGCTTAAACCTTGCTTATTGAAGAATCTGCCCCTGTGATGTGATGTCAGTTGTGAACCTTTTTTTGCAAGTGACAGAAAACCCAATGCAAGTTAGCTTAAGCAAAAAAGGGAGTTCATTTTTTCTCGTCCAGCTTCAGCTATGGCTAGATCCAGGGCTTGAATGATGTCATCAAGTGTCAGTCTAAATTATTCTTTCAGCTCTGCTGTTCTTCATCTTGCCTTCATTCTCAGGTAACTCCATGGTGGCAACATGTCTGCCAGCAGCTATACAAACCCAACAGCAAATAGCTTATGCTCTTCTTCCCAAAGCCCCATAAATAGCCCTTTCATTGGCTCTGACTGAGTCTGGCAATTTTCCCTCATCCAATCACTGTGGCCAGGAGAATTCAGTGCTCGAAGTGATCAGGCCTGGTTCACGTGCCCACCTTGGAGTCTGGGGTGGAGTTAATTCCACCCGCAACACAGGGACTGCTGGGGGCGTGAGAAAGAATGCCAAGCAGTCCAAAAACCATCAAGGTCAACGCTGCTTGTAGAGTAAACTGCATCTGGTTGTTATTATATAGGGCAGTGGAGTGAATCATTCTCAAAAAATTATTTTATTGTCATCAAAGGGACTTCGGTTCAAGAACCCCTTCAGGTACTGTTAGACATATTGTAGATAGGTATCTACCTGAAACTAGGTTGACTTATCTCAGTATCATGGTCCAGATTCTGATGCTCTGTTACCGAATTGCCTGCGGACATGCAGTATGTGATGAAAGTCTACTCTGTAGTATCCTTTTCCTGAGTCTGAGAAATGTTGTGGCTGAAGGGGCCATTAATACCTGACTTCCTGTTTTATTCTGGCTGTAACTCTAAAGCCCAGACCATTGGTGTCCCCTGGAATTTGCCCTTAGGTCACAGTAAACTTTAAGATATTGTTGAGGAAGTTGTGCATATTTGCATAAACTCTCAAGGTGAAATATTTTTAGTGTTTATCTTGTGGTTGCCATTTGTTTTTTTTTTTCTTTCTTTCTATTTACTTCCAGTGATTCAAACCTCTTAATCCCAGAGAAGATCTGGGAACAAAATGACCCTAAAGCTGGGGAAAATGCAGCAGTAGAGACCTTGAGGGTAACCTAGAGCTCTGCCCAAAGGCTATCAGGTAACTGTCAAGGTCCCCATTATTGTATTCCCAAGTCTTCAATTTTTAGAATTGTAGTGGGTTGAATATTGTCCTTGTAAAATTCACATCCACCTGGAATCTCAGAATACGACTTTACTTGGAAATAGGGTCTTTGCAGATAGAATTAATTAAGATGAGGTCATACTGGATTAGGGTGGACCCTAAGTCCAATGACTGGTGTCCTAATAAGAAGAGGAGGGGACACACAGAGACACACACAGGGACGAAGATCATGTGAAAACAGAGGCAGAGATTCGAGCAATGCAGCTACAAGGCAAGGGACACCAATGTTTGCTGGGCTCTATCAGAAGCTGGAAACCCTGGTGGCATAGTGATTAAGAGCTACAGCTGCTAACTGAAAGGTCAGCAGTTTGAATCTACCAGGTGCCTCTTGGAAACCATATGGGGCAGTTCTACTCTGTCCTATAGGGTTGCTATGAGTCGAAATAGACTTGACGGCAATGGGTATCAGAAACCAGGAAGAGGTAAGGAAGGGTTTTTTTCCAGGGCTTTTAGAGGGAACATGGCCCTGCTGACACCTTGATTTTAAACTTCTAGCCTCTAGAACTGTGAGAGAATAAACTTCTGTTGTTTTAAGTCACCCAGTCTGTGATCATTTGTTAGAAAAAAAAAAAAACCGTTACCGTCAAGTCTATTCTGACTCATAGCAGTCCTAAAAACAAATCATACTTTTTTTTTTTTTTAAATCTAATGCCCAGAGCATTGGTCAAAAAATGAAAATGCTGACATAGAGGTCCCCTTAGAAGTTCCTGACAGGATTTATTTGAAAGGATCTATTTAATTTCTGCTCCAAGACAATACTGGCCACCGCATTCAGCTCTGAAGTTTGTACATTGCAGAAAACCATACATCTGAGGGGTGAGAAGACACAGGAATCTGGTCTCCACTCTACCAACCAAGCCCCATGCCCTGGTGCAAAGCTGCATTCCCCTGGAGGAAGGGGTTTCCTGTTCTTCACTTGAGGGTTCTAACTGCTCTGTGGGTTCCCCAAGCTGTGTGCTGCGGGGTTGAGGCTGTCCAGAGGGAGCGTCAGGATGGAATTCACATGAAGGCACCATGCAGGCTAGAGTGGCTCTGAGCTGACTGTACACAAGCCCTGACATTGCCCCAGCCACAGACAGACTCCTTCACTGCTTCCAGAAGTGTATATTGAAGATCTGAGTGCAAGCCCTTGGCTCAGCCCCAGGAGGGTAACGAAGATGACTTGGCCAGTGTCCCTGCCTTTCAGTATGTCTCCCTATGTAACAAAATGAAGAAAGCTCTAGAGTGCGGGAGCTCTAGAAAAGTTCTAGGTTCCAGGCTGTGAAGATCATTGCTCTCAGTTAGCAAACACCTTCAGAACACCCATGGCATGGGAGGGAGAGGGATGCCAGCATGAGGCAAGACTCCACCTGAATAGTTGAGAGACAGTGAACACTTTCTCTGCAGCAGTGATTTAACTTAGCAACTCTCCCTGGCCCACACAAAGCAAAGCAAACCCCAAACAAAATAAAGTGTACAAAACAAAACAAAACTCACAAATTGGAAAACAGAACTCAGAAAACCAAAAGAATAAAAGCAAACCTCTGCCTAAAAACAGGCCTGTCACAGGAAGTGATTACTTGCTGTTTACACAGTGCGATTGTATCAACCCGAGTGGATGTTGTTGTTGTGTTGTTGTTAGGTGCCTTCGAGTCAGTTCCGACTCATAGCAACACTATGTACAACAGAACAAAATGAAACACTGCCTGGTCCTATGCCATCTTCACAATCGTAGTTATGCTTGAGCTCGTTATTGCAGCCATTGTGTCAATCCATCTTGCTGAGGGTCTTCCTCTTTTTCAATGACCCTCTACTTTACCAACCATGATGTCCTTCTCCAGGGATTGGTCCCTCCTGATAACATGTCCAAAGTACGTGAGACATAGTCTCACTATCCTTGCTGCTAAGGAGCATTCTGGCTGTACTTCTTCCAAGACAGATTTGTTCATTCTTCTGGCAGTCCACGGTATATTCAATATTCTTTGCCAACACCATAATTCAAAGACATCAATTCTTCTTTATTCCTTATTCCTTATTCATTGTCCAGCTTTCACATGCATATGAGGCAATTGAAAATACCATGGCTTGGGTCAGGTGCACCCTAGTCCTCAAAGTGACATCTTTCCTTTTCAACACTTTAAAGAGGTCGTTTGTAGTAGATGTGCCCAATGCAGTATGTCATTTGATTTCTTGACTGCTGCTCCCATGGACGTTGATTGTGGATCCAAGTAAAATGAAATCCTTAACAACTTCAATATTTTCTCCATTTATCATGACGTTGCTTATTGGTCCAGTTGTGATAGCCAGTGGATAGTTGGGAGAAATTTCAGGATATTAGTCATAAAGAAATCCTCTCTTAAAAGTGTATCTGGGTCACTTTCATCCTTGATATTGGTGTTGTTGGTAGTTGCTGTCGAATTGATTCCAACTCATGGTGATCCTGTGTGTGCAGAATAGAACTGTGCTTCACAGGGTTTTCAAGGCTGTGACCTTTTGGAAGCAGATTGCCAGGCCTGTTCTTCCAAGGCAGCTTGGAGTGGGTTCAACTGCTAAGCTTTCAGCTAGTAGTCGAGTGCTCATTCTTCTAACTCTCATTAAAGCCAAAACACAACAAAACAGCAATAACAAAACCCAAAACACTGAAAGGAGTATCTCCCTGTTCACTACACTATACATGAGACTAAGGGCTTAACAAAGCAAGTGAAAAAGTGGCTGTGAAAATTACAAGGCTGGAAACGTGGGTGCAGTGACCTGGCTCATTAAAAGAACATACAATAAAACCGCATTCATTAACCTACCAGTAATTGAGCGTTTGATTCATTCTAAGAGAGTTGAGGCTAAAGTTTAGTGGGAACTTTCCTGAAGAAATTTAACCTGAAGAAATGACTTACAATGCAAAGTAATATTGGAAAATTATTTACTCAGGGGGAATGTTAAAACTGTGTAAGAGAACGAACTTTTTAAAGTAGCCTCCGGCACCTGGAGGTCAATCAACACATCTTTATGGTATTTTAGCGCCTTCCACATGCAAAGTACTGTGTAGTTTCTCAATTTAAAACCAGCTTTTGCCACTGAGTAACCTTGGCTGATTTACTTCCAATTCTCTTTGAGCCTTAGTTTCTTCATCTGCAAATTTCTGAGTTACGGGGTCATTGTGAAGGTCAAATGACAGTTCACAGGAAAGAGCTTTCTAGATTATAAAGGGCCTTGCAAATGGTACCAGTTGTTATTATTTGGTGCCTCCTGCTATCTTATCCCAGGCTCTTTTCCCATCATACTCTTCACTGCTTCTGTTTTCTAGTCAAGTCAAACGACCTGTTGTTCCTCTCTGCTTTTTCTTCTCTGTATAGCCAAATTCTACCCTTCTTTCAGTACCCAACTCCTATTTTATTGCTTTTATGAAACCTTTGATGGCTCCAGCTAGTTGAAACCTCTCCCTCCTCTGAACTTCCATAGTACGTTATCTGTACATATTTCGTGTCATGTGCCATGTTATACCTTCTTTGACAGCAATTTTGGGTGACAGCTTTATATTCTCTACTGATACACAGGCTTCCGGAAGGCCAGGGCTGTATCTGATGGGTCCCTCCTTCCCACACATTGCCCAGTGTCCTCCACAGGGCATGTGAACAACACCTTGTTGAATGTATAATACATATTCCAGACTGATCAACCCTGCCAGCCTTCTTTGCATGGATTCCAAGTTTTAAAGATTCTTTGTGAAATAAGATAGTGCTCAGGAATGCAATCCTGCAGAGATGGTCCAATCCAACTCTGTTTTAGGAAGGCTAATACAGCCTCATTGTGCAGGTTGGAGCCAGGATGGGCTGGTGATAATCGAAGGACAGTAGCTATCATAGCTAGTAAGAGTTAGAATTTGTGCAGTGGAAAGCAACAAGAAAAGACTTAATCTGATAATCTTTGAGAGAAAGGACTTGTCCAAAATTTTGTTTTTATAACTGTAGCAGTTATCAATAATTGTTGGTTGACTGTTACTGTTATAGATAAAACCTCTTCCTCATGACCCCCAACCATCCATATTTGCTTTGCTTCCAAGGGAGCAGAGGAATTGATGGAGGAGGAAGTGAACCACCCCCCTCCAAAAAAGTTTTATGGGTGTGTGGAATCTGTTTTCCATCAGTCCTGTGGAGTCAGTTTGTTCTTTACAGTTAGGGGACGGCAAGGTTCGTACTAACTGCTGATAGAAGTATTTGGGAGACTGAGACTATGAGTCGGAATCGACTTGACGGCGACAGGTTAGGAGACTGTGTTTAGGCAGAAGTTTCAGGGTTAAGGAGACAACATATAGCCTGCGTTTTGCTCTTCTCCTACCCTTGTGAATGGAAATGTCGGGAGCATCTGGAGACAGCCCTGGCAGAGGCAACGGGCAGGGATGAGGCAATGCTACTTCAAGAGGCTTTCCTTGGGGTGGCATGGGCAGGGGGAAGGATGAGTGGGAGTTTGCAAGAATACAGACTGATTTGAGGGCACGTGAGACGCATCCCTTGAGGGCTCCCAGAAATGACAGGGGCATTATAGGGCACTGAGTTCCTGCTACTGCTTAGGTGGTAACTGGGGAGCTGGCAAACATTTGGGTGCTATCTTACTTCCCAAAGGAATTTGGTGAGGCCCAGTGGCACATTGGAAACATCACTTATTGCCGGCAATCGGGCCACTTGATTAAAAGGTCTCATTTATTTTGATGGTCAAAATTCAAAAAGCACATAGGGTACACAATGAAAAATCTGTATCCAATTCCTGTGCTTCAGACATCCCGTTTTCCCTCCTGGAGGCAATCAGTGTTAAATTTTTTGTGTAGCCTTAGAGAGATACTCTATGCATACAAAAGCATATATACATATTTGTTATGGGTTAAGTTGTGTCACCCAAAAGTTTATGTTGAAGTCCTAACCCCTGTACCTGTGAACATGACTGTGTTTGGAAATACGGTGTTTGAAGATGTTATCCGTTAACATGAGGTCATACTGGAGTAGGCTGGGTGCTAATCTAATCTGAGTGGTGTCCTATAAACGAGGAGAAAAGACACAGAGAGACAGAGAGGGATGACAGCATGTGAAGATGTACCTACAAGCCAAGGAAGTCCTGGAACTACCAGAAGCCAAGTGAGACAAGACAGGATCTTTCCCTTAGAGCCTTCTGAGAGAGCGCGGAGAGGGTGTGCCCCTGCCGACACTCTGAATTCAGACTGATAGCCTCCAGAACTCTAAGACAACAAACTTCTGTTGTTTAAAGCTATCCACTTTGTGGTACTTTGTTACAGCAGCACTAAGTAACGAATACAATACTCTTTCTCCCCTGCTCCTTTATTGTACAGATGACAACAATGTGTGATACATATTGTCCTGCACTTTGCTTTTTTCACTTAACAATAATATTTTCTTTTTTTAAAAATTTGATTATGCTTTAGGTGGAAGTTTCCAGTGCAAATTCGTTTCTTACTCAAACATTTATACACAAATTGTTTTGGGACATTGGTTGCAATCCCTGCAATGTGTCAGCACTCTCCCCCTTTCTACCTTGGGTTCCCTGTGTCCATTTGTCCAGTTCTCCTGTCCCTTCCTGCCTTCTTGTCTTTGCTTCCGGCCAGGTGTTGCCCACTTGGTCTCGTACGCTTGACTGAACTAAAAATCACATTCCTCACATGTGTTATTGTTTGTTATATAGGCTGTCTAATCTTTGGTTAAAAGGTGGACTTCTGAAGTGACTTCGGTTCTGAGTTAGCAGGGTGTCCAGGGACCATAGTCTTGGGGGTTCCTCCAGTCTCTGTCAAAACAGTAAGTCTGGCCTTTTTTTGTCAATTTGAATTTTGCACTACATTTTTCTCCTACTCTGTCTGGGACCCTCTATTGTGATCCCTGTCAAAGCAGTAGGTGGTGGTAGCTTGGCACCATCTAGTTTTTCTGGCTAAGGCTGCTGGAGGCTGTGGTTCATTAGGCCTTTGAACTAATATTTTCCTTGTGTCTTTGGTTTTCCTTTGCTCTGGATGGGATGGGACCAATAGATGTATCTTGCATGGGTGTTCACAAGCTTTTAAGATCCCAGATGCTACTCACCAAAGTGGGATGTAGAACATTTTATTTATGAACTATGTTATGCCAATTGACCTAGATGTCCCCTGAGACCATGGTCCCCAGCCCTCATCCCCAGTAACTCGGTCCCTCAAGGTATTTGAATGTGTCTAGGAAGCTTCTATGACTTTTCTTTGTCAAGTTGTGCTGACCTCCCCTATATTGTGTATTGTCTTTCCCTTCACCAAAGTTAACACTTGTCTACTATCTAGTTAGTGATTTCCCCTCCCCAACCCTTACCTTCCTCTTAATCATTAACGATTGTTTTTTTCAGTGTGTAGACCTTTTCTTGAATTTTTATAATAGTGGTCTCATACAATATTTGTCCTTTTGTGATTGACTTATTTCACTCAGCACAATGCCTTCTAGATTCACCCATGTTGTAAGATGTTTCGAAGATTCATCATTGTTCTTTATCATTGCATAGTATTCCATTGTGTGTATGTACCATAGTTTGCTTATCCATTCATCTCTTGATGGGCATTTAGGTTGTTTCCATCTTTTTGCTATTGTGAATAATGCTGCAATAAACATGTGTGTGCATATGTCTATTCATGTGACAGCTCTTATTTCTCTAAGATATATTCCTAGGAGAGGGATTGCTAGATCATATAGAGTTTCTATTTCTAGCTTTTAAAGGAGGCACCATATTGTTTTCCATAGTGATTGTACCATTTTACATTCCCACCAGCAGTATGTAAGAGTTCCAATCTCCCCACAAACTCTCCAACATTTGTTATTTTTTGTTCTTTATGATAAGTGCCAGTAATGTCAGAGTGAGACGGAATCTCATTGTAGTTTTGATTTCCATTTCTCTAATGTCTATTGAGTAGGAATTGACTCCATGGCAACAGATTTAGGTTTTTGGTAATGGTTAATGATCACAAGCATTTCCTCATGTCTGTTAGCTGCCTGAATGTCTCCTTTGGTGAAGTGTCTGTTCATATCCTT
>NW_004444026.1:1766404-1767450 GCF_000243295.1 Trichechus manatus latirostris | reverse complement strand
CAATTTTTTTTTGTTACATTGGTTGCAATTCCTGCAATGTGTCAGCACTCTCCCCCTTACCCTTTACACCCAGTGTTCCCCTTGTCCATTCGACCAGGTTTCCTATACCTTCCTGCCTTCTTATTTTTTGCTTCTGGGCAGGGAATCCAACTAATGTTTGTTTGTTGATCTTGTATCCTGCCTCTCTGCTGAATCTTTCTATTAGTTGCAGTAGTTTTCTTGTGGAATTTTTTGGGTTCTCTATGTATAGTATCATATCATCTGCAAATGGGGATAGTTTTACTTCTTTCTTTCCAATTTGAATGCCCTTTATTTCTTTTTCTTGCCTTACTACTCTAGCTAGAACTTCCAGCACAATGTTAAATAGGAGTGGTGATAAACAGCATCTTTGTTTTATTTCTATTCTCAGGGGGAATCCTTTCAGCCTTTCTTTGTTGAGAATGATGTTGGCTGTTGGTTTAGTATAGATGCCATTTATTATTTTGAGGGATTTCCCATCTATTCCTATTTTATTGAGGGTTTTTATCAGAAATGAATGTTGGACTTTATCAAATGCCCTTTCTGCATCAATTGAGATAATCATGTGATTCTTCTGTTCCATTTATGTGGTGGATTTCATTGATTGATTTTCTAGTGTTGAACCATCCTTGCATACCTGGTATGAATCCCACTTGGTCATTCGTGATATATTATTTTTTTTGATATGATGCTGAATTCTATTGGTTAGAATTTTGTTGAGAATTTTTGCATCTATATTCACAAGAGATATTGGTCTCTGTTTTTCTTTTTTTGTGGTGTTTTTTCCTGGCTTTAGTGTCAGAGTTATGAGGGCTTCAGAGAATGAATTCAAGAGCATTCCTTCCTTTTCTGTCCTCTGAAGTAGTTTGAGTAGTACTGGTGTGAGCTGTTCCCTGAATGTTTGGAAGAATTCTCCAGTGAAGCCATCTGTGCCAGGGCTTTTTTTTTTGTTTGGAATTTTTTTTTTTAAATTACCTCTTTAATCTCTTCTCTTGTTATGGGTGTGTTCAGATTTTCTATCTCAGTTT
>NW_004444026.1:1726186-1763742 GCF_000243295.1 Trichechus manatus latirostris | reverse complement strand
TGTATTGTGGACCCCAGTGGTGGGGGCTGCCAGGATGGAGGGGTTCCTGCGTCTACTCACCAGAAGGGTGAGGGATGAGTAAGCGTATTTCTCTGATTACCGAGCGCCCTGTCTCCTGTTGGGAGCTCCATGGAGTTGCCTTTCTGTATTCCCTGTCCAGGGTGATTGCTGGCTGTGTTTCAAGATGGCCAGACTGTGCCTTGTTAGTTGGCAGGGGACCTCTGCTCCATATCTTTCCTTGTTATCTGTTTTCCATCAGTTTCTTCTTCCATTCAGTGTTTGAACTAGTTTTTTTTTTCCCTTCATTTGATGCTCAGGGTTCTAGGATTGACATTTGTATCTGTTTTATTTAGTTTTTCGGCTCTCTGCTGCAGAGAGGTGGCATGGTGAGTCTGTCTAGGGTGCCACGTTGGCTCTGGCTCCAATGATAGATTCTTAACAGTTCCCAAAGAGCTCCCTTAGAACTCTATCCCTTTTTTACAGTTGCATAGTATTCCATTTGATGGATGTACCATAATTTATATAAGCAATGTCCCCTATTGATGAACATTTAGGTTTTTCCAATACTTTGGTGTCACAGTGGTTAAGAGCTTAGCTGCTAACCGAAAGGATGGCACTTCAAATCCACCAGTTGCTATTTGGAAATCCTATGGGGTAGTTCTACTCTGTCCTTATAGCGTTCTTATGAGTTGAATCAACTCTATGCCAGCGGGTTTGGTTTCTTTGGTTTGCTATTAGAAACAGTATTACAATGAATAATCTTGTGTATACATCATCTCACATATGTGAGAACACATTTTTTTGACAACTTCTTGTAAACTGAATTACTAGGTCGAAGGTGTGTTCAATTGTAATTTTTATGCATATTTTCAAATTACCTTCTAGAGAAGTCATGTCAGCTAGTGTATGGGCTTGCCTATTTTCCCTAAATATTTGCTGAGAAAGTTGTCAACAAAGTATGTTATCAAAGCTTTTGATCTGTGCATATCTGAAAGGTACGTGATATAGTTTTAAGTCACGTTTCTCTTATGAATAAGGCTAAGCACAATTTCTTATGTTTAAGATGCATTTTTATTTCCTTTTCTTTCATATCCTTTGCCCATTTGTCTATGGGGGTGAGGGAGGGGGGTTAGTCTTTTTATTTTGCAATGTTCTTTGTATATTAGGGAAATCTGGATTACAATTATTTTCGTCAGTTTATTGTTTGTTATACATTACTCTAACCTAGTTAAACATAATATTGACCTAGATTTAGCCATTTTATTTCCTTGAAAAGTATGCAATTACGTTCCTGAAAAAGAATACTGCACAAATAAAACATTTACTAACGCTGAGAGTTTTCTATTCAGACACAGAACATCCTAATAAATAGTGACTGAAATATTCAAGAAACACTGAACACCTGTGTTTGACACTGCAAGAGACATAAACAAGCATTAAAAGTGCTGAGCTTGGCACTATGAGGAACACAAACAAGTAGATTTCAAAATCTACAGTTGAGTAAGTCAGGTAGACTAGGAAAGTGATTGGAATTGGGGACAGAGGTGTGGGCAGGACGTGTTGGGGCAGAGTGAGGATGAGGCTGGGAATCCGTCTGACTGCCAGGAAGAGAGCGCTGCATGCTGCAGGTGAGGATGTAGGAGTCCCTGGGAGGACTGCGGAGAGCAGAAGTATAGCAATCTGGGGGATGTACCAGCCAAAAAGCAACGTCTTAGAGAGTCTAGTCAGCAACATAGGCGTCCAGTGCTACAGAAAGAGTCAAGGCCCCACTCCCAGAAGGTCCAGACTTCTCACAGTAAACTTTGTTTGCCTCTTCTGTGGCTGGGACCATAAATAAATTTGTGACCTCTTCTCTTGCTATCCTCAGTCCAATTCATTGCCGAAGCTTCCTCCCCAGACTAGCCTTCTAGCAGCCCTGAACCATTGCTGAAGGTGTAGGTCTAAGCGAACCTGGGGGTAGATGGTACCACTAGAGACCACACCATCTCCCTCTTTAGCTCCTGACTCAGACCCCGTTCGTCCATTACAAATGCCAGGGGAAAGGAAAAAAGAAATGAACAATTTGGTTTTCTCTCCTGAAGAACAAGATTAGCTGGCAAAGCTCAGGCTTACTAGCATGGTGAGACAAGACACCAACAGAGCTCAAGGAGGCCAATGCCAAAGACAAAACTAAGATGCATTATCTATAGCAATACTAGTCAATGAACAATTTTTGATAGCTCTTATGGTTATAAGTCAGTAAACACTTGTTTGCTTATTAGTTTGTTTAGTTCATTGGACCCATTCATATTACAGTTCGGCAGAATTTTTGTGATCTGATGTAAAATGTTGGAAATCTGCTCTTTTGTCAGGTCTAGGAATGCATCTTTTCCAATTTCCCACTTCTGTATTTCTATGCTCCTTGTCCAAATTTCATAAAAGCTTGATCCAAATGGATCAAATTCCAGCTTGGATGCATACAGTATTGGAATAGTCAAAGCTATCTTTAAGTGTAGTCTCAGATCATTAATAAGCAAGGTTTTTCCATAACTACATGGTATTAGCTTATTGATTGCTTATATATGGCAGACACTGTGCACACATTATCTTTAAGTCTCCCAATTGTACAAGGTAGGCATTACATTCTTTATTTTATAAATGAAGCAACTTAAACTCAGACAGGTTAAATAGTTGCCGAAGGCCATACAGATAGTAAGTGGCAGAGCTGGGATTTGAACCCAGCTCTGTCTAAACCCAAAGCCTGAACACTTACTACTACCTCCTGCTATATTCTCAGCTGAATAATTACCAGTTCGATGCAACTGGAGAGCAGTTAAAAAAACACATATTTACAATGAATTGCTCAACAACAAGTTATAGATGGCAAAGGCATTAGAAGCTTGAAGATGCAGTTGATACCACAAAACTGAAATCATTGGGAAAGACTTTCTGAAGGAGAGAGTTTCTGTTTCAGTTCTCAGCTGGTGGTTAGGATTTTGAGAAGCTAGAAAGGAGAAAAGATGCTAACTTCTACTTTTGGCAATGCAGTGGACTAGGTGTCCTGGAAAAACTTCCTGTACAATACAGCTAACTGTACTGAATACAAAATTCCTTTGAAATGCATAACTGATTTCGCAGAAATGTAGGAATAGTTTCTGGAGGATAAAAACAGAGAGAGTTGCTGGTGCTTTTGGCAGTCCTGGTTGTTTAGAGCAGGGGTTGACAAACTTTGTAAAGGGTTGGTTAGTAAATTTTTTGGCTTTGTGGGCTATGTGATCTCCCTTACCACTACTCAACTCTGCCTTTGTAGCATGAATGTGGCCATAGACAATACATACACAAAAGGGTGTGAGAGGATTTGACTTGTGGTGGGCTAAATTTGGCCCATGGCATAGTTTGCTAACCCCTGGTCTGGAGTCTTGGGTTTTAGTGCTTTGTGAGGGTCAGAAGTCTTGGATACACACAAGGTAGTAAGATAGAACTGTGACAGTCCTCACACACATACAACAGGATCCCCAGGGAAAGTGTGGACTAAGAGAACTATGCCTGCTGGCAAAGGAAAACAGCCAGGGAAACTTGTCTTATCAAGTTGATCTTTGGGTGAAAAAAAAGTATCTCCTTTGGGAACTGGGGAATTTGTTACTATAGGTCAACTCTCACATGGGTTTGGCATTTGAATTTATACTACATTTATTATACAGGAAACTTCAAGCTACAAAATTAACTCGACATGGTTCTTGATTGGCAGTGCCTTAGGGCAACTTACCAAACATGAGTTTGTAATCCACAATTAAAAACACAGAAGGAAACAAGTCACTGTGAGCAAGTCAGCAGAGACAACAAACAGCAGAATTAGTCTCTCCAGGATTCAATGTATCGCAATTACTGGTTACAGAAAACATTTGAGGAAATAAAAGGGGACATAGAAAAAAGAGAGTAGAAGATATTTCAGGCAAAAGGAAGAAGAGTAGTTAAATTTCAATAGTGGGAATAAGAAGAACATGTTGAGGGGCAAGGAGGAAAAAAGTCTGAGGTAGTGTTCATATGAGGATATGAATGAATGAGTGAATTAAACTTTGATTAAATTCATAGTATTAGTGCTGTGTTAGACACTCGTCAACTCAACAGTGACTAACAACAACGATAGAGATGAACAAGATACAGGTCTTATCCTCAAGGAGATTCCAGTCTAGAAGAAGAATCAGGTAATCCAGTAAATACATAAATACCATAAAATGTACTTTAATTAAAGAAGATGCAAAGTATAGCAGAGGCAAAGGAAGAAGTTGTCCATTCTACCCAGGAAAGTCAGGGGCAGCTTCTTAGAAGACTTCATGCTTGAATCAAGTTCTGAAGAATCTATAGGGATCTGTACTTTACCCTATAAGTGATGGTAACTGTTGAATAATTTTAAGGAAGAAAGTAATATGACCAGAATTATAATTCAGAAAAAATAACGATGGCCACCATACAAGGAGTAAAAAAAAGATTAGAGAAATGAGAGACAGGAAGACCAATTATCACATCGCTTGAGTAATGGTGAAAAGAAATCGTGAGACCCTAACATAAAGCAGAAGTGTAGGGGAGAAGGACGAATTTGAGAATGATTAGAATTTTGGTTATTTGGGGATACCAAGCAGTAGTAACATAAATTTAATGGCTGTAGCTCCACTTATGATGCCATATCTTATACCACTGCTTCCCATGTGTTTCTGGAAGTTCTCAGGGTTGTCCCACAAGTGCTTACAAATGAGTGTACTCCTGCTGGGCTTCCCATGCCCTGCCCAGTGCTTCTGCCACCACAGAACGTTGGGTCATGAACAGCGTAGACAGGGAGGGTGGGAAAGATGTCTCTACCCTTTTGGTGTTAAGTGTCCTGAAGTAGTGCTGGGTGTTCCCTAACGATTACAAATTTTTCATTAAATCGTTCTTTTTGTTGTTACTTTTAGACCCCTTGGTCCCAGAGAATGCAGAGGTTAGCGGGGGCTGTTCTGTGGAAGAAGTTCAACGGCCAGAGCCCATCCTCATGGTGCCCCTCACTTCTGACAACCCAGCTCATGGTGCCTGACTCCTTCTTCCTTCAGGACATCCTTGGAGGGCTAAGACAGGGGCAGGAGGGAGGACTTGGTTCTCCCAGGGTGTTGCTTAGCTCTTGTGCAAATGGGCTTTTGTTGAGTCTTCCACCAGTTTGTTAGAAATGCCTTTCCTTGGGACATTCATGCAAGTGTGGAACGTATAGCTCTGAGCCACCAACTAGATATGAGGTGGAGGTAGGGAGGAGGCTGGAAAGGTTTCCAGGAGTCATAGGAAAGATCATTGAAAAGATCAGTGAGGTCTTCAGTGCCAGCCTAAAGGTAGTTTTCCCCCAACAACCAGTGTTCCTCCAGGTTTGGACTGGTTTATATCAGCCTCTGAAATCACCTGGGGAACTGGCTCAAAATTCAGATTCTTGGGCCTTATCTGACTCGGGAGCCCTGGTGGGTGGGGCTTTGGAAACGTGCATTTTTAACTTGTGGCTCCTAGGTGAAGTTTGAGAATCCACACACATTTCTATAATTGGGTCCCTCTGTCACCTTTCTAGGTACCTTTGAGGCTCCTGAGTAAAGGTGCTCTGTCTAAAACTTTTCTTGTCTCCCCTACAAGCTCAGGCACATGGCACACCAAAAAACCAGACCCATTGCCATCAAGTTGATTCCGACTTGTAGTGATCCTGTAGGACAGAGTAGACCTGCCCCATAGGGTTTCCAAGACTGTAAATCTTTATGGAAACAGACTGCCACATCTTTTTCCCACAGAACAGCTGGTGGTTTCGAACCACCAACTTTTTGGTTAGCACCCAAATACTTAACCATTGTGCCACCAGGGCTCCTAGGCACATGGGAAGTATACCTAAATCCTAAATATATACTGTTTACTGAAGTTGAGTGAAGGATGAAATGCTGAAAGCAGAATGACTATGCTTATAAACCACCCCCTCCAAGAAGACAGCCATTCATTTACTTCTTTATTACTCTTCCGTTCTGAAAATATCTATTAGTGTCATCCTAGGCCTTGCGCTGTGCTGGTGCTGAGTGTCAAGAGAATTGAAGTGGCAGAGAGTCAGGGGCACTGGGGTGGAGAAGGGAGCAAGGGGTATGCAATGATAGGATGAGGTAGGGCATGGCAATGGGACATTTTAGAAGAAAAGTCTGTGTTCAAGCAGGAAAAGTGAAAATCCCTTAGGAAGCTTTTCTTAGGATGAGCTATAATTTCTGCATTGTTCTCTGTTTCCCCAAATGAAGAAAGACACCTCAGTTCCCCCCTAATTCCCCAGCTTCAGGGCATGGCAGGCAGTTTGAAGACTCTTGGAGTCAGGAGATAAAGGGAAGCATTATGTTCCATTGGGTCCCGTTTGATCTTTATACCATCAACATGGGGGCTCAGGGCTTCTCTGTTTCCCTTTCTCTACTCCAAGGTCACCCAGAAGGCCTTGGGCTCTTTGATGTTCAAAGAAAGTTTGAACAACTTGCCTGGTCCTTTGTGCCTTAGTGTGCTGTTGGCAGAACTTTCTGGAATCAAGTCAGGGCAGATGAGAATTCCTTACCTCTTTCTGAGGCAGATCCCAAGGCTGTTAGGAGCAGGATGAACATGTTCTTTAATAAAGCCCCCATCTCCTCTTCTTGGTTTGGTCACAAATGAAGTTTTCAATCCTTGCACATCTCCATTCTCTCAACCGTGTTCCTAACCAGCAAATTTTCTCCTTCATTTTGACCATATAAGAGTTGCAAGAAACACTCAGGGGTCAAGCAAGCCTTCAAGAATCGTAATGCATTCAGGCAACACTCATGGGGCCACAGTGAACACGCATCTTTGCAGCACACAACTTCAGGAAGCTTTAAAGAACAGATGCCACAAACCTAGAAGGAAGCAAAAAGCATAATGGAGAACCACCCCTACCTTTTCCTTTAGTTCAGTATTTTAACACTGTTTCAAGGTTGTCTCTGTGTTGTACACAAATGCCAAGAGTCTGCAACTCAGCAGTTGTGACCAGGGGTTTTCTCTTTGGTGCTGGTGAGACTTCAGGTCTCAGCTGGTTTTAGGAGAGGTGCTCCAGCTGGTTTCCTGTGCCAGGGCACACAGCAGGGGCAGAAAAAAACTTTGCAATCATCCAACACCTAGAGGAGCCTGGTGTAAGGGAAAGAGGTGTGGGTATTGGTTTACCTCTTTTGACCACTCAGTGACTTCAAGGAATGGGAATTCAGAGCAAAGATACATACGCAATGTAGGAAGACAGGAATGTCACAGGATACCAGAAAGAGCCATATCACTGGCCTCAAGGACACTGGAATATAGTTTGGGAACTGAAGAGAAGCAGCTCTAGTCACTCGGTTATCTTCTCCCTGACCCCCTTCCCCCAGCCCTGGTGTTATTGGTCCCCTACAATTTTGGTGACTCAGAATGTCTTAGTCTCTGCTTCTACCACTCAGCCCACAACCAACTGACTAGCTCACGCTCCACCCTTTATGTATGTTTGTTTTTTTTTGTCCTAGATATTTGGATTACTCATTGAGTCTGCTTATTCTTGGCCTCTTCCTTCCTGCTTTCTTTCTGAGTGTCTTTTAAGTCCCCACTCCCCAAAAACAAAACAAAACAAACAAACAAACAAAACCTAACTGTTAACTCTCTCTCCCTGTATCTCCTGTTCAAGTTCAAGACAAAGAGAACTTCACTGGCTCAGGTGAATCATCATCGTCCTTCCTGGGACTGAGAAACTTCACAGGACACTGTTCAACCTATAGACTGGAGGCAGGAGCTTGGCCTGGCTCTGGTCAGCTTGGCCAGAGGTGTTAACACCCCTGTTTACAGCAGAGCGACACATATAAGATTGATTCTTCAGATGAGTCTGGTAGGTTGAGCTATTTTCTAAAAAGGGGCTATAGGTATAATTGCCATTTTCTGCTTGGTGCAGTGGGGGAAGATAGACCTGGGTTTGAGTTGCAGTTCTTCCATTTACTTGCTGTGTGACCTTGGATAAGTTACTTAATCTTTCTGAGCTCGTTTTCTTACCTGTAGAAATGGAGATAAAGATACTATCTTGTAGTGAAATGTGGATTAGAAATACATTATCTAAAGTACCTAATAAATAGTGAGTAATCAGGTGCTCAATAAATAGCTTTTATTATGTCAGTGCTCCATTGGTCTGTGTGATTCTGGATTTTTCATGCCACTGATTTTGTCATCATAATTTGGTAGCAGGAGCCCATCTCTTGATTCAAACCACATGGTTCCTACATAGTCAACTTTGGTGGTAAAAATGAAGATAAGGCAGCCACAGAAAGAGCACCAATGAGCAACATTCAGAGCATATTCTTGATTGTGCTGTAAGGTCTCATCTAAGTCTGACTAGAAATAATAGACAAGACTTGAAATGTTTCCTTTTCAGTAATTAAACAAGAATGACTCCAGTTGTTAAATCTGAAATGAGTAACCAGACAAGTCTTCTTGGTTGGTCTCCTTCAGCAATTCATGTAAGAGGATCTGCAACATGTTTGCAGTAAGACACAATGGAGACAATTCAGAGATACATCAATGGATAAATGCAGATCCAGTCAGAAAACATAATGACTGGTTATTGGTGTTTTGCAAATAACTGGCTTAGAGTTGTGATTGCTGCAGTAGAAATTGTAATCAACCACAATCAGGAGGCATCTGGAGAAGAAGCAGACCAAAATGAAGATGTTCTTTCCTAGACGTGTTCCCTGAGAAATAAATATGGATGATTGCTTTGGGCTTCTTGATCACTTCCCCCAGAACAGGAGGATGCTTGACTAGCTGGGCACATGCTTCACCCCTCTGTCTTCTTCTCAATTTCAGAATCAATTCAGAATCATCAGACAGAGCTTCCAGCCAATTCTTTCACGTGAATAATTCCTGGATAAGCTGCATATAGTATAGTCAAGCCTTCTGAATGTCAGTGTGATTGTCCATAAAAAGAATCCTTTGTAAACAGCTCATGTTGATCACTTATGAATGGCTTGAATTTCATCAGGCTGCTTGGCATCCAGTTTGTGACACTGGGACCAGTTTGGGATTTTATGCAGCTAACTGCAGTGGATCATTCTGAAGGAATAGGCAGGGAGGACTTCTAGCATCCATATTCCCATGGAAAGTCTCCTATTATAAGTTGGGAAATGTAGTGCCAGAAGGCTCCAACTATCAGCATCTTGCACTATGCATTCAGACTGTTGACAAATATAGTATCACAAATACTGATACCTGGTGACATAATTAAGGATGTGTGTGTGTTGCCGTCAAGTCAATTCAAACTCGTGGCGACCCTGTGTGTGTCGGAGTACAACTGTGCTCCCTAGGGTTTTCATTGGCTCTAATCTTACAGAAGTAGATCACAAGGTCTGTCTTCCATGGTACTGCTGGGTGGATTCGAACCATCAACCTTTTGGTTAGTAGCTTAAATTTTTAAAAAATGTCTTCTAAAAGACATGGTGAAGACATATTTTGGTGAAAACATTCTTCTAGTAAGTGATGAAGGTGACTGTTATGTGCCAGGTGCCATACTAAGTGTTAGGAATTTCGTAGCAAACAAAGCAGACATTTGCCTATTGATGGAAATTTAGGCTTTATCCAGTTCTTTCTGTTACAAACAGTGCTGTTAGAAATGTTAATTTGATCTTCATTTGAACACAGAGAAGCTTGTGCAAGAGTTTCTCTATGATATAACCAAAAAAAAAAACCCATTGCCGTCGAGTCGATTCCGACTCATAGCTACCCTATAGGACAGAGTAGAACTGTCCCATAGAGTTTCCAAGGGGCAGATGGTGGATTCGAACTGCCGAACTTTATGGTTAGCAGTAGTAGCACTTCTCCACTATGCCACCAAGATTTCCTGTCTATGATATAGTCTTAAGAAATGGAATAGCTGGGTTACAGAGTATGCACATCACCACTTTTATTTATTTATTGACTTTTATTGTTAAATTGATCTATAAAATAGTTTTTCAAATTAAACTCCTGACAGCAGAACATGACTTCACATCCCTGGGAGTGTGGCCCCCGACCCCCTTTTAGCTCAGTAATGAAGTCACTCCCGAGGTTCACCCTTCAGCCAAAGATTAGACAGGCCCATAATACAAAATGAGACTAATGGGGCACACCGGCCCAGGGGCAAGGACTAGAAGGCAGGAGGGGACAGGAAAGCTGGTTATAGGGAACCCAAGGTTGAGAAGGGAGAGCGTTGGCATGTTGTGGGGTTGGTAACCAATGTCACAAAACAATATGTGTACTAACTGTTTAATGAGAAGCAAGTTTGTTCTGTAAACTTCATCTAAAGAACAGCAACTACAAAAAAATCATCAGAACATGACTTCCCGTTGCTCCATATTCTTGCCAGTTCATGACATTGTCTAGAAATAATTCCTGTAATCTGATAAGTGTGGAGTGGTATTTTGCTATGGTTTTAATTTTTATCCCCTTAATCACTGGTGTAGTTGAGCGTTTTTCCTATGTTTATCGGTCATTTGGATTTCCTCTTTTCAGATTCCCTATTTAGGACTTTGAACCATTTTGTTCACCCTTTCCTCTTTTCTGAGAACTGAATACTTAAACTCTGTCTCATAACAAGATTTCATATATCTCTAGACTGCCTAATCTCTTCCATACTTCTCTATTCCTTCAACACTTCTTTGTCTTGATTATATACCTTTATAATAAGTCTAAGGAGCCCTGGTGGGGCAGTGGTTAAGCACTTGACTGCTAACTGAAAGGTCAGCGGTTTGAACCCATTAGCCTCGCTGGGGGAGAAAGATGTGGCAGTCTGCTTCCGTAAAGATTACAGCCTTGGAAACTCAATGGGGCAGGGCAGTTCTACTCTGTCTTGTAGTGTTGTTATGAGTCGGAATCCACTCGAATGGCAATGAGTTTTGATTTTTTTGTATAAAAAGTTTTGATAACTATAGAACAATCCCTCATATCCACTTCGTCCTTTAAAATTTCCGCTACTATTCTTGGCTATTGGTTCTTCCATGTACTATTTAGAATTGCATTTTGCATCCATTAAAAACATATTGGGATTTAGACTTGTACTTCGTCGATTCTATGAAATACCTTGGGTTGAATTAACACATTTAACATGTTGATCTTATAAACCATCATCATAATGTTTTTCTTCATACGTCTTCTTTAAAGTCTTTCTAGTTTTTTTAAGCAATCTTTCTGAAATATAATTCACATAACATGTAATTCATTCTTTTAGAGTGTATAATTCAGTAGTTTCTAGCATATTCGTACAGCTGTGCAACCACACCACTATCTAGTTCTGAACATTTTCATCACCCCAAAAAGAAACCCCTACATATTAGCAGTAACTTCTCATCCTCCTCCCTTCCCCCATTCCTCGCAACCACTTATCTACTTTCTATCTCTGTGGATTTGTCATTTCTGGACATTTCATATAAATGGGTTCATATAATGTGTGACCTTTTGGGTCATTCTTTCATTTAGCATAATGTTTCCAAGGTTCATCTGTATTGTAGCATTTGTTAGTACTTCATTCATCTTCATGGCTTAATAATATTTCATTGTATGGATATACTGCATTTTGTTTACCCATTTATCCGTTGATGGACATGTAGGTTTTTTCTACTTTTTTACTATAATGAATAATGCTGCTATGAACGTATGTGTACAAGGACATATGTTTCCAATTCTCTTTGGTATGTGTATGTGTGTGTGTGTACACATATGTATACATATACATACACACACACACACACACATATATCCAGGGGTGGAATTACTGGATCAGACGGAACTTCATGTTTAACTTTTTGAGAAACTGCCAAACAGCTTTCCAAAGTTGCTGTGACATTTTACACTCCCACCAGCAATGTATGAGGTGTCCAATTTTTCAACATCCTCACTAACACTTGTATTATTTCTGTTTGATTATAGCCATCCTAGTGGGTGGTATTTCATTGTGGTTTTGATTTGCTTTTTTCTGGTGATGAAAGATGTTGAGCATATGTGCTTATTGCATATTTGTATATCTTCTTTGGAGAAATGTCTATTCAAATACTTCTCCCATTGCTGGGAGGGCAGTCTACCTTTTAGATTCCCTTCCATGCTGCTTACGCTGAGGGCTTGGTCTCAGAGCATTCTCTGATAAGGAGGCTGGAAATTGGGTCTCACGCTCTCCCATTTTCTTCTCCTGTGACACAGAATGCTTTCTTCTTGTTCTGAGTGCCCAGTAACTTTCTCTGTCTCCATGACTACCCCTAACTACTTAATTGTACAGGATTAATCTTGTAGCTAGGGGAGAACCTGGTCACAGGATGACCACACTGTTTGCTCCTGAACAAAGGCACCTTCTTGGTCCCAGGATGGTATGCTACCTGCACCTAAACAAAGGCACTCTTTTTTACCCCCTTCCTCTTACTTCCATGCAGTCCAGCGTGTACACCCCTCTGGTTGATCTATGTAAGCCCCAGGCCAAGTTCCTCTTTGTTCTCTTACCCAAGGCTCATTGCGAGGCACATATGGAAGTGACTAATTATCTCACCCTTTGGAGGGAGTCTTTTGAGGGAAACTGGCTCTTGATAAACCCTACTCTGTTTATCTTGCCCTGATTGTTGTAAGGAATAAAAGCCTGCGACCACACCAGTGAGTAGTGTGATTATTCATTCTGATCCAAAGAGCCCTGCACTGTCTAATTTATTTCACTTGGAACATCGCACCCATTTTTAAAATTGTGTTATTTGTCTTTTTATTGTTCAGTTGTAAGAGTTCTTTATATATTCTGGTTACAAGTCCCTTATCAGACATATGATTAGCAAATATTTTCTTCCATTCTGTGAGTTTCTTGTCATTTTATTAAGGGTGTCCTTTGAAGAAAAAAGTTTTTAGTTTTGATAAAGTCCAATTTACCTATTTTGGTCACTTTTTCTGTAAAAAACATAGCTCGAATTTTGATAGGGATTGCATTGAATCTATAGATCAGTTTGAGGAGTATTGCCACCCCAGTAATGTTAAGTCTTCCAATTTATAAGTACGGAATGTCTTTACATTTATTGAAGTCTTTAATTTCTTTCAACAATGTTTTGTAATTGTCAGTATACAAGTCTTTCACTTTTTTTGTTGACTTTATTCCTAAGGATTTTAGTATTTTATTCTTATTGATGCAACTGTAAATGGAATCATTTCCTTTAATTTCATTTTCAGATTGTTAATTGCAAGCATGTAGACATACAACTGATTTTTGTATATTAATTTTGTATCCTGCAACTTTGCTGAACTCATTTATTACTGCTAATAGTTTTTTGGGGTTTTCTATTCCTTAGGATTTTCTATGTACAAGATTATTTCATCTGCAAATAGAAATAGTTTTACTTCCTTTCCAATCTGGATGCCATTTATGTATATGTGTATATTGCCTAGTTGTGGTTTTGATTTGCATTTTCCTAATGATGAATGATGTTAAGCATATGTGCTTATTGGATATTTGTATATATTCTTTGGAGAAATGTCTATTTCAAATACCCTAGTACAGTGTTGAATAAAAGTGGCAAGAGTGAACATCCTTTTATTGTCCCTGATTTTAGAGAGAAAGCATTTATCTTTCACCATGAAGTATGATAGTCACTGTGGGTTTTTTGTACATGATTTTTATCTGGATGAAGAAATTTCCTTCCATTCCTAGTTTGCTAACTATTTTTATCATGAACGATGTTGGATTTTGCCAAATTCTTTTTCTGCGTTGATTGAGATAATCATGTGGTTTTTGTCCTTTATTCTGTTAATAAGGCTTATCACATTAATTGCTTTTCATATGTTAAAACAACACTCAGTCCTCTGATGAATCCCACTTAGTCATGGTGTATAATCCTTTTATATATTGCTGAATTTGGTTTGCGAGTATTTTGTTGAGGATTTTTGTGTCTATATTCATAAGGATATTGGGCTATAGTTTTCTTGTTATATCTTTGTCTTGTTTTGGTATTAGGGTAATACTTTTTTGTTGCTGTTATGTGCATCAAGTCGGTTCCAACTCATAGCAAATCTATGGACAGAGTAGAAGTGACTCATAGGGTTTCCAAGGAGTGGTGATGGATTCAAATTGCTGACCTTTGGGTTAGTAGCCAAGCTCTTAACCATTGAGCCACCAGGGCTCCAAGGTAATATTAGTGTCATACAATGAGTTGGGAAATGTCCCCTCCTTTCCTGTTTTTGGAAACCCTGGTGGCGTACTGGTTAAGAGCTATGGTTGCTAACCAAAAGGTCGGCAGTTCAAATCCACCAGGCGCTCCTTGGAAACTCTATGGGGTAATTCTACTCTGTCCTATAGGGTCGCTATGAGTCAGAATCGACTGGACGCCTATGGGTTCTCCTGTTTTTCCGAAGAGTTCGTGAAGAACTGCTGTTACTCCTTTAAACATTTGGTAGAATTCATCAGTGAAGGCTTCTGGGCCTGAGGTATTTTTTTGTGGGAAGTTTTTTGATTCCTAATTCAATCTCTTATATATATCTATTCAGATTTTTTGTTTCTTCTTGAGTTTGTTTCAGTAGTTTGTGTCCTTGGAATTTGTCCATTTCATCTAGGTTATCTAATTTCTTGGCATACAATTGTTCATACTGTACTATTATAATCCTTTTTATTTCTGTTTGGTTAGTAGTGATGCCCCCTCTTTTGTTCCTGATTTTATTAATTTGAATCTTCTTTCTGTCTCTCTCTCTCTAGTTAGTCTAGCTAAAAGTTTGTCAAATTTGTTGGTATTTCTAAAAAAACTAACTTTTGGTTTTGTTGATTTTCTCTGTCATTTTTCTATTCTCTATTTCATTTATTTCTGATCCAGTCATTATTGTTTTCTTCCTTATGCTTGCTTTGAGTTTAGTTTGCTCTTCTTTTTCTAGTATCTGAAGGTGGAAGATTAGGTTCTTGGTTTGAGATCTTTCTACTTTTTAATATAGGCTATAATTTTCCCTCTAAGCACAGCTTTAGCTGCATTCCATAAGTTTTGGTAAGTTGTGTTTCCATTTTCATTCTTCTCAGAGCATTTTATAATTTCCTTTGTAATATTTTCACTGACCCATTGGTTATTTAGGGTGTGTTATTTAATTTTCATATTTGTAAATTTCCCATATTTCCTTCTGTTTTTGATTTCCAGTTTCATTCCATTGTGGTCAGATAACACACTTTGCATGATTTTAATCTTTTTAAATTTTGAGGCTTTCTTTGTGGCCTAACATATAATCTATCCTGGAGAATGTCCTATGTGCACTTAAAAAGAAATGCACTCCACTGTTGTGGGGTTGAATGTTCTACAGTTATCTGTTAGGACTCATTGGTTTATGGAGTTGTTCAAGTCTCCTATTTCGTCTTCATATACTTCCCAGTTGTTTTACCCATTATTGAAAGTAGGGTGCTGAAGTTTCAAACAATCATTGCTCAGTTGTCTGTTTCTTCCTTCAATTCTGTCAGTTTTTGCTTCCAGTTATTGATTTCTAGTTTAATTCCATTATGGTTCAAGAGCAGACTCTGTGAGATTTCTGTTCCTCTGAATTTGTTAAGATGTGTTTTATGGCCAGGAGGTGGTTTATCTTGAAGAATGTTCCATGTGATCTTGAAAAGAATGTGCATTCTACTGTTGTTGGATGAAGTATTCTATAAATGTCAATTAGGTCTAGTTTCTTGATGGTCTGTTCAGTTCAAGTACATCTTTACTAATTTTCTGCCTGTTATATCTGTCAATTGCTGATAGAGAAGTGTTGAATTCTCCGACTATAATAGTGTGTTTATCTATTTCTCCTTTAAGTTCTGTCAGTTTTTGCCACATGTCTTTTGACTCTCTACTGTTAGGCATATACACATTAAGAATTGCTGTTTTCTTTGAGTATTGACTGCTATATCATTATGTAATGTCTCTCTTTATCCCTGATAATTTTTCTTGTTCTAAAATCTGCTTTGTCCGAAATTAACATAGCTACTCCAGCTTTCTTTTGATTAATGTTAGCATAGCATATCTTTCTTCATCCCTTTACTTTTAGTCTATCTGTCTTTATATTTAAAGTGAGTTTTTTTTTAATTTATTGTACTTAGATGAAGGCTAACAGAACAAACTAGCTTCTCATTAAACAGTTAGCACACATATTGTTTTATGACATTGGTTACCAACCTCACGACATGTCAACACTCTCCCTTCTCGACTTTGAGTTCCCTAGTACCAGCTTTCCTGTCCCCTCCCACCTTCTAGCCCTTGCCCCTGGGCTGGTGTGCCCCTTCAGTCGCATTTTGTTTTATGGGCCTATTTAATCTTTGGCTGAAGGGTCAACCTCAGGAGTGACTTCATTACTGAGCTAAAAGCGTGTTGGAGGGCCATACTCTCTGGGTTTCTCCAGTCTCTGTCAAGCCATTAAGTCTGGTCTTTTTTTGTGAGTTAGAATTTTGTTCTACATTTTTCTCCAGCTCTGTCTGGAACCCTCTATTGTGATCCCTGTCAGAGAAGTCAGTGGTGGTATCCGGGCACCATCTAGTTGTGCTGAACTCAGTCTGGTGGAGGCTGTGGTAGTTGTGGTCCATTAGTCCTTTGGACTAATTTTTCCCTTGTATCTTTAGTTTTCTTCATTCTCCTTTGATCCCAAAGGGGTGAGACCAGTGGAGTATCATAGATGGCCTTTCATAGGTTTTAAGACCCCAGACACTACTCACCAAAGTAGAATGTAGAACATTTGCTTTATAAACTATGTTATGCTAACTGAGCTAGATGTTCCCTGAAACCATGGTCCCCACAGCCCTCAGCCCAGCAATTCAGTCCCTCAGAGAGTTTGGATGTGTCTACGGAACTTCCATGACCTTGCCTTGTACAAATTGTGCTGGCTTCCCCAGTATCGTATACTGGCTTACCCTTCACCAAAGTTACCACTTATCTATTGTCTATTTGGTGTTTTTCCATTCCCAGCCTTCCCCTCCTTTGTAACCATCAAAGATTGTTTCTTTTTGTGTGTAAATCATTTCATGAATTTTTATAGTAGTGGTCTCATCCAATGTTTGTCCTTTTGTTATTGACTTATTTTCAAGTGCCTTTTTTTGTAGACAACAGATAGTTTGGTCTTGTTTTTTATTCACTCTGATAGTCTGTCTTTTAACTGGTATATTTGAACCATTAACATTTAAAGTGTTTTTTGACATAACTGAATTAATATCTGCCATATTTGTACCTGCTTCTATTTGTTGACCTTGTTCTTTGTTCCTTTTGTTCCTTTCTTTTTCTCCCCTCTGTCATTTTTTTTTTTTTCCTTTTCTGGTTTTAATTAGGTAAAATGTATGATTCTATTTTCTCTCTTTTCTTAGTGTATCAATTATACTTCTCCAAAAAAAGTTTTTTTTGGTTGCCCTAGAGTTTGCAGTACACATTTACAACTAGTCTAAGCCCATTTTTAAATACCACTCTATCACTTCACGGTTAGTACATGTACCTTATAACATAGTATTCCTAATTCTTCCCTCTCATCCCTTATAACACTGATGTCGTACATTTCACTTATCCATTAGCTACAATTATCCAATATATTTTTGCAATTGGCTGCTAACCGAAAGGTTGGTGGTTCAACCCATCAGCCGTTGCATGGGAGAAAGACGTGGCAGTCTGCTTCTGTGAAGATTTACAGCCTCAGAAGCCCTATGGGGCAGTTCTACTCTGTCCTATAGGGTCACTGAGTCAGAATTGACTAGATGGCAAACGGTTTGGTTTTTGGATTTTTATTATTATTTTAAACAAACTGTTTTCTGGTATGTCAGTTAAGAATAAGAAAAATAAAACTTTTCATGTTACCATCATTTGTTCTTTCTGGAATGCTCTTCCTTTTTTTATGTAGATTTTAGTTTCTAACCTATATCAGTTTCCTTCTTTCCAAAGAACTTCTTTTAATATTTCTTGTAACGTACATATAAAAACAAAGAAAAAACAAAACAAACAAACAAAAACAACCTCACTGTCACTGAGTTGATTCTGACTCATAGCGACCCTATAGGACTGAGTAGGACTGATCTATATAGTTTCCAAGGCTGTAATCTTTATGGAAGCAGACTGCCACATCTTTCTCTTGTGTAGCAGCTGATGGTTTCAAACTGCCGACCTTTGGTTAGCAGCCAAGCACTTAACCACTGCACCACCAGGGCTCTTTAGGGCACATACAGTGGTGACAAATTCCTTCAATTTTTGTTTATCTGAAAAAGTCTTCATTTTCATTTCACCTTCACATTTGAAGGGTAATTTTGCTGATAGTTTTTCTTTCAACGTTTTAAATATTTTACTCCATTCTCTTCTTGCGTGTATGGTTTCTCAACAGAAGTCTGAAGTAATTCTTATTCTTGTTTCTCTATTGGTAGTGTTTTCCTCTCCCCCTCCCCCCACTTCGGCTTCTTTCAAGAGTTTGTCTTTGATTTTCTGCAGTTTGAATATGATACGCCTTGGTGTCGATTTTTTGGTATTTATTCTACTTGGTATTCTCTGGGCTTCCTGGTTCTGTGGTTTAGTGTTTTTCAAAAATTTTGGAAAATTCTCAGCTGTTATTACTTCAGATTTTTTTCTGCTTCTTTCTCTCTTTCTTCTGTTTTTGGTAATCCTGTTACCCATACTTATACCTTTTGCAATTGTCCCACAGTTCTTGGGTATTCTGTTCTGTTTATTCCAGTCTTTTTTCTCTTTGGTTTTCAGTATGAGAAGTTTTCTTTGGACGTGTCCAAACTACTAATGTGCCCATTAAAAGCATTCTTCATTTCTGTTACAGTGTTTTTGATCTCTCACATTTCCTTTTGAGTATTTCTTACCCTTCTGTTTCTGCATATCATCCACTTTTTCCATTAAATAAAAAATAAAAAAATAAACCATTGCCATCAAGTTGATTCCAACTCATAGCGATCCTATAGGACAGAGTAGAACGGCCCTATAGGGTTTCCAAGGAGAGGCTGGTGGATTCAAGCTGCTGACCTTTTGGTTAGCAGCCAAACGCTTAAGCACTGTACCATCAGGGCTCCCTTTTTCCATTAGCAACCTTCAAATACTAATCATAATTATTTTAGATTCCCAGTCTGATAATTCTAACATCTCTGCCATATCTGAGTCTGGTTTTTATGTTTGCCCTGTCTCTTCAGAGTATATTTTTTGCTTTTTGGCATTCCTTGTAATTTTTTTGTTGAAAGCCAGAGATGATGTATCAGGTAAGAGGAACTGATGCTTTTTTCAGCTGTAAAGTTCTATTGATGTTGATGTAGTGGTAAGGTGTAGGGGGGAAAGGAAGTGTTTTATTGTCCTATGACTAAGTTTCATTCTTTTAATTAGCCTGTGCTCCTGGGTTGTGACCTTCACGAATGCTTCACAGCTTTTTCCCCTATCCCTTAGGTGAAACAGAAAGGCTAGATAAGCCTGAAGTTGGGCGTTTCCTTTCCCTTACATCCAACACTAAAGGGGCCTGTAGTTGGGTATTTCCCTTCACCCATGATGAAAGATAGAAAGGGCTTAGGATTTGGCAATTCTTCTCCCGCATATGGAATGCTAGATGAGGCTGGAGCTGGGCATTTCCCTTCCTTCAAGTCAGTTGATAAGTTGTTGTTAGGTGCCATTGAGTTAGTTCTGACTTACAGCAACCCTATGTACAACAAAATGAAACACTGTCTGGTCCTGCACCATCCTCACAATCGTTGCTATGCTTGAGCCCATTGTTGCAGTGACTGTGTCAATCCATCTTTTTGAGGGTCTTCCTCTTCTTTGTTGACCCTCTACTTTACCAAGCATGATGTCCTTCTCCAGGGACTGGTCCCTCCTGATAACATGTCCCAAGTATGTGAGATGAAGTCTCACCATCCTTGCTTCTAAAGAACATTCAGGCTGTACTTCTTCCAAGACAAATTTGTTCGTTCTTCTGGCAGTGCATGGTATATTCAATATTCCTCGCCAACACCCAATTCAAAGACATCAATTCTTCTTTGGTCTTCTTTATTCATTCTCCAGCTTTCACATGCATATGAGGTGATTGAAAATACCATGGCTTGGGTCAGGCACACCTTAATCCTCAAAGTGACATCTTTATTTTTTAATACTTTAAAGAGGGGTTTAACAGCAGATTTTCCCAAGTCTGATAGGCTCTGATAAACACAACATTGGCTAGGCTCTGGTAAAGCAGTTTCCCTACAGGAGACCAGAGCACTATTTCAAAATTGTTACTTTTCCTCTCCTCCTGCCAGAGCATGAGGGAATTTTTCTCAGGGGACATTTCTCTGAACTTCACAGTGAGAACCTGATGGGGCTTCTGTAGGTGAAACTCTTGAAAGTGTGGAGGCCTTCCCAAAGCTGGGCCTCCAGGAGTTTTTATCTCTGAAGCTCACACTCAGTCTCCAGCAATTAGTCAAGTACCCTTTGAGTATTCCTCCTATTTGATGCTGAGTCTAGAGGTATCAGTGGCAAGGGATCTCTGCTCCCAGTAAGTGGGTGGTTCTCTGTATTTTTCTGTCTGTCTGTTTCCAGCTTTCAGGGTAAAATTGCTCTGTGACCTCAATTCTCTGATTAATTTAAGAAGAGTTGTTGGTTTTCAGATTTTCAACTTTTTTCTTTTTGTCAGGACAGAAAGGATAATTCCAAGCTCCTTATTTGCTGGACTAGAAACTGGAAGTCCTCAACTCAATTTATGGGGTTGCTTTAACTTTAATACCAAAACAAGATGAAAGTAATATAAGAAAGGAAATTGTGGCCAATCTCACTTGGGAATCTAGTTGTAAAAATCCTAAATAAAATGTATTAAGTATATACACTAAGTAATTTTGATCTATCCTAGGAATGCAAGGATGGGTTAACATTATAAAGTCTATTAGTGTAATTTACATCAACAGATGAAATGAGTAAAGTCATAAGATTATTTCAATAGACTAAAAAGAAATATTTGATTAAATTCAATACCTCTTCATTATTTAAAAAATAAAAACAAGTATTTTAATAAACCAGCAACAGAATGAACTTCCTTAACCTGATAAAGAATGTTTGCTAAAAACTTAACTTAGTGGAGAGACATTCCTCTTAAAATCAGGGAAGGATAGTCTTTATCACCAGTTCTCTACAATATTACACCGTAGGTCCAAGCCAGCAGAGAAGATGAGAAAAATAAATTTTAAATATATGTATCTTGGAAAGGAAAATAAAAAGAGTCATTTTTCCACTAATAATATGATCTTCTACATAGGAAAACCGAAGAATTTACAGGTTAATTATTAGAATTAATAAAACGTCCCAGGAAGGTTGTTGTTTTTGAGCACCTTCCATGTGCAAGAGGCTGTTGGACTGGAGAGATGAACATAACAGTGTCCCTTTTTTATGTAACTCAGAGTCTGTTGGAGCAGATAAATAATCAAAAGGGTGAAAAATGAAGGAATGAATGGATGGTGTGGAAAAGAATGCATACTAACCCTCTGGTGGGGAAGGACTGCTACCCTTTCTGTATCTCCCCATCCTCTGAAGCCAATAGGAGAAGCTCTGGAATGAGGAGCATTGTACATGGTGCCTTTCAATGGAAGAGGCCTTTGTAATGTAATTCAGTGTCATGAAGGGAAATAGATGTGCTATGAACTTAAAAAGGTCAAATTTTATCAGCCAAAGGGAAGACATGAATCTTGTATATAGACCTAATGAGAGCTTGTGGTGGGAATCTAACACTTCCAGGGAAAGATTATCTTTGGTTGTTTTTTCATATTTTGGGACAAGAAAATTAAACAACAACAAAAATTCAACTGTAACCCAGAGGTAAGGTTTAACCTAATGTCCATCCTCCATCTATCCTGTGCTACACTAAGGACTCAAAGCTCACCTCTCTTCTCCATGCAGGAACAGAACTGGGCAGGTGGAACTAAAAACTTGGGACTTGCTAAATCTTGAGGAAGGGAGAAGAAGCCTGAGAAACTGAAGATGGAGTTAAGAGAACATTAAGAATGGTTGAAAGAAAAAGGAGGCAGGGGAGGAAAAGTGGGTATACCACATGGGATATCCCAGACATCTGGGCAGTGGCCTTGCTTCACTATATAGAACAGGAATATGGATTGACTGGGCTAGAGACACAACTCCAGACTTTCGCATCTCCTTTGAATTTGTGTGGCTATGGATTTCTCAGAGTCCCTGGGTGGTGCAAACATTTAACGTGCTGGGCTGCTAACCTCAAGGTTGGTTGTTTGAGTCTACTCAGAGACACCTCAGAGGAAAGACCTGGTGATCCATTTCCAAAAAATTAGCCATTAAAAACCCTATAGAGCACAGTTCTACTCTGACACACATGGTGTTACCATGAGTCACAATCGACTCAATGGCAACTGGTTTATGAATTTCTCACTGAAGTAAGCCTACATAGTTACCAGCTTAAGGGCAGGCCTATTTACCCCACTTCCCAGGTCAGCGGAAGGCTCTGGAGCCTTTTCAGGGTGGTCCAGGAGTTTAGTTGCAGTCAAACAGCTCAGGTGGAGAATACATTGGATGGGTCCCCTTGACTGTTCTCCTCCGCAGAAGATCAGGCATATGTTAAGAGATGCTATCTGTGGCTTGGGCTCAAGTGCCATTGGTGATGGAATTCCCATGGAGGGAGGCTCAGTACCTTACCCATATCAGTATAACAAAGGGACCCTGAGCATGCTGGAGATTTAAAGCAACCATTTGCCAGGCAGTAGGACAAAGTTGTCAGCCCCTCCACTGGGGTAGGGGATAGAATAGCCAGTTCCAAATTTGGTTTCTGACCACGCTGAAGAGCACTGAGCCATGACCATCCTTTCTGGCAGTTCTTATCAACGTCAAGCTCATCTGATCAGCCTTGTCTTTGATGGCAGCACTCTTGTATGGCTCTTACACATGACTGGAGTGAAAGGAGAAGGATTTTACCACCACCAAGATGCTGTCCCCTGTCTCACCTGGAATGCTTCTTCTCCTTCTCCCCACCCATCCATAGCCTGACTCAAGTCTCATCCCTTTCAGGTTACCCTGGACCGAAGTGATATCATCCTCCTCTAAAGCCCTTGCAAGTTTCTTGGACTGCATGATTCCTTTACTATTTACATATATCCTGTCTTGTGTCATAGCTGCTGTTGTTCATTTAGCTAGTTACACATGTAGGCTTGCTGTTTTCAATAGATTGCAAACTGTTTCAGAGTAGGGACCCGATCTTTATATTGTCCATAGTACTTGTTCATAGTAGCTACTCAAAAGATACTGCTTGAATAGATTTATGAATAAATTTATAAATTAACAAATGGATGAATGACTGAAATAAGAGAACTGAACATACCCAAGCTTTTGGATGCTTCTTTGTGGTGACTTGGTACTACAGGCAGGAAGAAGAGCCAGAGACGACTCTCAGACCCAGGCATATATAATTACAACCCTGTGGATGAAGTTTCTGCACTACTATCCCTCTAGGGTTTGTTTTACTAAGGAATTTGTCATGTCATTAACTCCAGCTCTTTTGTAAGGATAAATGTTACCCCTGACGACCAGGGTCCTCACAGCTCCGGTTTAGTTACTGAGCACAGCTCTGTGTTTACTCAAATCCTGTCTCCAAGTAGCCAGTCGGAAGATGCTGGTTAAGAACTCTCACTGTGCATGGCAATGGAACTTAATCACTTCCAAATGCTCCCCGAACTTCATGTTTTATTGTTTCAGCTGCTAATTTTCAAAATCCTCGAAACAAGACCTCTGCTCTGAAACATGTGCTTCAGAGCTGTTCCTTTTTGCTCTGCTCTTCTAGAAAACTGACATGTGGTTTAATTCACCAGCAGGACTGAAGGCGGGACATGTTCCATAATTTTTCTCCCTCTTTTCCTCCTCTGAGTCCTGTTTCTGCCAAAACCCTTGGCCAGCATCCAGAAATGGCACATTCAATAATACCCAACGTGTTTGGGTAATATTTCATAATTACATTGTTGTTGGGAAAATTGTTGCCTTGAGAATAATTCCTCTCCATAAACAGAAAGCCTGGGACCCATGTGCCCTCCATACTCCCCCTGCTGGGGGGAGAGGGAGGCGGGGAGGAAGACGGGAAGGAGAAAAAGGAAAAAGGAAGCGGAGAGGAATATGAACTTTGTCCTTTGGACCTTAGCAAAGGGACATTTTAGAGGAGATTTATAAAAGGGTGAAGGAGAGTATTAACAGCTTTTAGGAACCCTGCCGACGCTATGGTTGGAACTGATTTTCTTCAGAAGGTAAATAGAAAACCCACACCTGGGTTTCTAGGAGATGGGGGTGGGGGGTGGAGTCGCAGTTTCCTAGCGCTGCTGTAACAGAAATGCCGCAAGTGGGTGGCTTTAAGGAACAGAAATGTATTGTCTCACAGTTCAAGAGGCTAGAAGTCCAAATTCAGGGCACTGGTCTAGAGCAAGGCCCTCACTGTGGGCTCTAGGGGAAGATCTTCGTCTCTTCAGCTTCTGTGTAGCCTCAGTGTTCACCGGTTCCTTGGCAATCTTCACTTGGCATCTATTTTCCCCATTTATGCGCCCTTCTGTGTCTACTTGGCTCTTTTTATGACTCAGAAGTGATTAGGTTTAGGACACACCCCACACTGATAGGGCCTCATTAACATAATAAAGAAAACCTTATTTCCAGACA
The DNA here is from genome assembly GCF_000243295.1 of Trichechus manatus latirostris. Classification (NCBI taxonomy): domain Eukaryota; kingdom Metazoa; phylum Chordata; class Mammalia; order Sirenia; family Trichechidae; genus Trichechus; species Trichechus manatus. The sequence goes on along the minus strand of NW_004444026.1, from coordinate 1,739,149 downwards.
GGATTACATCCGCAGATATAGGGGTTAGGAGTCCAACATGTATTTTTGGGGGCACAATTCAATCCATAACAGAAGGGTAGGCAGTATTATGGACTGAAAACTTAGAAGACAGTCAGGTCTCTGGCCCACCCACGTTCGTGAGTCCCCAGTGATGTAGCCCCCACATGGCTCCCTCAGGCAGCCACTCTTTCCAGGCTTAGCACCTCATCTTGAAGCTAGTTCTGAGACTCAAAGGCATCAACACCACAAGAAATCCCAAAGGAAAGCCTGTCTGGTGGGTGGAGGAAAAGAGGACTGGTGCAATGGCTCGTTAAATTGAGTAGGCAGATTAAAAGGTGGTTTCTTGGCTGTAGACTCAAGAATCTGTGTGCGTCAGGGCTGCCTATGGAGCAGCTGTCCTCCAGGTTGGGTAGTAAACACTGAAGATGAGCAGTCAAGCAAGCCTCAGTTTCCACACCTTATTATAAAGTGTTAACTCCACTTTAGTAACCAATGCACTTTGGAAGGGACTCTGTGCAGACCTGCCCTCCATGTGGATTCCATTCTGGATTGAAAGTCTTCGTGTCAGGTGCCAGGAGACAGCTCCATCTCCAGGAGAAGGTCAGCACCCCCAAGAAGAGCCATCTCTCGAGGGCAGTCAACCAGGAGAAAATGCTCCACAGGTGCCACCACAGAGCCTGGCAACGAAGGAGGGACCACAGCACCGGAGGTTACTCATGGGTGATTCTAGAGCTGATGTGAATTAATGACAGCAGTTGGTGTGCTCATCATCTTCCTAACATTTCTAAACAATTTGGGATAGATGATTTGAGCTGTTTTAGCGAAAAGGAACTTTTAGTTAGAGTCCAAGATGTTCAAGAACAAAAAAAATAAAATTAATATTAAAAAGAAATAGACCCCAAACCATCATCTTCAGATGTCAAACTTCCAGTACAAAGAGAAATTAAACCCCCAAACAAAATAAGCAACCACGTTACAACACAGGGTCTCCTGTCACCTTCTTGAGACTTCCCCACGACTAGACTGGGATTATACCAGTTTTGCTCCCCATTGTATCCCCAGCACCTAGAACAGACACTGGCGTGTATACTAAATCCCAAAAAAGAAACGTGTTGCCCTTGAGTCCATTCCAACTCATAGCGACCGTACAGGACAGAGTAGAACTGCCCCCATAGGGTTTCCGAGGAGAGGCTGGTGGATTTGGACTGCTGATCTTTTGGTTAGCAGCTGTAGCTCTTAACCACTGCACCACCAGGGCGCCACATGTTTACTAGGCCTTCAAAAAGTTCTTGATGAATGAGTTAATTAATGAATTAAAAAATAATGAATAAATTAAAAAGTAACAAAGCAAACAAAACAAAACACCAGGAAAGAAGATCTGAAAGAGAATTTCCAACCCAATTTAAATTACACTTCTTGGCCAGGTTGAGCATTTATTCTGCTGTGCTTGTATGTAACTTCTCATTCAATCTCTGGATGGGTGGAGCTGGTCTGTTTCTCCCCTGGAATCTGGGAATATTCCTAAATTTTAACAGCTTTTAAATCGAATAGCTGTTTCAGGTGATGACTGGGGAGACCGGTATTAAACAATTCCCTATCATCTAGTCCCTGCTTGAAACGCATAGAGGAAATGATCCATATTTATTTATGTATTTAAATTTTTTTTTTGTTGTCGATGTGAAAATATGTGTGACAAAATGTTTGCCAACTTAACATTTTTCATGTGTACAATTTGGTGACATCAATTACATTAATCATGTTATGCAGCATATTTATTTTAATAGTTTGTACATTTAGGGGAAACCCTAGTGGCATAGTAGTTAAGTGCTATGGCTGCTAACCAAAAGGTTGGCAGTTTGAATCCACCAGGTGCTCCTTGGAAACTCTATGGAGCTGTTCTACTCTGTCCTATAGGGTTTCTATGAGTCTGAATCGACTCCATGGCAACAGATTTGGTTTGGTTTTTTAACCCACTGCCGTTGAGTTGATTCCAACTCATAGTGAGCCTATAGAATGGAGTAGAGCTGCTCTATAGGGTCTCCAAGGCTGTGAATCTTTCTAGCAGCAGACTGCCACATCTTTTTCCTGCGGAGCAGCTAGTGAGTTCGAACCGACCACCCTTTGGTTAGCAGCCAAGTGCTTTAATCACTACGCCACCAGGGCTCAGGGAGGCTTTTACACATACAAATTCAAAAGCTACTTTCTCTTTGCGAGTCTTCTGTTAGGCCAGCACCTTGGGCCCTACGCTGTTGCTACCATTTTCTGAATTCTCAACTTTTGTCATTTCTGCTTGCTACCATTTTCTGAATTCTCAACTTTTGTCATTTCTGCTGTTGATGATCTTGGGTCTTCCTGTGGGAGGACTGGCTCTCAGAGAGCTTGACTGCCTCGTCTGAGGCCTGGAGCTTGACTAATAAAAGCCAGAGGGTCCATTTTGATTGATCCAATTTATAAAGCACAAGGCCAGAGCTTTCAGCAGCTCCTTCTTGATCCAGCCAAAAGCAAACTCACCAAAACACACTTGCTGAGATTTGGCCTCATTTTAAGCCTTGATAAAGTCTAAGTCTCCTCCTTTTTTCTCTGTTGTCACCCCCTAACACGACAGTCTAGAGAATCTAGCAGGATGGGAAGGGAACAGAAACTTTAGACCAAATCAACAACAAGCTTCTGAGCTGTATAACATGCCAAATGTGACTTAGTTTATAGGAACTTGGGAGGCCTCCTGATAAATCAAATCCAATCCCCTTAATTGACCTGGCTGGAATTTTTGCCACAGAGATTACAAAACTGGGAGCAATTAGCTGGAGATATGAATAGGCTCCGTCATGAAAAGTATTTGTAACAAAGCCTTTGGTTGGATTCCAAACCGAGAATTTTTACTCCTGGAGCTGAAGAAGCCTTTGTTCTGAGGTTTACATCAGGAAACTATTTCTAGAGTCCAAGTCTGCTCTGGCCAGGAGATGGATGGAAGGAAGCACAACCTGGGCTCATTGTCCTCCTTCTCCCACTTCCAGACCCTTGTACCAACACCCCTCATTTATTTCCTTCCCCAGAGCTGGGCATGTGGTCTGGATATGACTGGGGAGGGATGAAGGCTTCAAGAGGGTCACCCAGGGTCGGCTGCTATCTCTGGGTGGCCCCAGTGAGGTGGGGGCAAGGATTATTACAAGACCCAACCAAATAGATGATTTTTTTGGAGCTCCTGGGAAACTGTGATTGGGAGTTTGGAAAGACTGGAGGAGGTCATCTATCCTCGCTTGTCAGGCTGAAACAGGAGACATTTGGTTCTGCATTAGTTAAAAGTTTCTATAACTTCCCCGAGCTTCCTCATGGACTCCTACATTCTATGTTTGCATAGGACTTGTTGCAGGGGCAGAGATCTGATCTGGGGCAGGAGGAAAGGTCTCTTAAGAGTAACAGTACTCCTACTGTTTTCCATTTTCTAGTTGTGTATTTCTTTGTACTTTTCATATCAGCTTCTATCTTATTTAATGTGATCTTCTCAGCCACCCTAGCAGGACCTGGTATCCCAGTGATGGAAAGTTGAATACTAGAGAAGGGAAACCATTTTCCAAAAGTCATATAAAGAGATAACAAGCCAAGTTTCCCAACTCCTGTTTCAGAGGTTTTTTCCAGTAAGCTAAGCACGTTGCCTCAGCTGGACAAGAGGGGTTCCAGGAAGAGACTGTCTAGAGGGAGAAGCTTCCCGCTTTGGCCTGGCTTGATCCACCAGAGAGAGGAGCTGAGTTGGGTCGCATCTTTTAAGCATGCTGGGCTAGCTTCCATCTTGTCAGACATCTGGGGAATGGTTTCTGCTGAGGGATGGGGGAGGCCTCTGCCCATTTTCTCTTTTCCTCGTGGTACCATCGTCCTAAATGTCAGTCTCACAGGGCACTGGGAAATGCCTGCAATGAAGGAGTCCAGATGAGTCAGCCCCTGACTAGGCAAGGCACATCTGAGAAAAACATCAATTTGCCGTCCAGTCAGCTCTGACTCATGGTGACCCCACGTGTGTCAGAGTAGAACCATGCTCTATAGGGTTTTCGATGTCTGATTTTTCAGAAGTAGATCATGAAGGCTTTCTTTAAAGGACCTGTGGGTGGACTCAAACCTCCAACCTTTTGGTTAGCAACCGAATGCTTAACTGGTTTGCACCACCCAGGGCCTCCAGAGGGGCATACAGATTTCTGTGTACAAGGCTGCTACCAACCCCTGCAGCGGTGCTTTGAATGAATTAAAAAAAGCGCCTCCTATAGGCAGATGCAGGCTTGTAGCACGGCACAGGGCTTGGGAGGGGACTACGGGCTGGGTTCAGCATTGACTTCTCCCCTGGCCAGGTGCCTTTGTATAAATCATTGTTAGGTGCCCTTGAGTTGATTTTTGACTTATAGTGATCCCATGGGAGTAGAACTGCCTCATAGGGTTTTCTTGGCTGTAATCTTTATGGGCGCTGGCAGTGCAGTGGTTAAGAGCTCAGCTGCTAACCAAAAGGTCAGCAGTTTGAATCCACCAGCTGCTCCTTGGAAACCCTGTAGGGCAGTTCTACTCTGTCCTATAGGGTCACTATGAGTCAGAATCGACTTGACGGCAACAAGTGTTTTTTTTTTTGTTTTTTTGCTTAGTCTTTATGGGAGCAGATCACCAGGTCTTTCTCTGCGGAGCAGCTGAGTGGGTTCGAACTGCCAACCTTTCGATAGCAGCTGAGTGCTTAACCGTTGCACCACCAGAGCTCCTTGTATACAGGACATAAGAAAGAGCACAAAGCTTGGGGTCCAGGCTTCACCCTCCTCCTTCCATTACACAGGGAGTCAGGGAGCTCACCACATCACCGATGGAGAGAAGAGGGTCGTTCCATGCTACAGTGTGTGGCATTCCTGCCTGGCCAATGAATTCATTCTCTTGTTTTCTGGGCTGTAGGAGCCTTCTCCAAGAATGAGAGGTATTTTCTACCTCCTTTCAAGAACAGCCTGTAGGTTTTGGAGAGCTGGACTTCCCTTGCCCCAGGGGAGAAACAAGCATCAGCCTGTGGAGGGAAGGAGCTGATTTATCCCAGAGTGGGAGACTTCTTGCGTTGAAGAGAAGGGGTGATGCTCCAAGGAAGAGTCGGATACAGAGATGGAAGGATGGAGGGTGCTGGGTTCCTTGGATGTAGGGACCTATGTTCTGCCCCTTGCAGTGGGCTGAAGGTGGCAGGACCTCAGCTGGCTTGAGTGTGGAGATGTCTGAAGTGTTCATCAGAAAGTGCCACCTCCTTAAGGGCCACAATGATGGCTCCTGGGGCTCCAGTCTTGGCTTGCAGGGAGGATGCCTGGAGCAGCAGAGCTACCAGCCTTGGACTGGACCATGCAGGCATGGACCTTGAGCATCAAAGGGATGACCACATTGCTTAAGACAGGAGGCCCTACTCCAAGTTTCCTGGATTATGTGAACCCCAGGATTTTTTTTTTTTAATGACCCTGAAAGAATTGAAAACTGACTTAGGAGGCTGAGCCAGGTTGAAGCTGATTTAGAAAAACAAACACATATGTTGTTTCTTGTGCCCAGGATTTATGAAGTAAATTCATACTGCTTACAAGTCCTAAGAGGGACTTGGTGTTCACATTCAGTCAGCCCATGACCCTTCCTTGCCGTCATTTCTAAGGCACGTATTTCTAGGATAGCTTTCCCACCGTAACACAGTTGGACTGTCCTTTTGGAAAGTGCTTCTTTTTCAAGACAGTCAAAATTTTTTTTATGTTAATCTATTTCACCTGTAAAATGCTCATGGGGATGCAGAAAAGCTCATAGAGAGATTCACTTTAATTCCTTTAGGTCCCTCTCACCTTCTGGAGAACATAGTGGTGTCTCTGATCACCAAGACACAGGGGCCCTAGAGTAACTGAGAAAATTAATAGGGTTCAATTAGAATAGAAAAATGAGGTTTGCCTAACTCTGAAAGTTCTGAGAGGACAGAGCCTGGGAAAGTAATCCCTCTGCAAGTAATGTCCATAAATGTCCTGTCTTGTCTCTGGGCCTTTCTTGTTGTGCCTCTGACTTCCCTGGCAGCTTGGCCAGGGTTCATCCATTCCCTCATACATCATTTGGGAAGTGGAGTCCCTGGGTGGTGCAAACGATTAAAACACTGGGTTGCTAACCAAAAGGTTGGAGGCTCGACTCCACCTACAGGTGCCTTGGAAGAAAGGCCTGGTGATTTGCTTCTGAAAAATCAGCCATTAAAAATTCTATGAAGCACAGTTCATGAGGTCACCATAAGTTGGAATTGACTAAACAGCAACTGATTTTTTTTTTTTTTAATCTCCAGGCCTTTCTTGCTGTGTCCCCATCTTCCCAGGCAGTTTGGCGGAATTCCTCCATTTCCTCACACTTCAACTGGGAAGTGCTTTTCCCAGAGACTGGGGGTCTCTGCCTCCTCTTTATCTTGAGTAACAGAGAAGGTTATACTGTGGCCTTGATTCTGATCAGACTTTAAGACCTTTTAGATGGAAGATATTGTATGAGAACAAATCACTTTCTTTGCAGTGATAAAGGCTACCTCAGATCCGAACTATTACTGCCCTGACCCTCTGCCTCCCCTGCCAAACCTGGAACTGATTCTGAGGGTGTTTATACATCTGAAATAGGGAGAAGTATTTCCAGTTCTACGATCTAAGGTAAACTGTTGCAAACACTTGGTTTCGGCCTGAACAAAACTCAAACCAGGGTAACTTCAAGCTCAACTCAACCATTGTTATTATTAGTTTTGAGCTTCTGCTGCAGAAAAATGGAAGACCCCCCATTAGACCTTTTTTTCTGTTTCACTACCAATCTTAGCCCTTACTCACCTCTCCTGGAGAACATGAATGTTCTGGAGCCAACTTTGGAGGGCAAAGATTTACCACAAAATCGACCTCTGGGAAGCCTTGCGGAGCTCACTGAGTCTCTTGAGTTCCCTCTTCACCGAAAGGCAGCATTCCCAGACTACACACATGGATCTGTGGTTCCTGGCTCACTCACCTCCCCTAGGACAAGCTGTATTCCTCACCCACACCCTGGAGATTGATGTCCCGAGTTCCTCATTCGGTCTCCTCCATCTGCTCACCAGAGGCTGCCACTGGCTAAGGGTGGCTCATTTCCCTTTTCTGCACCCCAAAGGGCACTCTTGAGGCCCAATCAGTCCACAGACTTCTTGCTTTCTGGGGCCGCTGAGCCAGCTTGCTGAACCTCATTCCTTTGCTGCCCTACTTGAGGGCTTAGGGAGTTTGTTAGCAATGACCCCTGCAGCATAGCTCCAGCCAAGTCTCTGTTCTTTCTCAGTTTTCTCTTTGCCTCTCTTGCCCTTTCTTTTAGCTCTGCACACTTTGTTCCCTCTCTTCTCCCATGGAGGCAATGTTCCTGCTCATCTCTGGACAATGAGAGTTAACAAGTGCAACCAGGATCCCAACATAAAGGAGAGGGAAAAGGTGACTGAAGAGGCCAGCAAAACCCTCTAGAGAAGAGCCGTCAAGAGCATCATTAGTGCTGGGCTTGCTGCATCTTCTGAGTGAGGTTGGACAATGCTACATAGTTCAGAGAGCCAGAAGATTAGCAAACAGAAACATCAGCAAAAAACTGGGAGGCAAGCAGCTTGCCACGGTCATGTCCAGGTGAAGAATTAAAGTTTTGAGATTTCTCTTTAGATGTACTGAGGAAGAAGTAATGAGAGAAATAGTTATTCTACTGAAAATCAAGCTTCTGTGAATTTTGACTTGTTGCTAACCTCTTTCAGCTTTCAAAAGGTGAGGTAAATAATGTGGGGAACTGCTGCCCTGGACTTAATTCTCTCCACTGGGGCTGAACACTGTGTGGTAAGGGAACCTCAGGAGAAGTTCATGGAAGAAGATGTTGGACACTGTGAGATAAATGCCCCAGTTATTGGGAAGGAGATTACCAAGAGGAAAACAATCAGAAAATAACTTAGGAGATTCCATGGCATGTGGAAATCCCACTAAATCACCAGGAATAATAGCAATAAAAAAGAAAAGAGAAGGCAGTCAAGAAACAGCATAACTGCCCATAAAACCAGCTAATGGGTTCAGATTTTGAGAGTGATCATAGAAAAGATGGAAGAAAAGGCACATAACCAGGCCAATCCACATGAACAATGTCAGAAAGACTAAAGATCAGAATACGCTGTGGATTGTAAAATGTGCCAAACAACAAAATGGACTGTTCAGAGCCCAGAAATGGCAAAAAGATAAAGCCAATGCTTAGGAAAGTTTGTTTAATGGCTAACAGACATGCCCTTCTTCTTCTTCTTCTTTTTTTTAAGAGCCAAAAAAGATTTCAAGATCGTCTTGTTTGTGGTAGAGACTGTCTCCTGGTATTCATTCTTCTCTTTTCCCCTTTTTTAATAGGACCCTCCCTTTCCCCATTCTCAGCTTCATCTGGACACTTGAATATCCAATTATAAACTAAATTTCTCAACCTTCTTTGCAGGTAGGTGTGACCATGTGGCTACGTCACGGGCCAGTGGGATATAAGCAGAGTGATGTGTGCCATTCTGGGTAATCTTACTGAGGAAAGCCCTGGACCAGCAGCATGACTCCCTGGATGACATTTTGAGTAGAGCTGACATACTAGCCCTGGACCAGTCACTTCTAAATTTTATGAGACAGAGGCATAAACTTCTAACTTATTTAAGCCATTGTATTTTAGGGAGTCTTTGTTATAACAACTTAGCCTAATAAGCCTTAGCTAACACACAGTCTGTCTCATTTTGCAAAAGAGGAAAAGATACCCAGAGAGTTTAGTGATCTATGAAGGTCAAAGCACTAAAAAATTAGTGGAAAAGTGGAAGTAGAACCCCGGTTTACTATTGTCAGTATAATGTTCCTCTTTCTACTCCACCTTCTTACTCTGAATTTGCAGTGCTAGTCAACTCCTAGTTAGCATATCTTTTCCACTAAAAAGAATAATCTTCAACCTGGAAATGGTAGGACAAAAGAAATGGTATTGACTAAGGAAAACTGAAACTAAAGGTAGAGATTATTAAAGTTTTACTTTGGATCAATTCAGAACTCCAAATTGTCAGGAGATACCTCGTTGGCCCAGGTAAATCACATCCCACGGTATAAAAAAGCATGATTGTTTCTGATAGCTATAGCTTCAAGCCAGGTGGTGAATAGTCTGTGGAGAGGGTCATGTGGCAAGGAACTGTGGGTGGCCTCTAGGAGCAGAAATTGACCTCCAGTTGACAGCCAACAAGGAAGCAGGGACCTCAATCCTATAGTAACAAGGAGATAAATTCTGCCAACAACCTAAGGGAGGTTGGAGGTGGATCTTTCCCCAGTTAAGCCTTTGGATAAGAGCACAGCCCAGTAGACACTTTGACTGCAGTCTTGTGAGATTGTGAGAAAAGGATTCAGCTAAGACATACTTGAACTCCTGACCCAAAGAAACTGAGATGGCAAATGTGTGTTGTTTTAAGTCACTAAGTTTGTGGTAATTTGTTATATAGCATGGAAAACTATATACTCATGGAGTTTATAGTTTAGAGGGGAAAATGGAGTTAAACAAATAATTACTGCAGTAGAGCCTGGCCTAGATCAAACACACATAACCTATCTGCAGATCCATGAAAATATATGATTCTTGTCACTGAGTTTTGAATCAGCTGTCAATGAGCTTTAATCGGTTGTCATTAAGTTTTGGAGTGGTTAGTTATACAGTATTTTTGTGGCAATAGCCAACCAGGACAATTACGTAAATAATTAAATACAATTGTGATATTTGTTATCAAAGAGAAATATGGGAGAATTTGAGAGTATATGGAAGTCCCTGGGTGCAAACAGTTAATGCACTTGGCTGCTAACCAAAAGGTTGGAGGCTCAAGTCCAAACAGAGACACCTTGTAGGAAAGGCCTGGTGAGCTACTTCTTAAAAATCCATCGAAAACCTCATGGGGCACAGTTCTATTCTGACACACTGGTTTGACATGAGTTAGAATCGACTTGACAGCAACTGGTAGTAATGAAAGTATACAACAGGATAAGTGTACCTCATCTGAGGGATCAATGAAGGTTTTTCTGAAAAAGTGACAGTTAAGCTGAGACCCAAACCTTGGGTAGAAACTAACTAAGCAAAGTGATATTAGAGTGAGAGGAAGAACATTCCAGGTAGAGGAGCAACAAGTACAAGGTCCTGAGGCAGGTAGCGTTTCTTACATTTGAAGAATTGAAGGAAGGCCACTGAGGCTGGAGTTCACAGAGAGAGAGAGGAGAAAAGTGAGGTGAGATGAATTGAAGTTGGAGAGGTAGGAAGGTAGCCAACTGTGTAGTCTTGGGAGCCATGTTAAGCGTTTTCTTCTTCTTTTTTTTTTGCTAGGAATAATGGGATGTGAAGAATCAACATAAGTAGGGCAAGAGTGTTGGTGGGAGACCAGATAAGAGGCTATTTTATCAGTTTACGGGAGAAAGAATGGTGAGATAGATGATAGCCTAGTGGTGGAGATGAAGAGGAATATTTAGGAGATATGACAGAATTTGATATTTGATAAGATGAAGCTGAGGAAGAGGCAAGTTTCAAAGGTGTTTCTGGCGTGAAAACTTGGTAGTTGGTGCATCTAATCGCTGGTATGGAAACTGGAAGAAGACAGGTCTGGGGGAAGGAGTATGGGTTCGGTTTTTATGACCTTAGGCAAGTCATAGTCTCTGAGCTTCGGGTTTTTATATGAAAAATGGGAGTGATTAAGTTTTAGAATTGTTGAGAAGAACAAATGAGATCCTGCATAAGAAGGAGCTTAGAAAACCAGAATTCACAGTTCCAGGTAGAATCTTATTATTATAGCAGAGGTAGCAGAGATAGATGGGAGAAACAGAAGGTGGATGAGCTGAAGGGGTAAGAGGATAGGCTGACCTTGAGGAAAATCAGTGAAGGAAAAAAGCCAAACCTTGAGACCTCATCAGAGATGTTCTTTTTAAACCTGCCACAGACCCTGGGCTCTTGGTGGCCTTGCCCTTTGTAATTGCTTCAGATTGGAAGCAGAGAACACTTCCCACTCTTCACTACCTCCATTAGGACACACTGTCTTCATTAGCCCAAATAGGCACAAGTCTTCTGTGCACCATGGAAAATCCTTGAGGTTAGACCCTGCTGGTGGAAATCTGGAGTGGGGTGGATGTGGAAGCGGAGGGACTGATGTGATCCTGCTGTTTAGGATTGTGCAACCCTAACCTGCTTGCAGCGTAATAGTCTGGGCTGTTTTCTGTGCTCCACAAACCACAGGGTTTCTTGTGAGGTCAACAATAATTTTTACTTATTTAGAAACATTCACTGAGCTACTGCTGCCATATCCCGCCTGATTTCAGTAAATGAAATTACTGTCCATGTAGTCGCTGAGGCCAAAAACACAGCGGCCTTTAATTTCTTGTTCTTCCTCCTCCCCCTGCCCCCACATCCCATCTATCATCAAGATCTACCAAATCCACCTCCAAGACATACCCTGAATGCTCCAATCTCCCATCACCACTGCCAAGACCCTCGTCTAAAACATTTCCATCTATCTGAACTCCTACAGATACTGCCCTTAATTCAGTCCCTAAATAGTAGCTCATGCTGTCTTTTTAAGTATCAGCAGTCCATATCACTCCCCTGCTTAGAATTCCCATTGGTTTTCCCATCAAATAGGGAGTGAAATCCTGTGCTGTCACAGTATAGGGAGAGCAATTAGGGTCATGTAACAATGTATGTATAAATTTTTGTATGAGAGACTAACTTGAATTGTAAACTTTTCCTTAAAGTACAACATTAAAAAAAAATGAGAGCTACATATATTTTAAATTTTCTAGAAGCCACATATATAAAATGTGAAAAAAAACCAGGTGAAATTAATTTCTGTAATTTTTAATTTTATCTCATATACACAAAATGTTATCATTTCAACATGCAATTGATAAAAAAATTACTGAAATGTTAAAAAAAAACAAGAAGTAAAATCCAAGCTCTTTGCCATGGCCCGTGAAGCCTTCATGATCTAGCCCCTTCCTACCTCTCTGACCTACTTTCACATCAAGTGATGATATTGAAAACACTCAGTATCTGGCTCTGGTACAGAATAGGTATTGACCAATTAGAAAGGACACTTGACCAATCAGAACAGATGTTAGCCAAAAAAACAACTACAGCAATATTAGTGCTTACTGGCTGAATGTTAGGGCTGCTCGTGCCACTGAGGTACACTCATATCTGCCTTTGTTTGATTTCTGAGACGTAGATGGTTGCTCTTGCCTTGGAGTTTTTGCACTAGCTGTCCCTTCTGCCTGGAATTGTCTTCCTCCAGCTTCTCATACAGGTTAAACTTTCCTGTCATTCAGGCCTCATCCCTCTCTTTAAAAGGCTTTCATGGATCTTCCAGTCTACAGTGCTCCCCAACCTCCCAGCCAAGGTATTGTCATCACAGCACCCTGTGACTAATTACCTGATAGTTTCATTTTTTTACTTTGTCTTAGTCATCTAGTGCTGCTATAACAGAAATACCACAAGTGGATGACTTTAAAAAACAGAAATTTATTCTATCACAGTCTAGAGGCTAGAAGTGCAAATTCAGGGCATCAACTCCAGGGGAAGCCTTTCTCTCTCTGTTGGTTCTGGGAGAAGTTCCTTGTCATCAGTCTTCCCCTGGTCTAGGAGCTTCTCCATGCAGGGACCCTGGGTCCAAAGGACCCACTCCGCTCAGGACGCTTCTTTCTTGGTGGTATGAGGTCCCTCTTCTCTCTGCTGGATTCTCTCTTTCATATCTCAAAAGATTGATTCAAGATAAAATATAATCCTATAGATTAAGTTCTGCCTCATTAACATAACTGCCTCTAATCCTGCCTCATTAGCATCACAGAGCTTAGATTTACAACACATAGGATAATCACATCAGATCACAAAATGGTGGACAACCATACAATACTGGGAATTGTGGCCTAGTCAAGTTGACACACATTTTTGGGGGACACAATT
>NW_004444026.1:1716753-1725574 GCF_000243295.1 Trichechus manatus latirostris | reverse complement strand
TCCTTCCAGTTCATCTCCTACACAAATGCCAGATAATCTTCCAAGAACAACTACTTTTGTCACATCACTGCTTAGCTTGCAAATCCCAGTTGCCGTCTGTGGATTGAGGTTCAAACATTTCATTCTGGTACTCAGGGCTGGGACTGATCTAGTGGGAAGAGCATGGGGCTCAGATGCTCTGACTTAGAATCACGGCTGTCTCACTTTCCAGCTATGGGACCTGCAACAAGTCATGTCACCTCCAGGACAATGATGCCTCTAGAACAAAGACTGCCACATTGTTGTTGATATTCTAGGTGAAACAAGCAGCACAGTGTCTTTCACAGAGTGAATCTTCAACTGCAGTCGGTGAAGGCGAGTTAGCTGACAGGTCCTGAGTTTCTTGAGGTTTCTAGGGCAGGACTCAGATCTTGTGCTTTCTGTTCTTTCACAGAACCTCACACTGTACTGAGCAAGGAGCTCATGTTCAATAAACATTTACTGATTGATACATACTGTTTCAATCTTCTGTATTCTTTTCTTACCTAATTCTGAGAATTGTAAGCAGATGTCTGACAGGATGGTCCTGCTGCTCTTATGGTACTGCAGATAGAGGCAGAATTGCTGTGCAGAGCCCCCTTAAAGGACCAGGGCACCTCAAATAGATTTGAGAAAGGGCTGAGGGAGCCCAGAAGAGCAGGGGCTTGGGAGATGATGGATGGGCCAGGGGAAGTGGCTGAAGGCAGAGAGGAGTCACTGGGAATTTGGGAGCTCAGAAGGCATCATGAAGTATATTAAGAAAAAAGAAACTGATCTTTGAAAAGATTCTAAAGAGCCACAGGAGTGCAAAGGAAGGTTCAAGGAGCTTCAAAAAGCAAGCAAAACCAGCACTAGATTCAGGATAAGACAGTTTTGGTTCCTGCCCTCGTTCCTTCTGAGTGAGGGTATTCATAGCCCTGGAAAAAAGCCCTGTCCACTGCTCATGTTTCCTGTTGGAGTATCTGAGGGGATCAATGTATCCCTGCAGAAGTTGCCAGAACATGAGAGATGGATGAGTTTGTGGATGGGAAGTGGCTGTCTACACAGAACCAGCCTGTGAGAGAGAAGCTTCCAGATCTGCTCAGAGCTTCTCAGAGACACGGCTCTGCCCTTCCACAAATATTATTTTTGAACAGGAAAACCTTTGGCAAACACCAGTCTCCGGTTCAAGTTCTGTAGGAGGGAGGATTTAAGGCTTTGGTCAGGGTGTACTAAACTGCAAACAAGTAGCAAGGTCAAGAGCAAGCTCCTCAAGTAGGATGTGTGAGTCCCATTAAGCAAGTGCATACTTTTGAATTGAATTCTACTTGGCACCATCCATGGTTGAAATTGCGAAGTGGCAATGTTCACCTCAGAAATTCCTGAGTCCCTAGTTCTGGCCCCCATTTCTCCCTCCCAACTCCCATCCTTTCTGCCTCCTTTCTTCCTCTCTTCCCTAACTCCTCCCCCATCCCTCTGGCTTTTCTCTGTGCTCACAACTGTCCTCAGCAAAGAATTTGAAGCTGAGGCTCACTCAGGTTTAAATGACTGGTAATAGTTTACTCCAGGAGATTTGATTTGACTGAGGACCAGAGCCTTTGGCTAAATAAATGAAGGCAGTTGGGTTGGTATTTTAATTAGGCTGATGCTCAGAGGCCTGATATTTTTGAGGGGTGGCAAGGCGAGGTGGTGGAGGCAGTGGCTGTGTCTATTTGGCCACATAGTCATATACTGTTCGGTCTGGAAGGGACATTTATGATTGTTTTGTTTTTGGATTCTCAAAGCAGTAATAACCTGCTTAACTTGGGTGACCCAGGAATCTACACTTTTACTATGTACCTTGGTAATTTAAAATAGATGTTCAAAGAATCACACTTGGAAAAATACTAATTTAGCCCCTCATTTGACAGATGAGGAGCATGGAGTGGGTGAGGCTTTCCCAATGTTCTCTAGCACCTCATTTCAACTCTACTGCAGGCCCTAGGGTAGTTCACAGAAGATGCCTTGGACAAACCCCCACTACCTGCCACACAGGGATTCTTGAAGGTTTTAGATCTTGATTCCTTTTAAAAAAGGTATGGCCCCCAGGAGGAGAATAACCAATTTACATCAAATCTTCACTTTTTCACTTCTCTGCTCAGTTCTGACACCAGCTGCATACGTAGTTCTCCTTTTTCTGACCCCAGTCACCCAGAGCTAGGTTAGACCTCTCAGGGTAAAGGACACAGTCCTTTAGACTGCCAAGTAGGCCCAAGACTTCAGACACCAGCCACAAGCTTGGGCGTCTCCATGACACCCACACTTCTGATCTGCTGGCTACAAGTCTGAGGATTCTCTTTACACCGTCAGGATATCAGTCGTATCTCAGGGGGTTCCAGCTCCCCTCACTTCTGACCTGCTGGCTCCCAGTAATCCTTTGGGTTTGATAATTTGCTGGAATGACTCACAGAACTCATGGAAAGAGCTTATGATTACAGTATTATTGTAGGAAAAAAGGATACAAATGAAGAGATGCACAGGGTGAGGTCTGGGAAGTCCTAATGGGAAGCTTCCATGTCTCAAAAAGGGACGCATTACCCTTTTAATGCATGGATGTCTTTTACTAACCAAGAAGCCCATGGAGCTTCTGTGTCCAGTGCTTTTATTGGGGGTCTTATTATGTAATGCAAACTCCAGCCCCTCTCCCCTGAGGTGGGTCAGTATCATAAGGTGATCACACATGAGGTATGATATAAGTGTGGTCTGGAGTCCTTACCAAAGGTACTTAAATGCCAACTTTTTTTTAAGAGACTATTTCTCAGGATCTGAGGACAAAGACTAGACTCTTTGGGTAAAGTTAATGTAAACCTCACACCCCGAGGGGAGTACACAGAACAAACCATGAGCTAAAAGGCTGGTGGAGAACAAGTGTGGGGCCCGAGTCCATCACTGCAGATTCTATCAGCGGGGGCACAGAAGGGACCAAAAGCCCTCTCCCACACCATGGGAACCCTCTGCTCACCTAGTGAGTCTGACGCTTTGGGTCCTCTTCCAAGCATCCACTTAGACCTAGAACATGACTTTAAATGGTAGGTCTCCTCTGCACAGCCCTCAACTTAAGCAAGAGGTTTATTCTCAGTTGGGCACCACAGAAACCCATAAGCATCCACATCCACATCCAGGGATGGAAGGAAATTCTTGGGCCAGAGGGGGATTAAATATCGAAAGAGTGACAAATTCTCCCAAAAATCTCATAAAACGGCTAGCTGACAAAGGGGGCATCTAACCTAACATTCAAACGCAAGGGCCCACTCCTTTCATGACTCTGGAGATAGATTTGTTCCCTGCACATCTGCATGAAGCTTCTCTGACAAAAGAGTTTGGCCAGGGAGAGAGAGGATACTGCCGTTCTACTTTGAGGTTCAAGCTGTGCTTCCCAGTAGGTTAATTTTGTTTTCTCCCTGTGACCCCTGTTATGTTCAGAGATCAAGGAATCTCCAAATCCTGACTTCCTTACCCTGTCCTGTCTCCTTTTTAGAGTTGCGTCTTCTTGTAGTGGAAGTGTCCTGTCTCTGGAAACAGGTGATCTGGGTTCATATGGAGAAGAACTGCTCTGGGCCACAAGCAAACGTTTCCCCGTTTGTTTCCCCAAAAACCTTTTGAAAGAAGTGATCTTATCCCCCTTCTACACATTCGACTTGATGGCAATAGGTTTGGTTTTCTGCACATTAGGAAATGAAGGCTCAGATGCCTAAGATCATAAGGCTGGTAGGCAGCAGAGCCAAGATTTGAACCTAAGTCTGTGAACTCCAGTGCTCACCCCCTTCCTGTGAGACAACAGTCTGCACAGGGCCCTAAGGATAAAATAGTTCTGTACCATGGTTCTCTCGGTTGTGAAAAGAGAATGGTGATATGCCCATTCTGCGTTTGCAGGTCAGTGAAGCATGAGAAGAAATGAGGGAGTGATTTAGATTGGTTAAGTCAAAGGAAAAACAAGGAAGAACAGCCAAAACCATCCGAGGATAGATTAGAGAGAAGCCAAAGAGGTCGAGTTTTGGTGCTCAGTAAATAGATGTTGAAAGGATGGATAAAGCTCTAATTAAATATGGCCAAAGTCTAATACACTCATGGGTGGGAATAGACAGAAGATAGACTTTTCAGGTTAACCAATTTAGGGACACTCCTGGAAGCTTGGAAGAAGTATACTTTGGGAATAATATAAGGAAGTACGGCTATTGCAAAAGTAGTAAATTTAGGAAGTTCAGGAGTGAGCATGGGCTACAAATATAAATCTATGCAGGAAAAAAAAAGATTTGTGGATGATGGAGCCACAGAAAATAACCAGGGACAATATTTCCTGCCTTTGAGGTGGAGGTCAAGTAGAACAACCAGAGCCTCTCCAAAACACTCCTGGGCAGAATCAACAGCATCTTAATTCTTAACTTGAACTTCAGAAAGCTTTAGAAAGCACCCAGATCCTCCCTCTTTAGCGCATTGGCACATTCTTGGTCTGTTTTCTGGTTTAGGGAGTTACCAGCTTGATAAACTACAGGAAACTTGCATGCATTTTACATCCAATTTATACAGCCTTGACTCTAATAATGCCTAAATAATCTCTGGTGAAGGCTGCTGAATGGACCATGTAATCCATTTGGAAATGACATGTCCTGGCTTTTGAGAATGTCTCTGTTATTATTATTTTCTTTTTTTAAGGCGGTTCTCTGTTTGTACTGGAGGAAGGGATTAGGGGCATGATTTTGGTGCCTTGCTCATCTGTGACCAAAACATTAGCTTTCTTTCCGGTACAATTGAATGAGACAGACCCTCTTTCTGAGGGCTGGCAGCCACCATTTCTTCAAGGGTTCTTTAGCCTCTGGCTCTGGCCCTCAGGCCTTGGGTCTAGCCCTAAAGGTAAGGCAGGACTTGTCAGTGACAATAGATTCTGAATTGGACCCCACACCCTCCTGGAACAAATTGCAGCGTTTCTCTGACTGCTCTGCAGATGTTTGGATTGACTAAGAGTCTGTGGTGAACGTGGGTGTCTCTTTTGGATCATGCCCTCTGTATCCTGTCCTCTGAGGCAACCCTAGTTCATGTCTTCATTTGGCTCCATGGCAACATCTGGCAGGCTGCGTGGCAGACTCTTTCCCCATTTGGAATGCAGGTGCCCTGGCCTTTTCACAGAATCTGGGCTACATTTCCTGGGCTTCTCTTCTTGCTAAGGTTGGAGCAATGCATTTGCTCACACGTGCCACCATCTTCTTCCTGTCTCCAGACATGGCTTCTCCATCCACTTCTTTCAGCCTTTTTAGACTCCAACCTGAAGGCATGATTCAGTATTCCTTGTTCAGCCCACCAGGACATGATCCCACTTCCCCTGAACTGCAGCACACATAGTCTTTGACATTCATTAGACACAGATTGTACCTTATCAGTCAGGGTCCCTGCAGTAAACAGATGGCACACTAACACTGGATAACTTGAAGGGAGTTTAATAAAGGGGCTTTTTGAAAAGTTGTGAGAAGAGTGCAGGAAAACCGTAAAAGATAATGAAGAAACCCAGCTCTGGAATCGGGGAATGTCTTAACCAACCCTAAGCTTCAAGGAACAAGTATTGGAACAAGCCTGGCAGGGCCTTTGGCAGAGGGAAGCAGCCAGCTTGCGGTGGTGACCCCACAAGGAGGGATCTGGGGAAGTAAATGATCCAGTCTCATTCCATGCCCCCCACAGCATTGGCTGAATCCACAGCAAGCCAAAGGATATGATGGCCTGTTGATGTGGTTCATATAGCTCATTCTTCAAGGGCTTGGGTGGTGCAAATGATTTGTGCTCGACTACTAGCCTAAAGGTTGACAATTCAAACTCACCCAGTGGTGCCACATTAAAAATAGCCTGGTGATCTTCTTCTGTAAAGATTACAACCAAGAAAACCCTATGGAGCAGTTGTCTGTAACACATGGGGTTACCATGACTTGGAATCGACTCGATGGTAATGGGTTGGAGAAGGATAGAAATTGGATCTGGATGGGAAAGCAGAAGATATCCCACACAGTATGTGTATGAAACCATGAGCACTGTGTTTTATGGGAGGTCTAGGAGATTTCCACAGACATTTTTACCACCCGTGATTGGCTTCCCTGCAGTACCCTGCATTGTCAAGGCCTACTGCAGTAACAACATCCTCTAGGGGAAGGACTGTGCCTTGTACAACTCTTTACTCCCTGATACTTCGAGTTAGCAGGATGTAAGTTCTAGTTGGCTCAGTTGCTTGAAACATATGTAATTTGAGGCCAGGAAAGGGTCCAGATTCATTTCAGACTGAAGGTTTACTGATGAAAAAACCTGAACTGACTTAGAAACAATGTCAGTCCTAAAAGGGACACTTGGCGTCTTTCACAGGCCTCTTGGGATATCATGAAGACAGAAAACATGAAGCTGAACTCTAATGATGTTCAGTGTCCCCACCCCCCACCCCCCACACACATACTCTCAAACACACCAAGCTCAGGGGCGCAGGACAACTTTTCCTGTCACCATAAACAAGAAACAGGACTCCTCAGAAGAGGAGACAGAGCAGTTCTGGGTTGGTCAGTTTCTCAGGGATTGATGATGTTGCTGTTTTTGTGGGAAGCCTCCTCCTTTCAGTTCTGAGCTTGGGAGAGCATGGTTGCCCCACTGGGAGGAGGCAAGAGGGAAGTGTCTTGGTGTTGGATAAGAGGCTGCTGGGAGGTTGATGGGAATGTGGGACTACAGGGTGGGCAGGAGTTTTAGGTATAATGGAAGTTTTAAGTATAGTAGAAGCAGTGAACACCTAGAGTCACATCCTTCTTAAGATGAGGGAGAGTAGCCTACTATTTGTGGAGTGTCTGCTATGGATTTGGCATGGTAAAAGATTTCTACTGTAATTGTTGTTAGGTGCCGTCGAGTCAATTCTGACTCATATGACCCTACGTACAGCAGAATGAAACACTGCCTGGTCCTGTGCCATCCTCACAATGGTTGTTATTCTTGAGCCCATTGTTTCAGCCACTGTGTCAATCCATCTTCTTGAGGGTCTTCCTCTTTTTCGTTGATCCTCTACTTTACCAAGCATGTTGTCCTTCTCCAGGGACTGGTCTCTCCTGATAACATGTCCGAAGTATGTGAGACGAAGTCTCGCCATCCTTGCTTCACAGGAGCACTCTGGCTGTATTTCTTCCAAGATTTGTATATGTCACGTTTCCATCAAGCCCATGGGGTAGGTACCATTGTTAAAATTTTGTACATGAGAAAACCGGGGGGAAATCAGAGAAGTTAGGTTACTTGCCCAGTGTTACATAGCTAACACATGGTAAAACTTGGGATTCAAGCCCTGTTCTCCTGACTCTAAAAGCTCATTTATGCTAGAATTGATTTAACTCAGACTGAGGAGATGACTCCATTATGCTTTATATTCCTTCCAGCTTTGTTCTTTTGGGGTGTGTGTGTGTGTGTGTGTGGTGGGTGTAAAGGGTAAGAAAAAAAAATGAGAAAAAAAGTACACATATTATTCTTAATATTTTGCTTTTCCTAAATTTAAACTCAGGACTAGAATTCTGAAAGAAAATTTTTAAGTGTTACAATAGAAAAACGGTGACATCTAATGTATATTGTCTACCTAGCTTTGCACAGCAGCCCTGGTTGGGCAGTGGTTAAGAGCTTGGCTGCTAACCAAAAGGTTGGCAGTTCGAATCCACCAACCAGCAGCTCCTTGGAAACCCTAGGGGCAGTTCTACTCTGTTGTATAGGGTCGCTATCAGTCGGAATCGACTCAAGGGTAATGGGTGTGGTTTGGTTTGGTTTAGCTTTGCACACAGGAAGGCCTGGTGGCCCCCTGAAGGAGCACAGTCTAGACAGAGCAGAGGCATGTGGAGAAGGAGCTGAGAGGAGAGTGCTATAAGGTCCTGTACCTGCCAACAGAGTGAAAAGGGAGACAGCAGGGATGGGACTTGGGCTGGAACTGCAAGGGTTTTCTTCTTGGAGATTTCTTTCCTAGAGATCTTTAGAAACAGCCCTGGAGATGAGTTTGTGCCGTGGGTAAGAATGCTCAAAGGAATGAGCCTGAAAGAAGTGCCCTTTTCACCTTCATTTATCCCAAAGCTTGAGTTTTATGCAAATACATCTTTGTAGAGGAGTTCCTTGAATGTTTGTAAAGTCAGTGCATGGGCTATTTTAGCTCAGTGATGGAAACGAATAGGAACAGTTGAGGCAGGAAGGGTCTGAGGTACAGTAAGAGGTCTAGGTTAGTGAATATCCTCACAGATGGCAAGACTTGGAAAAATATCCTTCCAAGACGCATAGCCTCCTAAGTCAATGGCCGCTTTGTACTCCTCCAGCCATCCTACCTCTGTACATCCAGGAAGTTGGTGTGGAGTAGGGGTGGGTAGTGGTCAAAGAAACAGCTCCTGCTGAGAGAAGTCTTGAAGAGGATGGGCTTGCAGAATAGAAAGTTTTCTGGACTAGAAGTCAGACTTGGATTTGATCTTCCCAGCACTGATACCTCCACAAAGTCCCTAACTGTGACCTTGAGCAGATGCCAGCTCTGTGGGTCCCAGTTTCCTCAACACTAAAATAGACCTCTTTAAAGTGTTAAAAAGCAAAGATGTTATTTTGAGGACTAAGGTGCGCCTGACCCAAGCCATGGTATTTTCAATTGCCTTATATGCATGCGAAAGCTAGACAATGAATAAAGAGGACCGAAGTAGAATTGATACCTTTGAATTATGGTGTTAGCGAAAACATTGAATATACCATGGACTGCCAGAAGAACAAACAAATCTTTCTTGGAAGAAGTACAGCCAGAATGCTTCTTAGAAGCGAGGATGGT
>NW_004444026.1:1710514-1715192 GCF_000243295.1 Trichechus manatus latirostris | reverse complement strand
GCAGACCCGCGTCCCCTTATCTGTAAAATTAGAGGTTCAGATGACATGATTCCCTAGATACCTCATCATTCCACAGTGCTATCAAATTGGATCCAAGTTTGTCTTGCTAATCTTATGGCAATAACTAGAAGTAGACATGTTCACAATCTTAATCTTTGAAGTGTTTTGAGATAACACGATTTTTTTTTTTGTCTCTTCCTGATGTGATGGTGGAGCGTGGAGGTGGGGGTTGGGGAGGTAAAGCTATTGAGGAATGGCTAGGCCTCAGAATTACCCAGTAGCCTCTACTTCTCACTTGGTCAAATCCTCCTGTTTCCCCAGTATGACCTACTCCACTTCATTCTTGACCTCACCTCTCCATCCTTCTGAAACCCACTTATAAAATCATGGCTATCACATAGCAGAAAAAATAATGGGTCCAATTCTATGTGGTTTGGCTTTTGAAAGTAAGAAATTTTAGGGAAGTCTTCCCAGAAAGGCTTAAAAAAAAGTCTTAGTAATCTGGGACATAACTTGTATCTTTGTGAATCGAACACTGTACCCAAAAACCATATGTGAGGGAAATTTTCGGTCATTTAGTCATGATGAATATCAAATCCAAGTATCTGTTAAACATCTACTATGTGCCAGACTCTGTGCTAAGAACTGGGAATACGATGGTGAGGAAAATGCATTTGTAGGGGGGAGGAGCAGACTTTAAGTAAATAATCTCACAAACTGTGATGAATGCTGTGAAGAAAAGTACAGAGATAGGTATGACTATGTGTGATGGGGGCCTGACATCACCTGGGGTGAGGTGGGTGGTGGGGAAGGGCTTTGCTGAGGAGGAGATGCTGGAGCTGAGATCTAGAAGGGGTGGGCATTAGTTAGGTGGAGGAGCAAGAGAGTGGCTGTACCATTCTGCATTCCCACCACCAATGAATGAGGGTCCCAGTTTCTCCATATCCTTGCTGATACCTGTTATGTTCCTAGCACCTGTTGTGTTCTGTTTTTTGTTTTGTTTTTCTTTTCATCTTAGCCATCCTAGGGAGAATGAAATGGTATCTCATTGTGGTTTTAATTTGCAGATCCCTAATTGCTAATAAACTGGGCCCTTGCGGTACAATGGTTAAGTGCTCAGCTGGTAACTGAAAGGTCAGCGGATCTAACCCACCAGCAGCTCCGCTGGAGAAAGATATGACAGTCTGCTTCCGTAAAGATTTACAGCCTTGGAAACC
Organism: Trichechus manatus latirostris; assembly: GCF_000243295.1. Lineage (NCBI taxonomy): Eukaryota > Metazoa > Chordata > Mammalia > Sirenia > Trichechidae > Trichechus > Trichechus manatus. Next base: position 1,713,975 of record NW_004444026.1, on the reverse strand, counting down.
CTATGGGGCAGTTCTACTCTGTTCTATAAGCCAAAAAACCAAACCCACTGCTGCTGAGTTGATTGTGACTCATAGCGACCCCATAGAGTTTCCAAGGCTGTAAATCTCTAGGAAGCAGACTGCCGTATCATTCTTCCGTGGAGCCCTGCTGGTTTCAAACCACTGACCTTTTGGTTAGCAGTTGATAGCTTTAACCACTGCACCACTAGGGCTCCTATATAGTTGCTGCTAGTTAGAATCGAGTCCATGGCAGTAGGCTTGGGCAATAGCTAATAAGAAGGAGCCCCGGTGGCACAACGGTTAAGTGCTCATCTGCTGATCGAAAAGTCAGTGGTTCTAATCCACCGGCCACTCCGAGAGAGAAAAGACCTAGCAATATGTTCCTGTAAAGATTTATAGTCTAGGAAATCCTATGGGGTAGTTCTACTCTGTCGTATGGGGGGGCTATGAGTCAAAATTGACTGAACAGCACACAACAATGGCTAATGGAAGGTTCCTAGGTAGCACAAATGGTTTGTGCTTGACTACTAATCTGAAGTTTTGTGATTCAAACCCACCTAGTGGTACTGAAGAAGAAAAGCCTGGCAATCTGCTTCCACTAAGATTGTTGTTGTTAGCTGCTGTCGAGTCAACCCCGTGTGTTAGAAAATAGAATTGATCTGCACAGGATTTTCTTGGCAGTAATCTTTACAGAAGCGGTTCGTTAGGCCTTTCTTTTAGGAGCTGCTGGGTGGGTTTGAACTGCCAACATTTAGGTTAGCACCCAATGCAAACCACTTGTGCCACCCGGGCTCCTCTCCCTTAAGATTACCACCAAGAAAACCCTATGGAGCAGTCATACTGTAACACTTGGGGTTGCCATGAGTAGGAATTGGCTTGATGGCAACGGGTTTGGTTTTTTGTTTAATGGCTAGTGAGGAGTCCCGGGGTGGTGCAAATGGCTGATGTGCTTAGCTGCTAACCAAAGGGCTAGAGGCTGGAGTCCACCCAGAGGCACCTTGGAAGAAAGGCTCAGGGATGTACTTCCAAAAAATCAGCCATTGAAAACCCTATGGAGCACAGTTCTACTCTGACATACATAGGGTCACCATAGGTTGGAATTGACTCCATGGCAACTGATATTAATGGGTAATGATGTTGAACACCTTTTCATGTGTTTGCTGACCTTTTGTATATCTTCTCTGATGAAATACCTATTCAAGCCCTTTGCTTCATTTTTTCATTGGGTTGTTTGTCTTTTTATTGATAAGTTGTAAGAATTCTTTACATACTTGGGATATTAAACCCTTATCCGATATATGGTTCCACAAAATTTTCTCACAGTTTGTAGATCTTCTCTTCATTTTGTTGTTAGTGTAATTTGTTGGACAAAAGTATTGTTGACCCTCATGGGGCCTTTTACATTCAAGAAGGATCTAGACATTGGCTCAAGCACAGTGCTGGCTTCCCTATCTGCTTCTTAAGCCAAGAAGAGCAGAGAGCAAGGATCCTTTACTCATGCTGGCCAATAGAGAATATCTGGAAAGAGCAGGAGTATAAATCCTCTGATTTTTAAATTTTTATTATTTTTTTTTATTTTTAGTCCTAGAAAATGTAGAACCGTGGTGAGAAGGAAAACCCCCATGGAGCAGGCTCTGGATACGGATTTAAAAAAAGAGAGAGTGCGGTAAGTGTGAAGCTTTTCTGTGTCATGGCTCTGGCTTGGCTAAGGGAGAGAGGGACTTAGCCACCCTTGTTAGCTTGGGCTGATCAGACAGTAAACCCAGGGATGAAGCAACATTTCAGTTATCATGATGTGGGAGACTGGATAATTGAAAGAACTGTGGAGAGCAACACATAGTCAAAGTGGCATAGTTGGCCACCATCTTTAAGCTGGATGCAGCTGCCTGTTTCCTACTCGGGTCAAAATCCAATGTGCAAGAAATTTGGTTGCTATGCAACACAGAGGCTGCCCTTGTTTCTGCTGACCATGACTGAACCATTTTGAACCGATGAAGTGGCTGTGGCTGAGGTGGGCTGACAAGCTCAGTGATTCCGCTCCAGCAGCTCCTAGGGCTGGAGGCAACCAGAAAAGGATATGGGCCTCGGGCTATCAGAAGTGGAAAGTTCCTGGCACCAGCGGGAAGAGAGGCTTCACGTTGCCTTATTTGTCAGTAGAAGAAGAAGAATTTTATGCGGTAATGTCTGTCCCACACCCTCTCCCCCAGCCTGCCATCTGCAGAACTGGTATCCACTTTAACAGGGCAGTTGCCCTGCTGGTGAAGTGGTTAAGAACCTGGCTGCTGACTGTAAGGCTGGCGGTTCGAACCCATGAGCAGCTCCATAGGAGAAACATGTGTCAGTCTGCTTCCATAAAGGTTATAGCCTTGGAAACCCTATAGGGTAGTTCTGTTCTGTCCTATAGGGTCACTATGAGTTGGAATCAACTACATGGCAATGGATATGACTATGCAAGCTCCTTTTTCTGTAGCCTCGTATTTGGAAAAGCATCCCATGAGCCTGGGGAGAGAGTTGCTGCCCATGCAGCTCTCCTTAAGATTTCTTAGAGTTTAGTTCCTAGGTTAAAGGGCGAGCTTGTAAGACAGGGTGAGTCTGTGTGCACACACGTACATTCGTGCATGTGTGCTCATCCGTTTCACAAATGTCTGTGGAGCCCAGTGCCAGAACCAAAGAAGAATGGAACCCAGTTGCCTTTCTCAAGAAGCTAATAGTCCAGTGGGGGCCAAGGACAGTTAAAATTCAAAGTAAGTTTAAGATGCTCTGGAGTACGCCTCACTCAATTTTGGTCGGTCAGAGAAGGGTTTCTGGAGTAAGTGACCAATCGACATCTGACTCAAAGGACGTGTGTGTGTGTGTGTGTGTGTGTGAGAGAGAGATACAGAGAGAGATGAGTGAGAGAGAGATGTGTGTGTGAGAAAGTGTGAGAGATGTGTGTGTGAGATAGAGGCAGAGAGACAAAAACAGGGAGAGAGACAGAAAGAGAGAGACACACCCAGAAAGACAGAGAAAACTCCAAAACTTAGACTCTGTCTTGGGGAATATATGAACTTAAAATAAAGCTAGATCTACAGATGAATCCTGTATGCTGCATGCATTTTCATGTGATTGCTCGCACGCAGTTCTCATATACTAGATCAATTATGCAGTTTTTAAGTTAAAACTCTAGCATCGCTTTAAGTTGTTAGTAAATTGTTTCATGTTGTATTCCTTTTTTTTTTCCTTCCTCTTTCCCACCATTAGAGGCTCTGTAGGTTGCTGACAACCCTACAATTTTGTAACAAGTGATGCACACACAGACCCATACCCAAGGTCAGATGCAACAGACACTTGGAGTCTCGGGGCCAGTGTTGTGGGGATAGGACTGGCTGCACTGGAATCAAGATGATTCAACCTCATCCAATTTGTATGCCTTCGGGAAACAAAGGCTAATTGGCAAAAATAAATATAGTGGGTAAAGACTT
>NW_004444026.1:1706303-1710397 GCF_000243295.1 Trichechus manatus latirostris | reverse complement strand
GTTTGGGAAAACATGACTGCCTGGGCAGAGGGTTCTCTAGGCACGTTCTCCCCTTTGTCTACCAAGACCCTCATTAGGTAACACTAAGCAGATGTTTGTCTGTCTTGGAAGAGTGTTCCTTGGAAGCGAGGATGGTGAGACTTCGCCTCACGTGCTTTGGACATGTTATCAGGACAGACCAGGCCCTGGAAAATGACATCATGCTGGGTAAAGTAGAGGGTCAGCCAAAAAGAAGAAGCTCAATGAGGTGGATTGACACAGTGACTGCAACAATGGGCTCAAACACAGCAATGCTTGTGATTATGTTTTGCTCTGTTGTACAACAGACTATGAGTCAGAGCCGACTCTAAGGCACCTAACAACAACAACAAAGCAGATGTTTGACTCTTCTGCTGAAGTCAGGAAAGGGGAAGTTTGGGTGGGACAGTTGGATATGAAAGCAGCCTGTGGACCTGAGGAATCAGGAACACTTTTTAAAACTAGCGTTTCAATGATCAGGAGGCTTCTCGTGCTTTCCAGAACCTCCTAGTTGAGAGCCACTGAAGGGCCCTGCTAAGCCCCTGCTGAAGTGCTCCATTCCCCTTAGCACATAGAAGAGTGTTGAGCTCTCCTGTGCAGGCAAATAGAACATGGACATGCAAACAAAGGGGCCAGCCCAGCCAGCAGGAAGACACAGCTTGAACCAGGAGTGCTGCCCAGACACAAGGAGGCTCTCCAGAGAGCACCTGGGGCTGCTAAGCCAGTTCATGGGTGGGTGGCACACTCCGGGGGCTGGGGCAGTGGCTGGCATTCCTGCTTCCCGCCCAGTAGGCTGGCAGGCAGCCCTGGGGTGACCTGTGGAACCGTGGTGCCATCTGATGGTCAAGACAGGGAATGAACTGAGGACGCGTGGAAGGACAAACACAGACAATCCGGTCAGTCTCCAGTTCTGGTCAGGTTTGTGATTTGGAGGGCTTAACCTCTTAGCCCCACAGCTGTGAACAAAGCCACTCTAAAAGTACTGGCTGCTGTTTGGGGAAAGATTGAAATTGAATCTTTGAGAAAATATTCTGGGGGCTCCAACCATGAGCTCGGAGACCCAGGGTGGTATGAGCAAATAATACTCTTGGCTGCTAACGAAAAAGTTGGAGGTTTGAGGCCACCCAGAGGTGCCTTGAAAGAAAGGCTTCTCAATCTATTTCTGAAAAATCAGCTGTTAGAAACCCTGTGGAGCACAGTTCTACTCTGACATACATGTGGTCACCATGAGTTAGAATTGACTCGATGGCAGCTAGTTTTACTATGTGCTCTGTCTGTTCTGCAGCGTTGGAGGGACAGGGAGTGGGAGCGTGATCAAAGAACAAGATGTAATTTGGCCTTGGTGTGTTTACACTCCACTTGAGCAGACAAGATTAACCCACATAAAATGACATCAACCCCCCCAAAACCAAACTCATTTCCATAGAGTTCTGACTCATTTTGACCCCATGTAGTATAGAGTAGAACCTCTCCATAGGGTTTTCTGGGGTATAATCTTTACGGAAGAAGATCGCTAGGCCTTTCTTCCATGGAGCTGCTGGATGGGTTTGAAACACCAACCTTCAGGTTAGTAGTAGAGTGCAAACCACTTGTGCCACCCAGGGACCTTAATGACATCAAAACCCGTTGCTGTTGAGTCGATTCCAACTCATTGAGACCCAACAGGACAAAGTAGAACTGCCCCATAGGGGTTTCCAAGGAGCGACTGGTGGATTCGAACTGCCAACTTTTTGTTTAGCGGTTGTAGCTCCTAACTACTGCACCACCAGGGCTCCTAGTGACATCAAGACTATGTAATTAAACACAGGGAGCCCTGGTGGCACAATGGTTAAAGAGCTGGGCTGCTAACTGAAAGATCAGCAGTTTGAACCCACTAGCCGCTCTGTAGGAGAGAGATGTGGCAGTCTGCTTCCCAAGGGTTTACAGCCTTGGAAACCCCATGGGACAGTTCTACTCTGTCCTGTTGGGTTGCTCTGAGTCGGAATCGACTTGGCGGCAGTGGGTGGGTTGAGTACATCTGCTGCAGCCTGAAAGCCCAGTGGTTGTTCCTGGAGAAGGAAATGAAAGCGAAGTCAAGTCAAGTGGTCCCATAGCAGATCCCAGGGTGAGAGCCAGATGGGAGAGAGGGGCTGGGACTGCAGCACTGGGGGAGTGAGGTGGCATCTGAAAGACCAACACCATCTGATGAACATCTTCTCCTTGTGCGTTACCATCGCACTTTCTCAAGTGTGTTTTCTTCCTAGCCTCATAACAACTATCATGTCACTTAAAAGGTAATGGAAAGGCATTGGCTTTGAAGAATATGCTCAAACTATCCCCCTGTTGCCCACATTTGAGGGCTAGAGTTACAAAATAGCCATGGAGAGCACGTAAGGTCTGAATAGGTGAGGGAGGGAGTCAGTGGGAAAAGTGTTCTATGCCAGAGGACGCAGAGGTAAAGTGCTGAGACTAGACAGCTTTCGTCCTTGAGTCAGTGATGATAGGGCCTGTGTGACCACCAAAACCAACTCATTGCCGTCGAGTCGATCCCAACTGATAGCGACCCTATAAGACAGAGTAGAACTGCCCCATATGGTTTCCAAAGAGCTGTTGGTGGATTCAAACTCCTCACCTTTTGGTTAGCAGCCCAGTTCTTAACCACTGTGCCACCAGGGCTCCTGTGTGACTACAGGTAGGGAGAAAGGCAGATGGTGGTATGGGAGCAGATAATGGAGTCCATTATGGATTGAATCGTGTCCCCCTCTAAAATAGGTATTGAAATCCTAACCCCTATACCTGTGGATGTAATCCCATTTGAAAATAGGGTTTTTCTTTGTTATGTTAATGAGGCCATGTCAGTGTAGTGTGTGACTTAAACCTACTCACTATCGAGGTATTAAAAAGAACAGACTAGGCACAAAGAAACACAGACAGAAGGGAAGATATGGGCCACATGGAAATCGCCAAGGAATCAGGGACTGCCAGGTCTACAGAAACTGAAAGAGATCTTCCCCTAAAGATGATAAAGAGAGAGACTTACCCCAGAGCCGGTGGCCTGAATTCAGACTTCTAGCCTCCTAAACTGTGGGAAAAGAAATTTTTATTCTTTAAAGTCTCCCATGTGTGGTATTTCTGTTATAGCAGCACTAGGAAGCTAAGACAAGTTCCTTAAGGCAGCTAGAGGTCTTCCTTCCTCTTGTCTGAAGCCTCTTTCTCCTTTTTTCCTCCTTTCTTTCTCTCCTTTTAAATCTCTTTCCTCACTTGTTCTTTCTGTTATCTCTATAAAACCTCTGTCTTGGCAAAGTCCTTGACTGCAGAAAAAAATAATAAAGTTCAAATTCTTTAAAAACTAGCTGACTTAACATTTTTGGCAATGGTTACTCCCTTCAGGAAAAAATACGGGCATCAATCACTTGGAAGGAAATTTCAAGTCACTTGCACAAGTTTTCCACGTGGCAAGTTATCATGAGGGTGGCCATGCACCTCTTGGATTAAGGCAAGTGGTTTCTTTCCAGAGTGACTCTGAATCTTTAGGGTCTACTGGGCATGAGGTCTTGGAATACCTGATAGGAAGGGGAGAAGAAGAAGGGAAGTAGCAGTCACCCTACAGGCAGCCCTTGCTTTATGAAGAGGCTCTTTGGGTTATTAGTAAAGTTTTGTAGGTGTTATGGATTGAATTGTGTCACCCCCAAAATGTGTGTCAACTTAGCTAGGCCATGATTCCCAGTATTGTGTGGTTGTCCACCATTTTGTGATCTGATGTGATTTTCCTATGTATTGTAAATCCTACCTCTATGATGTTAATGATGTAGGGTTAGAGGCAGTTTAGTTAATGAGGCAGGACTCAATTTACAGGATTAGGTTGTATCTTGAGTCAATCTCTTCTGAGATATAAAAGAGAGAATCGAGCAGAGAGGAGAAGAAACTCCTACCACTAAGAATGAAGAGCCAGGAGTAGAGCAAGTACTTTGGACCCAGTGTCTCTGTGCTGAGTAACTCCTAGACCCAGGGGAAGATTGATAACAAAGACTTTCCCCCAGAACCAACAGGGAGAGAAAGACTTCCCCTGGAGCTGACACCTTGAATTTGGACTTCTA
>NW_004444026.1:1703118-1705243 GCF_000243295.1 Trichechus manatus latirostris | reverse complement strand
ACAGATCACCCTGGAGGAATTTTTAAAATAGTTATTCAAGAAGCAGTTTCCTGACTCTTGAGCCCCTTCCCCACTGTGGGTATGTAAAAGGGTGAAGAAAATGAGAGCAGGGAGAAGGAAGGGTGAGGTGATTTCTGCTGCTGCCATTTGGATGAGTCTCATCCCCCAAAGGCTGCAGGAGTCCCTCCCTACCCTTGACAGGTCAGAGATTGTTGGTGCTTCCTCCTTCACTCAAGATGAAAGACACAGAGGGAAGAGGATTGGGAAAGCCAGAATGAGACAGAAAGAATACACTTCCACAGGAGAACTTGCAGAACTTGATATGTGTTCCCTGAAGATGGGGAACTCCATGTACTGGGCCTTGACTTCCAGCTAAGAAAATGAAGTGTCCTGTGGCAGGATAGGAGCCTTGGCAGCACAGTGTTAGCTGTGGTTAGCTCAGCTGCTAACCAAAAAGGATGACAGTTCGAGTCTACCAGCCGCTGCTTGGAAACCCTATGGGGCAACTCTGCTCTGTCCTATAGAGTCGCTGTGAAATAGAATTGACAGGACAGCAATGGGTTTGGGTTTTTTTTTCTTTTTTTTTGGTTTGGTGGCAGGATAGAGGAGCAGAGGCTGAGTTGGAAAATAATTATTTACTCCATGGGTGGAGCAACAGAGATCTAAGTTATTTCCTATGAATGAGATGTGGGCCATGTGGGATCTGCTTTAAGTCCTGTCCAAGAGGTCCTCCTAGGTGTAGCATGGCCTGCTGGAGGAGGGCTTGGGAGGGCAGAGCAGCCTCTGAAGAGAGTCTGGTCTACATATGAGTAGTTACATTTGGAAGGCTCCCTCTTGGGAATCTCCAAAGACCACAGAAATGCCCATCAGAGAGTCAGCTTTCACCTGAGCTGCTGGGCCCAGAGAGCGTGAGGGCATTCACATAGATGAGAACTGTCTTATCTCTATACCTCCTCATCCTTCCTCCCCCCTTCAAAACTCTGGCAGGATTCAAAGCAACTAGTGATTAAGGGAGAAGATGAGCAGAGAAAGTGGCCACACCTCTCCCCAAAGGCTGGCTGCACACCTACTATAGGTCTTGGGAGGAGAGGGAGAATGGAGGACTGACGTGTAGACTAATTCTGTGGATAGGGCACTCAATGTCTGAATCAAGAGCATATTCTGTAACTTTGAGCGTAGCCTAAGAGGGAACAAGAACAAGCCATTGACTTGCTGAGTTCCAGTCTAGAGGCAAAGGAAAAGCCTGCTCTGCTAAATAAACTTTAACAGGTTAGTGGGAGTCAAAAATAGAAGTGCGCTTTGATCATATTCCACCAGCTGAGCTTTGTCAACATACCAGTTGTATAAACTCAAGGCTGTGTTTTGATTGAAGGGGCAGGAAATGATGTGCAGTGATGAGTAGATGTTGTTGTTGTGTGCCGTTGAGTGAATTCCAACTCATAGCAACACTATATGATGGAATAGAACTGCCCCATAGGGTTTCCTAGGCTGTAATCTTTATGGGAACAGATCTCCAGGTCTTTTCTCCTGTGAAGCTCCTGTTGTAGTATCTGCTTTATCTGCAAACACAAGCTGAAGAAAGGAAAGTTCTTCTCAAAGGGGATCAATTAGCTGTTCTTAAGAGAAGGAGTCTTTGCGTGGCACAAACGGTTGGTGGTTTGAGTCCACAGAGAGGCACCTGAAAAGAAATTCCTGGCACTCTGCTTCTGAAAGATCACAGCTATTGAAAATTCTGTGGAACACAGCTCTACTCTGATACACATGGGGTTGCCATGAGTTGGAGCTGACTTGACAGCAACTGGTTTTTTTGTTTTCTTAAGAGAGAGAGTAGAGCAGTGGGGTGTGTGTGTGTGTGTGGTGGTGGTGGTGGGGGTTGGGTGTTGTCAAATTCCCCGGCTTGCTGCAGGTGGAGAGAGTCCTGCTCGACATCTAGAGTAGGTGACTTTTGTATTTCCTTTATGTAGCTTGTCCCCATTCCATTTTTACAGAACAAAATTGAACACCTATTATCTGTAAGGCATTATATTCTTCCCACTTCCAGAGTGCTGGGTGGTTTTGTGCTGTACTAACCTTCCCACTGGTTAGAAAGGAGAGTTTCTGATTAAAATATACTCATACTAAGAGA
>NW_004444026.1:1700971-1702120 GCF_000243295.1 Trichechus manatus latirostris | reverse complement strand
GTTCTCGACTGTAGGCAAGCTGAATGGATGTCAGTATGCAAATGGGGTGCCATACTTCGGACACGCAGACTTTAGAAGAAGATGATGGAATATTATATTTTTCTGCTTACCCATATCACTAATGACAATATAAAAGGGGCAGGGACTCCTAATACGTCAGGGAGGAAAAGGGAGGTATTTTTTTTAACTTCTCGGAGCTACTGATGTGAGAGAGAAAGTGAGGAGACAGACACCTGATGGGCGTGTGTGTGAGGGAGGGGTGGAAAGCTGAGATGGGGTCACTTTGATACAAAAGACTCAGAAAACCTTACCACAAATTCCCTGTATCGCAATAAGCATCGGAAAGTAATTAGATTCAATGAGGCTGTTATTGCCCTCAAAATCCTCCTTCCTTTCTCAGCTCCTCTCTTTGGCTGTCCCAATACCACCATTGTTCTTGCTGTGCATTAAGAATACATTTTTAGGGTGATTGTAACGGCCAGTTTACAAGGACTGTCTCTTTTGAGACTGCATGGCTGGGATCAAGTTTAAACCATCTGCTTTTAAATGTAAGGAGAAAGGACAGGCCAAGTATATCTAAAATGCATATGTAATTTATAGCCAGCTGATCCTTGAACCACCCAGGGGGAGGAGGCAGAGGTACCCTTTACATCATGAGGCACAGGCATGGGCTCCCGCCATGGACCAAAGTCACTGGTTGAGAAGATGCCTGTCTTGGTCTTCAGATTTCAGACATTGGTGTCTCTGGAATGTCGCTCCCTGTCTGTTGTGCAGGTTTTAGGCTCTTGTGTGTTCTTTTGCATTCCAAAATAAACCGAGCACCTGGATTTAATCAGTCGAGTGGTAACAGAATCAGTCTCCCATTCCTTTGTGTACCACCCCCCATCCCAAGGTAAAGGCAGTGAGCCGGCCACTGAGAGTCCCTGACAATTTGGTTCCCTGTGGACTCGTTATTAATGAGCAACCTGGAGCCAACTTTGGCCCAAGGGTCTCTTGGCAGTATTCATAGGCCAAGTTTCCTAGAACCTCCTGTGACCTTAGAGGGAGGGGGCTGTCGAGTTGGGGCCTGTAGTACTTGGCATGTGAAACACTAGCTCAAAGTTCCAATTGGTCAGTTGAGTACGTTTCATGAACCTCATTTGACCTTAA
>NW_004444026.1:1697687-1699046 GCF_000243295.1 Trichechus manatus latirostris | reverse complement strand
ACTGTGGAAAACAGTTTGGCAGTTCCTCAAAAAGTTGCAATTCCACTTTTAGGTATATACCCAAAAGACCTGAAAGCAGTGACACAAACAGACATATGCACACCAGTGTGCATTGTAGCACTATTCACAATTGCCAAAAAGTGGAGATAACTGAAATGTCCATCGACTGATAAATGGATAAACATAATGTGGTATATACATACAATAGGATATTACTTAGTCAGAGAGAGAAAGGAAGTCCTCATGCATGCCCCAACATGGATGAACCTAGAGGACATTATGCAGAGCTAAATAAGTCAGTCACAAAAGGACAAATATTGTGTGACACCACTTCTATGAAATAAGCAAATGTATAGAATTGTCAGGGTAATTAGCAGGGGCAGGAAGGAGGGGGAAGTAGGGAGTTTTGCTTACAGTGTATTGAATATACATTAACTGTAGTAGGATAATTTGAAAAGGGATATTGAGAATGGTGGCACAACTTGAAGAATGTAATCAATGTCATTAAATGGTTCGTGTAGAAATTGATGAATTGCTGTATGTTTTGGTGTGTGTTTATCATTATAATTAAAAAAATTCAACTACTCCTTATTTTGATTTTTTAATATTTATAAATGTATGGAAATCATTTCAAAAGTTGAATTCTAGAATTTGAAGCATATCATAATTCTTAACAGATAATGATTTTAAAAGGGTGATTTTGGAATTTTTATATGTCAAAACCAAACCAAACAAAAAACCCCACAAAAGCAACAAATAACAAAAAGCTGTTGATCTGGATAGAGTTAATTCTGGTGTAACTGTGCCAGAGAATCAGGGCTGTCCCCTTTTCCAGTGACAGTTATTTCTGATGAGAAGGATGTTGTTGACTCTCAAAGAATAAGTAACCAGAGTTTTTCCTGCCTTCAAAATTCTTATCAAATCCTGGGTTTCTCACAGTTTTTGGAACACATGCAATCAAAAGGCAAACATTCCACTTAACACATCAGATAGCAGGAAAAAACACATTCCTTTACAGAAAAGGAATCCACCTCTGTTTTCAAATGTTCGTATCTTAAAATATTGTTCCATAAAACTAGAAGTAGGGAGGACAAAGGGAGCAGAGGAGTCCCTGGGTGGTGCAAAGAGTTAACACACTTGGCTACTGACTGAAAGGTTGGAGGTTCAAGTCCACCCAGAGACACCTTGGAAGAAAGGCCTTGCCATGTGCTTCTGAAAAAAAGTCAGCCATCGTAACCCTTATGGAGCACAGTTCTACTCTGACACGCATGGGGTCACCATAAGTCAGAATCAATTCCACAGCAACTGAAAAAAAGAAGTCGAACAGGAAATAAAAAACAAAACAAAAAACCCGAACTC
>NW_004444026.1:1689008-1690679 GCF_000243295.1 Trichechus manatus latirostris | reverse complement strand
AGGCAAAAGGAACCACCCAGGGCTCCTTCCTCTGGCAGAGGCCTGGGTTAGGGGATAGGGGAAGTTTCCCTCAGAATGGGGTTGCAAGCCAGGTGGAGACCCAAAGTGGAGGATACTCCTTGTCAGCACATTCAAGTTATCATGGGCCTACGTGCCTAGTTAGTGAGTGTGAAATCTCATTTGTGAACTCATAGAAGTGTGGATGAGAAGAAAAAGAAGGCTTTAGAAGAAACAAAATGGGACAAGAAGATAAATTGATGCGAATTCGACTGCTGCAAGAGTTGCTTTTAATACATTAATTGACCAGAGGCAACGCAGCTAGGAAAGATTTTGAAAGAATTGAGAAGGCACAGCAAGTAATTTTTCTAGGCATATAGAAAGGACCTGGGGATGCAGAGCTTAATAACGAGGGTCCAGGTGGAGCCCAGGGAATGAGAGGGCAGCTAGGCTAAGGGTTTGGGGGCTCCAGAGAAAGCAGCTCAAATCTTGACTTGAAGGTGGGTCTGGGCCCAGCCAGGAGTTCTGAGTGTCCCCAAGAGTCAGAGCTCAGGACTAAGGCCACATAAGGGAAGGGAAGTGCTAGAGGGAGGACGAGAGAGAGCTATTATGAACCAGACCCGTGTGATATGGGTAATAAGCTAGAAAAAATAACGGACTGGATCAGCTTGACATTTTCTTACCTTGGTGTAATTTGTAACCTGAGATCCTCGTGGCTGGTGATAAAATGGTTCCCTCTGTGTGATCTGTGGATTGAATGTGAGAAAGAGAGTCATCAGACAAGATAAAAGAGACAGGCTTATGTCTAATATCAAGCAACTAACTGCTCCTCGACCTCTGGCCCTGACCACGTGTGTTATCAACTGGGTGGGGAGGGTAACAACACACAGCTCCAGTGACCCATCTCACTGTGCCTTGAAGACCAGAGCATCTGTTCACACTCTGTAAATTATTCTGCTAGAGAGAGTGTAAGAAAACTCTCTCTTCCCCAGATCTATAAATTGGCTCTTATCACTGTCTTAACCTTCTGGGGCACATATGAAAATTCCTTTCAGACGTTGTTGTTGTTGTTGTTAACTGGGTTGAGTCAGTTCCCCGACTCATGATGACTCTATGCACAATGAGATTGCACCATAGTAATTCATAGGGTTTTCCTTGGCTGATTTTTCAGAAGTAGATCACCGGGCCTTTCTTCGTAGTCCATCTTAGTCAGGAAGCTCCACTGAAGCCTGTTCAGCATCATAGCAACGTGTCAGCGTCCACTGATAGATGGGTGGTGGCTGCACTTGAGGTATATTGGCCAGGAATCAAACCTGGGTCTCCAACATAGAAGGCAAGAATTCTACCACTGAACCACTACTGCCCCCCTTTCAGACATAGGTTACAAAATGCCCATCTACCAACCATCACCATAGACTCTCTTAGGGGAGGGTCCACTGAAATCTTCACCGAGTCCCCAGACATTAATGTGGATGAGTTTTGACCATTGACACTTACTGCAGTTCAGTTTTCTCTTCTTAACTGACTTGTACTTTAGGAACAATTTTACCCATCAGAGGAGAACAACTCTACCAGTAAGCAAAGTGTATCACTGGGTTTCTGTGCCCATTGCCACTGAGATGTGGTAAGCTTTTCTTTTCCTTGTTTTACATGTTGTTGTTATTGTGTGCTATT
>NW_004444026.1:1687095-1688227 GCF_000243295.1 Trichechus manatus latirostris | reverse complement strand
GATGCTTAACATCATATATCATTAGGGAATTAAAACAACAATGAGATACAACAATGAGATACCTACACACCTATTAGAATGGCTAAAATCCAAAACACTGACCACACTAAATGCTGGCAAGGACATGGAGCGATAGAAACTCTCATTCATTACTGATGGGAATGCAAAATGGTTTAGCCATTTTGGAGATAGTCTGGCAATTTCTTACAAAGCCAAACAAGGCCTACCATACCATCCAGCAATCTCACTTCTAGGTGTTTACTCTAGTTGAAAATGCATGTCTGCATAAAAACCTGCGCACTAATCTTTATAGCAGCTTTATTCATAATTGCCCAAAACTGGAATTCTTCAATAGGTGAATGGATAAATAAACTGTGGTACATGCATACAGTGGAGTATTACTCAGCACAGTGATGAAAAGAAATGAGCTATTAAGCTTTTTTTTTTTTTTTTTTTAGGTAATACATGTTTAAAATAATATCTAGGAAACTGAATCTTTTACCATTATGTGGTGATTCTCTCCATCGCCAACAATGTCGTCTATATTAGTATAAATAATATTAATTATGTAGATGTACATATTAATAGAGATGAATACAGATATACCAGCTGTCTTGTCCTGATAGCAATGAGATCTCTGAGAGTGGACCAGAAGGACAGAACTCCTATTCTATGTCCCAGTAGGTAACCAGAGCTGTTGCATGTCCTCAGGATGACCCATGGAGTTGGCCATAGGGCCCTCTTCCTAGGACCTGCTGGATAGAGTTCTGACCATTCTGTGGAGTAGCCTGGTAAGCCAGGCCTGGGTGACCATGTGGTTAGGGGATAGAGTACCCAAGTACAAAAAAGAGGACCAAACACTCAGGGGCTGGCTCCCTAGGCAAAAAAAAAAAAAAAAAAACCTGAAAAATCCATCAAAAACATATAGCTAAGGCAGCTACATTGTTGTAAGGTGCGGTTGAGTTGGCTCCGACTCATAGCGACCCCACGTATAATAGAACAAAACATTGCCCAGTCCAGCACAATCCTCACACTCATTGCCGTGTTTGAGCCCATTGTTGCAGCCACTGTGTCAATCCATCTTGTTGAGGGTCTTCTTCTTCTTTTTTTTTTTCCTGACCCTCTACTTTAC
>NW_004444026.1:1660142-1686995 GCF_000243295.1 Trichechus manatus latirostris | reverse complement strand
ATTCTGGCTGTACTTCCTCCAAGAGAGATTTGTTTATTCTGGCAGTCCATAGTATATTCAATATTCTTTGCCAACACCATAATTCAAATGTGTCAATTCTTCTTTGGTCTTCCTTTTTCATTGTTCAGCTTTTGCATGCATATGAGGCGATAGAAAATACCATGGCTTGGGTCAGGTGTACCTTTGTCTTCCAAGTGACATCTTTGCTTTTTTAGATTTTAAAGATGTCTTTTGCAGAAGATTTGCCCAATGCAAAATATACTCTTATATTAAACATAGCCCAGGCACCTGAATTCAGACCACCATATTACAGGCAGAGGCTGACTGACCTATGGTCAGGGATGTTGAGGAGGGATGGTGGTTTGGGTGGGCAGTTGGACTAGGTTACTTCTGTGATGGTTTCCAATTCTAACATTCTGTGAGCTTCTCACAGTCCTGCCTCACTTGAGTCGTACTGCTCATGAGTCTGTAGGGTTTTGGCAGGAAAAGTTAAGAAAAAAGCTAACCCTAGACTAGTTATGTCAAGGTATATTTATTGTACTAGTTTTCTATTGCTGCTGTAACAAATTACCAGAAACTAGTAGATTAAAACAACACAAATTTATTATCTTACAATTCTGTAGGTCAGAATTCCAACACTGGTCTCACCAGGCTAAAATCAAGATGTTAGCAGGGTTGCATTCTTCTCTGGAGGTTCTAGGATGGAATATATTTCCTTGCTTTTTCCAAGCTTGTAGAGGATGCCCACATTCCTTGGCTTGTGGCCTTTTCTTCCATCTTCAAAGTTAGTAATGTTGCATCTCTCTGACCCTTCTTAATAGTCACATCTCCCTCTCTGACCACAGCCAGGCTGGAAGAGTTCTCTGCTTTTAAGGACGCATGTGATTAGATTGGGCCCACGTGGAGAATCTTGGATAATCTCCCCCATTTCATGGTTCTTTACTTCATTACATCTGCAAAGTCCCTTTTGCCTTGTAACATATTTACAAGTTCTGGGGATTAGGACATGGACATCTTTGGGGGGGGCATTATTCTGCCTACCACATTTACCAACCCCAACCTTGTGACTCTGGGATTTGGGGGGAATCAACAGGGCCACTAAATCTTCACTTTATAAAACAGAATACATTTGATTTTTAAAGAAAGCTCTAATTTTTGAATCCTTGTATAACTTTTAAAATTCAATTGTACTTTTTCCACTGGTCAGAATGACAAAGGTTTTAAAAAATATTATTATTACCTCTAGAAATGATTTGCACTCATGGTATCTATGACATCATCCAGGTCATGTTTGGCTGAAATTGGCCCCTGCCTTGAAGACTCAGACTTGACTTTTGTTAGTGCCAAGGAATGACCTGCCTTTGAGAGACTGAGTTATGGTAATTAATGAATTAATTAAGCAATTAGTTAAATTGGACTTCAGATGGAGCGTGTCTAGTTAATTATGCTCCTCAGTTCAGGACATGCTATCATAAATGACCTCGCAGGGCTCCACTCTTACTTTATTTTACCTTTATTAATTTTTTCTCTCTCATTCCTTATCGCAATTCCCATCCCCTCTACCCATATGCATCAAGTCTCATGTGTTTAATACATATCCTTGAATGTGCATGCATTATCCCCTATGCAAGATATGCAAGCTTTCTCAGAGCATACTCCTAGAAGAGGGCTTCCAGCTCATAGATATATGCATTTCTAACATCATGGAGGACTGCCAGGTAGTGTCTCAGAATGGTTGTCCTAGTTCACACACCTACCAGTGCACTTGAGAGAAGTGTCTGACTTCCCACTTTTTGCTGATCTAATGAATGTAAGGTGGTGTCTTGTTTTAGGAGCCCTAGTGGCGTAGTAGTTAAAGAGCTCGGCTGCTAACCAAAAGGTTAGCAGTTCAAATCCATCAGCTGCTCCTTGGAAACCCTCTTGGGCAGTTCTACTCTGTCCTATAGGGTCACTACGAGTTGGAATTGACTTGATGGCAACGAGTTTGGGGATGAAATGCAAATTTTCAGCAAGGGGTTGAACAGGAATGAACTGCTTTGAAGCCCTACTTAATACAGTTTCACCACACTCCTGTATATTCCACTCTGTGGTTGCTGTTTGTAAAAGTGAAGTACCTTTTATGGAGAAAAAGATAACACTATGTCCTAAAGCCAATAGAACTAAAGACTTATCAGTTATGAGGAGAAAAGTTGATACTGGGGCCAGCTATCTGCTTCTTCTTGTCTAACGTGGAACTATTCTCTGAATGATGGTCCTAGTAGCTGTCCCTTCCCCCTTCACACTCCTCAGGTTCAGAGCTAGTTTTCCTCTTGTTACTGCAGAGGGCACAGAGGCCGTCCAGACTCAATGGGTCTTTGTCTTTCTCTTGTAAGAATGCAGAGGAGACAAATTTTGGGTTTAACTCTAACAGGTTTATTTTACTTGTGACAAGTAAAAGGAGTCAGTCAGGGCTCATGCCTCTCCAAAAGACTGGTTTGCAAGGGGAAGAAAGGCTAGGGCTTATATGGGTTTGGTGGGGACAATAGAGCAATGAATATTCAGTGGGTTTTTTTGAAGGGTCGGGTACTCCTTGGAATGGTAGTGCATACTAATTAGGTTGTGCGCGCATCTGGAATCCAAAATGGAACCTGCTGATATTCAAGACGGAGTCCCCTCGGCAGCTCTCCGCATCACTTGTTATGGGACATGGGATATGGCACAGGTGCACTGATCTTCTGTATTACTTCGCCCCCTTTGGTGGGCCAAAACAGTGGTCATACTTTGTTCTTCTGCGCATGTGGAGCCTGTAAGAAGGGGAAAGGGACTAGAAAAACACTAAGGAAGAAGTAGTAATTCATGGCTTGTTCTAACCTTATTTTATGTTGACAGGATGTGCTTCCTGTTTACCCAACTTCTAGGTGGTAGTCTTTTAACGGCTTTTTTATTCCGCCAGCACACTTAACCCTATCTGTCTCACTCTAATACACATTATCCCATATTTTTAATTTCTTAGAACATCATGACCCACATTAGATTTTTGATGGGGACTTTGCACTTGTTAGATTTTGTGATCCTGCCTTCCTTCCCCCATAGACTTCCTAAAGGTAATACTGACACATCTAACTTCATACCCTGTGTCTTTACCAGGGATGGTGTGCCCTTCCTGGCTACCTGCTCTGGCTTTGACTGAATTGTGTTCCCTCCATCTGCTTCCTTTTCTGTCTCTACCCCTAGGTTAATGGAGCTTAACCCTAGATGTATGTTAAAGCCAACTAGAGAGATCTTCAGACTTCAGATACCCAGGCCCCACCACCAAAGACATGGCTTCAATTGTCTGGGATGGGGCCAGACATTGGTGTTTTTAAAAAGGGTTGAGAACATTTACTAGGTGTGAGTTCCTCATGAGTGGGGATGGTATTTTTCTCTCCCAAAGGTCTTAACTGCCAGTAGCAGGTGCTCAAAATGTTAGACTGAAGAAAAAGCAAAGGAAGAAAAAAAAAAAAAGAACCCAAAAAACCAAACCCATTGCTATTGATTCTGACTCACGGTGACCCCATGTGTTACAGAGTAGAACTGTACTCCATAGGGTCTTCTTGGCTGTAATTTTCATGGAAGCAGATCACCAGGTCCTTCTTCCATGGCACCACTGGGTGGGTTCAAACCACCAAACTTTAGGTTAATAGATGAGCTCAAACTGTTTATACCACCAAGGGAAGAAAAGGATGATGTCTTAGCTATCTAGTTAGTGCTGCTATAACAGAAATACCACAAGTGGATGGCTTCAACAAAGAAATTTATTCTCTCACAGTCTAAAAACCCATTACTGTCAAGTTGATTCCGACTCATAGTGACCCCATAGGACAGAGTAGAACTGCCCTGTAGAGTTTCCAAGGGGCACCTGGTAGATTCGAACTGCTGACCTTTTGGTTAGCAGACATAGCTCTTAACCACTACACCACTAGGGTCTCACAGTCTAGTAGGCTACAAGTCCAAAATTCAGGGTCAAGGAGATTCTTAGCACAGGAACCCTGGGTCCCAAGGATGTGCTATGCTCCCAGTGCTTCTTTCTTGGTGGTATGAGGTGCCCATGTCTCTCTACTCACTTATCTCTTTTATATCTCAAAAGAGATTGGCTCAAGACACAATCCAATCTTGTAGATTGCGTCCTTGCTTATTAACATAACTGCCGATAATCCCATCTCATCAACATCTTGGAGACAAGATTTACAACACATAGGAAAATAACATCAGATGACAAAATGGTGGACAATCACACAATACTGGGAATCAATTCACAGTCAAACTGGTATCATATTTCTGGGAGACACGATTCAATCCATGATAGATGATTTAAAAAAAATAAAAGAAAGTAGGAGAAATCCCCTAACCAAAGGAGTCTTCGAATTAGAAGGTTCTTTTGTTCTCACACAGCCAGCACTAGGTCGGAGTGACAGTCGATGCTTGCTCATTAGAATCTGCATAAATTAACTTCCCCACATCGATTTCCTTGTGGTTAGTGAGGCTGGCGAGGAGTTGGGCTCAGTTCAAAATGCCTGCAAACCTCACCTAGCCCAGGGACCAGTCTGCGGAGCACATTGCTTCGTCTGGTGAGCGACAAAGGCGTTTATTGTTTAGGTCTTGGAATGTTTTTGCCTTTTCTTATCCTGATCCCTGCACAGAAAAAGCCCTAAAGACTGTATTTTTTCTAAGAACTGTGAAAGCCTGAAGTATATTGCCTGCCTCAGACAGAAGAGGATGAAGAGTGGGGAAAAGGGATAATTAGTCACTGCTTGGCCAGGCTTCAGGGGCTGAAGGGAATTTGGG
The DNA here is from genome assembly GCF_000243295.1 of Trichechus manatus latirostris. Taxonomy (NCBI): domain Eukaryota; kingdom Metazoa; phylum Chordata; class Mammalia; order Sirenia; family Trichechidae; genus Trichechus; species Trichechus manatus. The sequence continues at coordinate 1,682,192 of NW_004444026.1, read as the reverse complement.
CTGACAGCAGAAGCAGAGAGAATCCTTTCTCCCACCTTTATCTTCCTTTAACTTTTGAAAATGTGACCTCTTGGAAAAGGCCCAGCAGGATGTTGGGGGTGGGGAGTGAGTGCAAGAAGCGGGAGACCAGCACATTTCTGAATCTCTTTTAGGAATTTAGTGCATTCAGCTTCCAAATACAAATGCATCACAGAGACCCAGCTTCTCTGCCCATGGTCCCCAGCCTCCATTTACCATAAGTAGTTTGGGTGTTAGGGAGTCTGTCAGCTCCTCCACCGACAGCCAAGACAATCGCTCAGGCATGGCAGAGGCATATCATGGTGCTCTAGATCTGGAAAGGATCTTAGAAATAATCTTTGAAATGATGAGGTGGGACTAAAAGAGGACACAGAGGCCCGGAGGGTTGGCCCGACTTGCCCAAGATCAGACAGAGAAAGAGGCTCGCTCTTCCTTCCTTGGTGAAAACTTCAGAGCTACAGACCTATGTCTGTCCACTCAGCCACAAAAACCCTTGCCTGCTATGGGTGTTGTAAATCTATCCACCTAAACACACGGAGCGGGGGGCACTGGTGGGGCAGTGGTGGTTCAGCAGAATTCTCACCTTCTACGTGTGGAAAAAAACAAAAACAAAAAATCAAACCCATTGCCGTCGAGTCGATTCCAACTCACAGTGACCCTATAGAACAGAGTAGAACTGCTCCCTCCATTTCCAAGGCTGTAATCTTTACAGAAGTAGACAGCCACATCTTTCTCCTGCGGAGTGGCTAGTGGGTTCCAAACCAACCTTTCAGTTAGCAGCCAAGCGTTTCATCACCGCACCACTGAGGCTTCTCCATGTGGGAGACCCAGGTTCAATTCCTGGCCAAGGTACCTCACGCGCAGCCACCATCTGTCAGTAGAGGCTTGCGCTGTTACTACAGTGGTGAACGGGTTGAAGTGTAGCTTCCAGACTAAGATGGAGTAGGAAGAAAGACGGGGAGATCTACGTCCAAAAATCAGCCAGTGAAAACTCTCTGGATCACAACGATCTGATGCTGACCCATGCAAGGTCGGGCAGACATGTTGGACCACTGAACTTGAAGGCAGCCAGCAACAACAAAGGCATTGCAATTTGCACCTATTTAACCAACCGGTAGGTGTAGGTGAACTGGGTCCCTTTACTACATGCCTTTCTTTCATGTCCAGTGGGAAAGTGCAGGGTTTGGAATTAGCTCCCTCCAGAGTGGTCCCCTCGGAATCATCGCCTCTGTATGTGGCAATCCTCCATCACACTCAGGTCCCCTGTAAGCCACAGCTCATTTTGCAGGTGTTCATCCTCTGGACCCTCGGGGCATGGACTCCTTAATAAAAGGGGGTTCACTCTTGCCGCGCAGAGGTGGGTGTGGGGCAGGCTCCTTTCCGTTTAAAGCTGCTCTATCCCATAACTCTCCACAACATGCCAGCCAGCAAGGTAACCCCAAAACCCATGCCACCTAGTCAATTCCGACTCATAGTGACCCTACAGGACAGAGTAGAACTGCCCCTTAGGGTTTCCAAGGCTGTAATCTTTACAGAAGCAGACTATCACATCTTTCTTCCTGAACAGCTGGTGGGTTTAAACCGCCAACCTTCCGGTTAGCAGTCAAGTGCCTTAACGACTGTGCTACCAGGACTCCTTGCCAGCAAGGTGAGTTGGGTATATCAATGTTCTTTCCTGAAGTAGGGAAATAATGAGTGGCAGCTACAAAAAAGGAAGATGATCTGAAGTGCGCGTGAGATAAGCCTTTTCTTTTTCAGAACTTGAACAAGTTAAATTCTTCACAAAGAGGCTCCCTTCTGAGAACATCCCTGATTCCTACCCTGCTCCCCAGACCTCCTATGAGCTCCCCGCTAAGAGCTTCCTCCTCTGACCCTCTGACCTTTCCCATGCAAATTTCCATTCGCTTTTTAGAACTTCCCTCGGTGGAGGGGGTGGGGACCTAGTTAACAACAAAGCAGCTTTGAGATGACCACTCCAGCAAGCGCTGGATGCAATTCTCAGCCAAGGCCCCTTGACTCTGCTTTCTTTGGAGGTTGGTAGGGAGCTGGGGGTGGGGGTGGGTGAGGAGGTTAATTTATTAATTTCAAAAGCATTTGATATTCATGAATTCAACATTCGTGATTCCAAAAATTTGAGAGTGACCCTAAAGGTCTGTGATATTTGCAATTTTGCAGAGACACTAATTGAAATCTCCCATTAGAAGCTAGAGCAGCAGGGACAATGCTAAGTTTATCTGCTACCCGCTTCTGCCTCCACTGTGGTTAGTGTTCAAGGAGTGGATTGGTGTGCTTTGTCAGCCCTGAAGCTGGTGTGCTTAATCTCTAAACTGTACTGCTTGCATCATTGACGCTGACTCCTGGCCCCACAAAGGTGGCTGGCTGTGTTTTAATTCAACTTTAACTGTAGGTAAGGCCCTGGCACAGAGGTTTAGGGAATGCATATTTCATTCCCTCTGTGATGTGGGCAAGTCAGCAAGTCCTCAGTTTCTCACCTGTAAAATGAAGGGATTGGGCTAACTCATTGGTTCCCAAACCTACCTGGGCATTAGAAAGGGGAGGGGGAGATTCACACACACACACCCCCCACACACACCTGGGCATTAGAATGGGGAGGGGGAGATTTACACACACACACCACTCCTACACCTTATCCCAAACCATTGAATCAGTCCCAGGTGAAGGGAGTAAGCAGACAGCCGTGTTTTTAACAAGCTTCCCAGGTGATCCTGATGTAGTCCAGTTTGAGGAGTGTCTGGATGGGATGGGCTTTAAGCCTTCTTTCTTTTGTATGTTCGCTCTCAAGCGGCTGCCAGTTTTCCAGCAGTGACCATAGCCCACCAACAGTACATCCGTGTACATGACCTGAAAAAGGATTTTTTTCTGATTTATGAAATAATTTATATGAAACATCCTACCAAGATATAGAACTCAAACATAACTACGTAGGTCTTCTTGAAAAAAAAAAAGTTAAAAAAATACAAGGTAGTTCTTAATTCCGTTTTTGGATATTTGAAATCAGAATGGGCCCATCGATTCACTGTAGGTAGAAGACTATTGTATATGTACAGTTGTTCCAGTCCTCATGAAATGGAAGAAGTTTCTTACAAGAATCAAGTGAACGTCTCTTGGATTTAGACACCCCCCACGCCCACTTCTCACAAGGAATCCAGGTCATTCTGAGAGTGCGTCACAGTGACCCATGTCTTGTTGCCTCCCATCTTCCTGTTTCCCAGAGCTATTGCTGATAAAAATAAAGCTGGGATGTTTCTCGCTGGACCTGAACCCTGATAGAGCTGAACATTTTTTTCTTAATGTTCCTAGAGAATGTGTGGAATACATCAGAACAGCTTTCAGACTCAGGAATAGTGACGACCAGCATGCATTCAGTGGCCAGCATTTAACCAGGCACCAGGCGCTGTGGTAAGTACTTTACCTGTACTACATCCTGTAACTTGGTCAAGCCCCAAACGAACAATTGTTTCAACCTCTTTACTCCTTACTATTTTTTCTTTACTTCAGGAATACCCATATTTGAAAGCTATATGAGGAGATTAAACATACTCTCACCCTTCACCCCTTCCTTCACTCCTATCCCCATATGTAAACCCCTCATGTGTGGATAATGGCGTCAAACCTTTTTATGACTGGAAGGACTGGAAAACTTTGAGTGGCTGAGATAGGTTTCTCCTAATGTACCTGGCCACAAATTCTGAAATTCAGATGGGCCCAAGGTTAATAGTTGTGGAAATGAGATTTTGAAAAATACAGCTTTTAAAATTTGAAATTGGTATGTTTGTTTGTTCACAGATGTCTCCATTGGGCTGTAACTCCATGAGCCTTGCCAGTCTTTTCTGTCACTGTATCTCCAGGGTCTGAATCAGGACCAGGCTCAGGGGAACAGTGATGACCAGCGTGCATTCAGTGCTCAACCAGGCGCCAGGCACTCTGGTAAGTGGTTTACAGGTGCTACATCCCGTAACCCTCACACCAACTCAGTGAGGTAGGTATTGTTCTTATTCCCCTTTTACAGATGGCACAGAAAGGTGAAGTAACTTGCCCAAAGCCACACAGCTAGTAAGTAGAGCAGGGATTCAAATGCAGGCACAGGCTTAAATACTATACAATCTTACCTCTCAGTGGTCGGCACTGAATACTTACTTGTTGTATGTATGAATGAATGAATGAATGATGAACATATTGTGGGAGAGTGGAATTAGACAAGTGAGGGAAGGAGCTTGTAAGGAAGCTAAGACACTCTGCTTTTATTTTTATTAGATGCATTTAAATATATATCTGAAGCAAATGTGGCAAAATGTGACCATTTGATAAATTTGAAAAGTGGGTATTTGTTTTATTGTTTTTGGTACTTTATTGTATCCTTGAAATCTTTTATAATTTAAAAAGTTTTAAGTGAATATTGCACAATGTGCGTCTAGTAAAATTGAAACCCCAAAGAAAGAAAAGAAGAAGCAGAAAGAAAGAAGAGATACTCCACACATCTGAACTTTAAAACTCCACTCTAATGGTAGGTGACCACTGGAAATCATCCAGCATCTGTGTGCTTGGATTCTTCCTGCTGAGAGATGGACTTGCTGACTACATTTTGCCAGATTTAGGGTGGCAGATCTGACCTGGGGAAGAAGCCCAAATTCTTTGATGTTGTCAACCAAGATTTACAATATACTACTTTAACTTTTAAGTTAACATTGACAATCAACACCCATGGACACAGCAGTCAAGAAACCAAAAGATGCATTGCACTGGGCAAATCTGCAGCAAAAGATCTCTTTAAAGTGTTGAAAAGCAAAGATGTCACCTTGAAGACTAAGGTATGCCTGACCCAAGCCATGGTGTTTTTAGTCACCTCATATGCATGCGAAAGCTGGGCAATGAATAAGGAAGACGGAAGAAGAATTGATGCCTTTGAATTATGGTGTTGGTGAAGAATACTGAATATACCAAGGACTGCCAAAACAACGAACAAATCTGTATTGAAAGAATTACAGCCAGAATGCTCCTTAGAAGCAAGGATAGTGAGATGAGACTATGTCTCACATACTTTGGACATGTTATCCAGGAGGGATCAGTTCCTGGAGAAGGACTTCATGCTTGGTGAAGTAGAGGGCCAACGAAAAAGAGGAAAACTCTCAATAAGATGGGTTGACGCATTAGCTGCAACAATAGGCTCAAGCATAGCAATGATTGTAAGGATGGCGCAGGACCTGGCAGTTTTTCATTCTGTTGTACATAGGGTCACTATGAATCAGAACTGACTCGATGGCACTTAATACCAACAATAACTGTAACTTGGAAATATACAAATGTTTTTTGTTGTTGGGGAAAGGAGGCTGAAGGGGCAGAGAACATCCTGTAGGGATTTTTGTTGTAGCGTCTAGGTCTTACAAAGGATTTAATAATACTTTCATGTTTTGCATCGTAACAATTCATAATGGTTATTTCACTTCTCATTTACTCTCATGCCCTTTCTCCCTTCTCTGCACACGAACTGGACAGTTTTGGTAATTTAGTTTGAAATCCTGGAAGGAGCATGTCTATGTTCTAATGCTGCCTCCAGGCCTGGCTAACTGTGTGAGTTTGCTTGCTAAAAATGAGGAAAGGGAAAGTACTCGCAGTGGTATTTATGGAGGACTTCCTGTGTGCAGGCTTCACTGGAATCCTCACCACCATCCTGCGAGTCAGCTAACAGGAACTGAACGTCAAAGAGGTCCGCCAGGCAGAGAGGGCAGAGCCAGGAGTCTGACTGCCTCTGAAGCTGGTGTTCACACCACACTGCTTTTTGGGGAACAGAGAGAAGGGAAAGCACAGGCATGGCACAGAGGAGGAAACGTTTCGGCAGTGCTGAGGCCAGCTTGTACTGGGAAAGCAGATTGTTAAATTTTCAGGACTTTTGCAGGCAGGTTGGTGTCGTGTTGGTAGACTGAAATTGGCCGTAATGGAAGTATTTACACCACAGAAATCGGCAAATGATACAAATGAAGTCCTCTCTCCATCCCCTCACCACCCCCCTTGCCAGTTTGCCACTACAACTAGGAGGAGAGAAGGGAAGCTGAGAGGAAGTACCAGGGAGGGCTTGAGTTTGAGATTGGGTAAGAAGGGCCGATGTGGTCTAGGCTGTGTTCTGCAGTATTTGGAAATGAGGTCGTATATAACAAAAGCTACCCTACTCCTTCCTGGGAGGTTGAGTGCACTTACTTGAGGGCCCCTCAGTTACTGCATGCAACCCCACCCCCACCACACCCCCAGACTACAGCCACATAATAGGGAAAAGAGGGTCAATGTCTTCAAACTAGTTAAATGAACACTCTTGGCCTCAGTTCTTAATCTACAAATAAAGGAATAAATGGATCTGTGATTTCCAAATCTGCGTCATCATAAATCTACCATGGAGCTTAAAAAAAATCTCTGCACCCATCCCAAATCCACTCTGGCCGCCACTTCCTGAGGTAGCTGCCTAGCTCACGAGCTCCCTGGTCTGTGATTGGACCCTCAGCAGCACTAAGTGGCCCTGCCCTGCCATAGCTGGCTGATCCAGTCACACAGCCAGGACCCTAGCTGGGCCCGTCACATTTCTATCTCTCAGAAATTTGGAATTTTGTGCTAAGGTACACTGCTGGTAGGCACTGTTGGCAATAATTTGGATCAATGGCTGCACTCCGGAGCTGCACTGCCCAATAAGACAGCCACTAGTCCCATGTGAATATTGAGCATTTGAAATGTGGCTAGTCTGAATTGAGATGTGCTGTAAATGTAAGATGCACACCCGATTTCAATGACTTAGGTTGAAAAAATGAATGTAAAACATCAATAATTCTTAATTTGATTGTATGTTGAAATGATAATATTTTGGACATATTGGGTTAAATAAAATGTTATTGAAATTAATTTCACCTGTCTTTACTTTTTTTACATGTGGTTACTAGGAAATTTGAAATTACATATGTGGTTCAGATTTATTTCCTTTGGACAGTACTGCTCTAGAAAAAAGATCCACGAAGTCCCTAGGGCTGGGGGCTTCTTAACCTTCCCCCAAAAATCAAAACCAAACCCACTGCCGTCGAGTCGATTCTGGCTCATAGCAACCCTATAGGATAGAGTAGAACTGCCTCATAGGGTTTCCAAGGAACAACTAGTGGATTCGAACCACCAACCTTTTGGTGAGCAGCCGAGCTGTTAACTACTGTGCCACCATGGCTCCCTTCCCCAGGCCTGGGTTATTCAGCAAACTGTCACTTCCTAAGCCACCCCAGCTTTCTTCCCCCATGTCTCCATTTGATTGGCCCTAGCCAGAGTGATTTGAATTATTGGTAACCAAAGAGACTTTAACTAATAGACCACCTGAACCAGGGTGTCTTCTGGTGGCTGTACAGATGGTTGTGCGGCTCTGCCGGATAACGATTCTAGTGCTCCCAATGCGTCCTGTTAGAGCACAATCGGAATAATTAGATCACCATGGACGGCATTGTTTCTGCCTCCCGAAACCCCGACTTTGCCTCTATCTTGTGAGATCTTGCTCTCTGGCCACAGGAATTGGATTTGGACTAGGAGGTCCTGCTGGTCAGAAGGACACCTGAGCTCCCCAAGGTATTTGGTTAAAGCCGAGGCTGTGCTTATGAGTGGTTTTGTGTCATCAGAGCCTAGGATTTTGAGTAACAACGGCTTTGTTGGACTTTCCTTGAAGTTGTAGTAAATCAAGGTTTGAACAAAGGGCAATTTCATGAAGCGAACCTAATGGCTCTTTTCCTTCTCCATTTCTATTTCCTTTCTATCCCCCATCTGGCAAATCTGCCCAGCCTTGTACGTGGTGATTGCTGGGTTTCATGCCTCTGCATCCAGCCTGGGAACTCTGGCTTTGGCTATGTGGATTTCCTAAGAAGTTTCAGTTGTTCCAAGGTGTGAGGTGAAACTCCCACAAAAACTTGTCAAGGCTGGCTTTGGAGTTGAATTATCAAGGTTAACTCACTGGGGTGAACAAGAATCGTATGCCAGATTCCAAGTAATTATTCCTTCAGGAACTGCCCGCTCCAAGCATTTTAATGAAAAATGATAGAAGGAGTTATTGACCTTTGAGACATTCAATTCCACCATGCAGCTAAGCATCTGCAGTGGCTCGGGTGAGAGAAGATTACATCTGCCCCATCACGGAGACGTTGCAATAGTTTATCTTCAAAATAGGCAAAGAAAATGTGTCTAATGAATCCCTAAAGCATAGCATGTGCAGATGGGGTTGAAAACGGCATTCTGCAATTTTTCATCCTTATTGCAATGGGAATTCCTTGGAAACAAGTTAGAGATCATATGTAAATTTGACTTGCTACACTTACAATATTCTTGGGAAGACTAGGAGGAAGATGATAAATGAAGACATTGCAAAGTCTTATTTGAGAGAGAAACTCTTACTAAATTTTCCAAATGGGCTACATATGCCACATTCACAGGAACTTCATGATTTGATAAAATAAACTCTGTTCGTTCTGTGCTGAGTGGAAGACAAATGTCGATAAGAAGACGTGGCCCTACACTCCTGGAGCTCGCAATCAAATTGGTTGTTGAGATGAGACTTAAACATGGAGACGCTGCATCACAATACCAGAAAGCCTCAGAAAAAGAAGAAGAAGCATCTGATTGTCAAATGTGGGAAGGAGATTGGAGGGCAGGGAACAGAAACCCATTTCCAGGATGTTTGTGTTCTTGGCATCCATTTTTAAAAGACAGTTAACAGTTGACCCAGACATTGCCTTCTGTCCCATTGCCCCCTCACTTCCTCCTTTCTCAGAGGTAACCCGTATGCTGTGATTGATGAGGTTTTTAAAAATTTTTGTTAAAAATAATACCCAATTGCCATCAAGTTGATTCTGATTCATGGCGACCCCATGTGTGTCAGAGTAGAACGGTGCTCCATGGGGTTTTCAATGATGATTTTTCAGAAGTAGATCTTCAGGCTTTTCTTCCCAGGTTCCTCTGGGTGGACTTGAACCTCCAGCTTTTCAGTTAACAGCTGAGTGTATTAACTGTTTGCGCAACCCAGAGACTCCATATTTTTAGATATGTTTAAACATAGATCTGAAGTAAATGCAGCAAAATACGAACTTTGACTTGATTTGATTTTCTGTTTTATCATTTTCTGAGCTTTATTGTATCCTTGAAATTTTTTGTATTTTTAAAAAATTGCAAGTGAATATAATGTACAATATGTATCTAATAAAATTGAAAATCCAAAGAGAGGAACAAACAGAAAGAAATGAAGGAAGGAAGGAAGAAAGAGAGAGAAAGAAAAACTAAAATTTCAATACATAGGACTGCAAGGTCTTTCCAAAGAAGATGAAATATGACCTCAGTCTTGAAAACTGGAGAAGAGACAGGGTGATCTGAGTGGGAGGAACTCTGTTAAGAACAATTCTTATCTGTAAAACGAGGAAGTTAGACTCTTTGAGTTCTCAGTTCCCTTTCAAATCTAATAGCCTATACTACATTCATTGATTCAATCCATGAACAATGTTTGACATCTACCATCTGTAGTACATAATGGTAGACATTGTGGGAGATTCCCAGATGGAAACATGACTGAGTGTCCACCCTCCTGGAATCACCATTTCCATTTTCATAATCCTTATACATAAAGAATTTATGTTTAAATTTGCATCTATCTGTCTGTCTATCTAGTTTTATCTGTCCTATTAAATTCGAAACTCCTTTAAGATTAGACTATTTCTCATATTTTCTGTATCCTCCACAGTCTCAAGATAGGACTTTACAAATATGTGGGTATTCATTAAACACTCACTGAACGTTTGATTAACTTATTCATTTAAATAGTAATTGAGAAGCTATTCTGTCCTAAGGCACAAAGGGAGCACTCTGGAGATACAAAGACAAAATAATCTCTTTTCAGTAGGAGCTATCAATCTGACAGTTGAGAGAAGTAAGTATAAAACTCAGCTCCTACTCGGGAAGTGCTAAGAGCCAAAAGAATAGAACAGAAAAAGGTTATTGAGTTACTTGATTGAATGCTTAAAACGATATATGTAAGTTCAAGCTTCTACCTCTGTTAAAGGTTTATATAATAGACATGTCAATTTTGGAGGAGGAAGTGTTAAAAAAAATATCAGGCACCTCTTCTTGTTAAATTGTAATGTCAGTCTTTAGCACCTCTCCCTTCCTCCAGCTCATTAGAAGCGAGAACGGCAAGACTTTGTCTCACATACTTTGGACATGCTATCAAGAGGGGCCAGTCCCCGGAGAAGGACATCATGCATAGTAGAGTAGAGGGTCAGTGAAAAAGAGGAAGATCCTCAATGAGATGGATTGACACAGTGGCTGCAACAATGGGTTCAAGCATAACAAGGATTGTGACGGTGGTGCAGGACCAGGCAGTGTTCCGTTTCTTTGTACATGGGATTGTTATGAGTCAGAACTGACTTGACAGCACCTAACAACAACAGCGTCCTTCAGGACCTCTGTCAAGTATTATTTGAATTTATTTTTTTAACATCAGAGGAAACAGAAATAGACACCATCACTTTAATCTTTTTATTGTTACTCCTAACAATTTTCGTAAAATGAAAGATTAAAACAGAACCAAAAAATTTCAAGTACAAGGTGGTAGTAATTTATTCCTAACAAGCCAAATGCTGAATTCTCAGGTTTAATATGCACACACTTAAGTGTGTGTCTTCTAACAACTGAAACTCTGAAATAACATTCTAAAAGCTGAAAATGAGTCTGCTCTTGTAGCTGTTCCTATCCATACAGGCTGCCTTGAAGGTAAAACAAACAAACAAACAAACCCGTTGCCAGAGAGTCAATTCCGACTCATAGTGACCCTATAGGGCAGAGTAGAACTGCCCCATAGGGTTTCCAAGGAGTGCCTGGTGGATTTGAACTGCTGACCTTTATGGTTAGCAGCTATAGCTCTTAACCACTATGCCACCAGGGTTTCCACCTTGAGGATAATGACAGGTAAACCACTAACTGAGCTGAACCTGTGTCCTACGGTCTTTTTGTCATTGTAAACTCTGGCCTGTGTGCCTCGCACAGAATGCCGAGCGTAGCCCATGAATGCGGTCATGATAACGATGGTTACGATAATAATAATAATACCAAACAAAACACCAAACTGTTGCCATCGAGTCGATTCCGACTCATAGCTACCCTGTAATAATAATAATCAGCAGCATTAATGTAGAGTGCCTACTATGTGCTTAAGGAGCCCTGGTGGCGCAATGGTTAAGTGCGAGGCTGCTATCGGAAAAGTCAGGGGTTTAAACCTACCAGCTGCTCCATGTGGCATTCTGCTTGGGTAAGGATTTCAGCCTAGGAAATCCTATAGGGCAGTTCTACTCTGTCCTCTAGGGCCATTATGAGTCCGAATCGACCTGAGGGTGTGTAACAACAACTATGTGCTTACACTGTTCTGAGACTTCGTACAGTTGTCAGGATAAATGAGTTAATTCATGTCAGGTGAAAAAATAGAAAGAAAAAAAAAGCACAGCTTCCATTTTCTTATTCATATAAAAGTCACCAAGGAGCACTTGATATTTCTCCTTTGTAGATCCTGCATCAGTTTTCCTGTGTTGAAACCTGCATATTCTTCCTCTGTGTCTGTGTGTGGCACTGTGGGAGCTAAATTTATTTGAACACACATATGTCAACTTCCCTCTGGAAAAAAACAAGGGCTAATAATATACACTGGCAAATATCAAGAAAGGCACCCATTATGCCTTTGACAAGTTATAGGAAAGCAATCTTTTTTTTTAAATACTACTCCAGAGTTTATTTTTGCAAAGCATTACTTTGTAACAATTCTTTACAAGTATTTTAAACTGTATCTATTTATGGACTAGATTTCCATATCGAATACAATTTTTTTGTTTTCAGTCTAAACATTAATGTTTGGGAACCATCTATGAACAAGAGAAATCTTGACTTTTTACTCTTTGATGAAGATTATATTACAAAAAAAAAAAAAAAAGCTTTGGCTTCCTGGGCAATGTAAGGATAACACTACTCTCTAACCTGGCTATTATGGATTAAATTGTGTTTCCCTAAAAAAAAGTATGTTGGGTTTTCTTTGCTATGTTAATTAAATTATAGTCAGGTAGGGTGGGTTCTAAATCAATCACTTCTGAGTTATAAAAAGAGCAGATTAGACACAGAGACATGTACACACTGGGAAGACAGACACCGTTTGAGGATTGTCTACAAGCAAAAGAACCAAGGAATGCCTGGAACTACCTATAAGGAAGGAATCTACATGACTGACACCGTAATTTGGACTTCTAGCCTCCTAAACTGTGAGAAAATAACTTTCTGTTCTTTAAAGCCACCCACTTGTGGTATTTCTGTTACAGCAGCACTAGTAAACTAAGACACTGGCCAACTTGTATATAAATGTCCTGGGTGCCTTTATTTAGACCTCTTTCTTTATGAAATAAGATCTCCAATCAATTGTTTGTTATAAATTCTTTACTTAAACCAAAAACCAAACCTGTTGCAGTCGAGTCGATTTTAACCCATAGCAACACTAGAGAACAGAGTAGAACTGCCCCACAGGGTTTCCAAGGAGCGGCTGCTAGATTTGAACTGCTGACCTTGACCACTTCACCACCAGGTATTGCTCTTGCTGACTGATTTTATATTTGCACAAATAACCACTTTACAACATTCACATTATGAGTTTCTTTAGTCTGGAAAGTGTGTCGAGGGAAGAGCTCAGGTTTAATGTAACTGTGGGTGAATTACTAGTCTTAAACCACACTAAGCTTCAGTTTCCTCATATATAAGCCAGGAAAATGCCCACTTAGTTGGGGAATGTGAGGAAGAAATGCATCAATTTTGGAGTGTGCAATAGTAGTTTAATATATATTCACTTCCTTTTGTTTTCCCCACTAACTCTCTCTGCAAGTGTAGTTCTTGCTGACTTTTTATCTCCTTAAATTCTACCACTCTACTCAAGTGAGGAGGAATGTGGCATCAGGATTGGAGGAAGACTAATTAATCTATGGTATGCGAATAACACAACCTCGCTTGCTAAAAGTGAACAAGACTAGAAGCACTTACTGATGAAGATCAAAGACTACAGCCTTCAATATGGGTTACACCTCAACATAAAGAAAACAAAAATCCTCACAATTAGACCAATATGCAACATCATGATAAATGGAGAAAAGATCAAAGTTGTTAAGGATTTCATTTTACTTGGATCCACAATCAATGCCCATGGAAACAGCAATAAAGAAATCGAGTGACGCATTGCATTGGGCAAATCTGCTGCAAAAAACCTCTTTAAAGTATTAAAAAGTGAAGGTGTTACTTTGAGGGCTAAGGTGTGCCTGACCCAAGCCATGGTGTTTTCAATCACCTCATGTACATGTGAAAGCTGGACAATGAATAAGGAAGACCAGAGAATTAATGCCTTTGAATTAGGGTGTTGGCAAAGAATATTAAATGTATCATAGACTGCCAGAAGAATGAACAAATCTGTCTTGGAAGAAGTACAGCCAGAATGCTCCTTAGAAGCAAGGATGGCAAGACTTCATCTCATGTACTTTGGGCATGTTATCAGGAGGGACCAGCCCCTGGAGAAGGACATCATGTTTGGCAAAGTAGAGGGTCGGCGAAAAAGAGAAACCCTCAGTGAGATACAATGACACAGTGGCTGCAATAACGAACTCAAACAAAGCAACAATTGTGAGGATGGTGCAGGACAGGGCAATGTTTCATTGTGTTGTACGTAGGGTCGCTATGAGTTGGAACCAACTGGCTGGCACCTAACAACTCACCCGAGAAGCCAAATTAAATAAAGATCCTGTCTCTCGACCTCTCTACGTTATCATTCCAGTTGTTTTCAGCAATTTCCAAATAAAGAAAATGGTGATTATGAAGTTTGCAATTTTATTTTTATAGCGAGGAGCCCTGGTGGTGCCGTGGTTAAAAGCTCGACTGCTCACCAAAAGATCGGCAGTTTGAATTCACCAGCCGCTTCTTGGAAACCCTATGGGGCAATTCTACTTTGTTCTATAGGATCGCTATGAGTCAGAACCGACTTGATGGCAACTGGTTTTGTTTGTTTGTTTGGTATGGTAAACTTTTTTTTTTTTTTTTTTTTTAAAAAAAGGAGTTGCCAGTGAAAACTCTCCTATTTTCTGGACTTGTAGTATATTATTTGACAAATCATGATTTGTAAAGCTTTTACAGTGATTAAGGATACCTTCGGTTTTACAGTCCAGGCGGTCTGCTACACCACAGCTTCAATAGCTAAATGACCCGGGGTAAGTGACTTGACTTCTCTGGGCTCCAGTTTCCTCAGCTATAAAGTGGGGAAGAGCTTCTACCCTGTAAGGTTCCTGAGAGGAGTGAATGAGATAAAGTGCTTGGCAAAATGCCTGACATGTGGTGTAAGAATTTGAGACTATCATTATTTTATCTGAAGAGTATTGAACAGTCTCAATTTCCCTGCAAGAGGTCACTTGTATTATCTTAGAGAATGTATGAGAAATAAAAAATCACTTAAATGTCTTATAGAACACTAGATTTGGAATCAGGAAGCTGGGCGTGTCCCCATATTACCATTTACTAGCAATTTAACCTTGGACTGGAACCTGCTGAGCTTCAGTTTCCCCATTTGGAATTTAAGTATAATATTTGTCCTGACTACCTTGCAGCGTTGTGGCTCTCAGAGGAGATAATTATTTTGAAAGCACTTTGTAAATTGTCAAGTACTGAATCAAAAATCAAATGAAGACTCTTCTTGGGGTCTATTCTCCATAGTGAGGAAGAGCTTGGGCTTGGGAGAAAAGAGAGCAGGAGTCTGATGCCAGTTCCTCTACTTGCTAGTTGTATGGTTGTTGCAGATTGAATTGTGTACCCCCAAAATATGTACTGAAGTCCTGGCCCCTGTGTCCAAGGACATGATGCAGTTTGGAAATATGATTTTTTGTTATGTTAATGAGATCATACCAGAGTAGAGTGGGTCCTAAACCTAATCACTTCTGAGCTATAAAAAGAGCAGAATAGATACAGCGACACAAACAGGGAAGACAGATGCCAAGGAACGCCAGAGAATGTCAAGGAACACCAAGGAACTCCTGGGGCTATGAGCAAGGAAAGATGTCCCCCTACAGCCATGCCCTGAATTCATACTTCTAGCCTCCTAAAATGTGAGAAAATAAATGTCTGTTCTTTAAAGCCAACCATTTGTGATATGTTTTGTTATGGCAGCAAAAGATTGCTAAGATAGTCATCCTGGGAAAATTTCTTAACCTCTCTGTGTCTCAATTGACTCATCTGCAAAATGAAGATAATACTGCAGCTCATGGGAGTGTAATGAGATTAAATGAGTTAATGCAGGTAAAGCATTTAGAATAGTGATTGATGTGTGTAAGAATTAAACAATGGCTAACTGTTATTGTGGAGCCCTGGTGACGCAGTGGTTAAGAGCTTGCCTGCTAACCAAAAGATTGGCAGTTCAAATCTACCAGCTGCTCCTTCGAAACACTCTGGAGCAGTTCTACTCTGTCCTACAGTGTCATTATGAGTCAGAACCAAATGGACAGCCCTTAACAACAACAACAATGGTTATTGTATTGTTGATTTAAAAATAGAGGACTTGGGCTACCTTTATCATCCCTTCTAGTTTAACCATCCTTTGATATTTACATATGTCTGTTTCTAGGACCAGAAGAACTTTGAATGCTCTAGTGGTTTTGGCTGGAATGGTCTGCTGACAGCATTAAAGTTCAGATGTATAGATTTCTGTAAATTCTTAATTACTTAGTATTAGGTAAAGTCCCCAAATTCCCATCATTTACCACTTTACGCTGTCTACAGCCCTGGTGGTCCAGTGGTTAAGAGCTTGGCTGCTAACCAAAAGGTCAGCAGACTGAATTCACCAGCCGCTCCTTGGAAATCTTATGGGGCTGTTCTACTCTGTTCTGTAGGGTCGCTATGAGTCCAAACTGACTCGACAGCAACAGGTTTGGTTTTTGGGTTAACTTTAAAGAACCTAAGTCTGGCATCCACTTTGTCTTGGGTAGGTTCCTGGTTTCCAGACTATGTGCCAGTATACCGTGGGTGTCACAGTGAACTCAGAGGAAACTGTGGTATGTTTTGAAAATTGAGGGGAACTCTAGCTATATCCAACATCTGTCAGTAACTCCTGAATTACTAGCTTGAGATTAGTCCACAATTTCAACAGTAGATTGCTCTACATTCCTTTGGATGATATATCTTTGTGAGGCAGTATTTCCTGAGGTTGCTGTGATAAAAAGCAAGTACTGTGTGAAAAATCATTGTAGAACAGGAAATGAGGGTGATGGTGTCCAATCTGATTCCAAGGTTTGAGAAGTTGAGCAGGGCCGGATAACAAGCTCATACTGAGCAGGCATCCGTTAGTAAGTAATGCTTAAGAATGAAGTATTGTTTTTCTTTCAATTTATGTGTATTATTTCTTCAAATGGCGATTAGGTTGTTAGAACATAAATATCTATTAAGTTGTTTGGAACCTAAATACTTAATAAACAAAATTGATAGGTACTATACTTCTTTTGGAAACCCTGGTGGCATTGTGGTTAAGAGCTAAGGCTGCTAAGCAAAAGGTTGGCAGTTCAAATCCACCAGCCACAACTTGGAAACCCCATGGGGCAGTTCTACTATGATCTATAGGGTTGCTAGGAGTCAGAATCGACCCGATGGCAACAGGGTTTATATGTTTATATTTCTATTGGCGACCTTGTGACGCAGTGGTTAAGAGCTCGGCTGCTAACCAAAAGGTCAGCAGTTTGAACCCACCAGCTGCTCTGTGGGAGGAATATGTGGCAGTCTGCTTGCATAAAGATTACAGCCTCGGAAACTCTATGGGGCAGTTCTACTCTGTCCTACAGGGTCGCTATGAGTTGGAATCGACTCGGTGGCACAGGTTACCAGTACTTCTTTTGTTTTGGATTGCTGTAAAAAAGTTACTGAGACACTGAGGGCACCGTGAATCTCAAAGATTTAGGAACCTCAGGAATTTTCTTTGAAAAAAGCATACATGCATGAAATAGGGCAATACCTACAGTTCAATAAGACTCCTGAGGCTAATGACGGCCTGAGAAATTTGTGTGTGGAGGCGAAACTTTGCAAAACCAGATTTATCTTGTGCACAAATCCTTTGATAGTCTGAGGAAAGGCATAAAATATTTGGAGGAGATAGGGAATTGCATTTTCCATAATAAACTAGATGCTACTTCTTCACTTTGAAGAATGTTCCCTTTTGGCTTCTTGAAAGTTTCTCTGCATTAACAATTTGTACTGATTTTTGCTACTGATGAGCAGCATTGTTTTGGTGAGTTCTGATTAGCACATGAATACCCAACTATGGGCCTGAGGGAATGAAAAGCAGACACATTTGCAATTGAATATCCACTTAACATTTGGGCTGGGGTTTGAAGTACCAATCAATTTCCACATCCATTGCCTAGTCTGCTGTGACTCTTGCCCAGATGTGAGTCCCTTGGGATATAAATGTACAGTTTTGCCGGACATCTACTGGAGGGGTGGGGGATAGTACGGAGTGAACTGCCCATGAAATGTAGGCAGGTATGAACACCTTGCCCTTGGGCATCTTAAAAAACAAAACAGAGATTGTAAAATAAGAGTTTTTTTCGGATTCAAAGATTTGCAAGTTGGAAAGCGCCAAAATGAAAGTTTAAAATGGTGTTCCAATGAGGGAGCATAAGCGTATGTCTTTTATACTCAATTTTGCAGAACTTGTACACAGTTGGGAAGAGTATGGGGGTACATTTGATTGGTTGACATTCAACATGCTCTCATAAGATTTCATTTATCGAGAATTTCTATCGGCTAGGGTACTTACCCTTAGCCACAGTTTTCTGCATTCCAGAGCTGGTTCCTTCTGTTTCCTGCAATGTTCTGGGTGGACTGCCTCAGAAAGTTGCAGAACACATTATCTTGGTCAAGAGTGTGGGCATGGGTCTCGTACTCTAAAAAGTAGAATCAGGGGCCTAGGCAAAATGGAGTTCAATTCAGACCTGTGTCAGCCATTTTAGTCTCATCAAGCACCTCAGTTTTAGAGTGCTCTTTCACAGGCAGTATAGTGACTTTCTTCTGCATTCACTTCTTTCATTTTCTTTTACTTTTGTCAAAGTAATATGTGAACATTAAAAAATCAGACAACGAAGAAGAGTTTATGATTAAAAAAACAAGCAACCTATTCATTCCAAAACTTCATTGTCTCTCCCCCAAGAAAATCTTTTAAACTATTTTTTTAGCTCTTCTACTAGTTACCTTCATAACTATAGCCTATATATATATATATATATATATATATAATGTACCTCTCTGTTTCTTGACTTATCTTGTTTTAGATGATAATTATTGACTTCTAAGTTCGAATTCACCAGCCACTCCTTGGAAACCCTACGGGGAAGTTCTACTCTGTCCTGTAGAGTTGCTATGCGTTGGATTCCACTTGATGGCAATGGGTTGGGTTTGGTGTTTTTGGAATATGAACTATTAAATTTTTTTCCATGTGTACAACACTTTCCTCCCTTCTGATGCTATCTGTTGTTTCATACTTGTGTTATTATTTTTAGTTCTGTTAAAAACCTAGATGTGCAGAGAAACACCAGAAATTAGTGTAACGATATATTTATTGTGAGTAGACATGATTTAAATCGGGCGGCATCAATCCGAAGCTATTGGGAAGGCACTCTGGAAGAGGGGATAGTAAAGCAGGTTATATAGGTGGGGTCCGGGCAAAGTAGTCTCCTGAGGGTCATTGTAAATTCCTTCCATGTTGGTTTCTCGGAGCACATGCAGGGCTTCAGGGTCAGTCAGATGTAAAAACAGAGTCATTAAGAACATGTCATATATTCTAAAACATAGCTTCCAGTCAGACTCTGGAGTTCCTGCTTCTTGAAACTGGCTGCACAGAGATAGTTCTCCAGAAGAGCCCAGTGCCTAAGGCAAAACAGTCTCTACGAAACTGCTTACTAGTCTATTGTTTGGCTTGAAGGTGATTCCAGGAAAACCAGTTCCTTAAAGGCTCAAGGTTCAAAGGACACCTAAGGGCAAATGGCCTGAGTGGGTCACTCCAAATCCATGGACCCAGAAATATGAATTCCAGGAATATTAAAACAGTTTTTCAGTTCTTTGAATGGTTAACTTTGCAACTTGAATAAGGTACTTTAACCTTTAATTCTTGTTCCAGTAACCTTAAACACCATCCTTGACTGTGTACTTTATATGCTTAAGACATCAGGAATTCTACCTGTCCATGCAAAATTTGAGTAAGAAAAAAGGAAGACAGAAGAATTGATGCTTTCAAACTGTGGTGTTGGCAAATAATATTGAATATACCATGAACTGCCGAAAGAACAAGCAAATTAGTCTTAGAAGAAATACAATCAAAAAGTTCCTTAGCAGCAGGGTTGGCGAGACTTTGGCTTGCTTATTTACTTTAGTCATGTCAGCAGGAAAGACCAATTGCTAGAAAAAGGCATCATGTTTGGTAAAGGGTCAGTGAAAATGAGGGAAATCTTCCATGAGATCGATTCTCACAATAGCCTCAATAACGGACTCAATAATGGTTTGAACCCACCAGTGGCTCCACTCCCATAAGGATTACAGCCTTGGCAACCAGATGGAGTAGTTCTACTCTGTCATAGACGGTCGCTATGAGTAAGAATCAACTCAACAGCATACACAACATGTCATGGATTGAACTGTGTCCCCCAAAAATATGTGTATCAATTGGCTAGGCCATGATTTCCAGTACTGTGGGATTGTCCACCGTTTTGTCATCTGATGTGATTTTCCTATGTGTTGTGAATCTTATCACTATGATATAAATGAGATGGATTAGTGGCAGTTATGTTGATGAGATCTACAAGATTAGGCTGTGTCTTAAGCCAATCTCTTTTGAGATATAAAAGAGAGAGGTGAGCTGAGAGACAGGGGAACCTCATACCACTAAGAAAGCCGCGTCAGGAGCAGAGCATGTCCTTTGAACCCGGTGTCCCTGTGCTGAGAAGTTCCTAGACCAAGGAAAGATTGATGACAAGGACCTTCCTCTAGAGATAACAGAGAAAGAAAGCCTTCCCCTGAAGCTGGCACCCAGAGTTCAGACTTCTAGCCTATTAGACTGTGAGAGAATAAACTTGTGTTTGTTAAAGCCATCCACTTGTGGTATTTCTGTTATAGCAGCACTAGATGACTAAGACATGACAGGCACATTTCTAAGAAAGGTATTTCCTTCTATTTCTATATCATAAAAAATCTCATTAAGTACTTCTGGATGTTTTGAAGAAACTGAAAAGAGATCAAAAACTTTGATTATGAAATCCTTAATGTGACAAGCAAATCATGTCTCTTTTTTAGCACAAGGTGTGGTGCACTGTGTTGCTCACGCAGGTTGCCTCAATATTCCAAGCAGCTATAAGACTGTTAGGATGAGGATTCCACCTACTGACATCAACCACTCCATGGGTGCTACATCCATCCAAATAACTGAGCTGCGCACAAGAGACCCTTACAAAGTGTTGGCAAATAAAAGCTGTTTATTATTTACAGAAAGCAGCTTACTTTTATTTATGAATAACATCGACCAAAGTAACCATCTAGAAATCAGAAACCAAAGTAACCACCCAGAATTCCTTGCCTGTTTATCATTTCTTCTTTAAAACCCCATGCTTCCCTGAGTCAGGAGTTGTTGTATTGGATCCCACTTTTATTACACCAATTTGTGGTATCAAACCAGTCTAGGGAAATCTTAGCTTCCTTTCCTGGTCAGTCTAGACCCAGCTGCTCCATATAGCCCTTTCGCTCACTAGGGGCTATGTCAGCAGGTGTCAGCCACAAGTTAGGAAGTTTACACAACTCCTCCCACTCCAGACCAGTGGCCCCACTACTCCCGTGGGTCTGAAAATTTGTTGTAAGGACTAACCAACTCCTCGAAAAAGGTATCTTTACTAACACGAGAAGGATATGCATGAAGAGATGCACAGGCAAGGTCAAAGCCCATGGAGCTTTCTGTCCCCAGAGACGCTGTGTCTCAAGTGAAGTCCTTCCACATACATCAACAAATTGGAAGCTCCCAAGGATTTATTGGCACATGTGTAATCAATGATCGGGGCCTCATTGCATGTGTATGATTGATGGAATCAGTGAATATGTCTGATTGATTGTGTTAGCCTCCCTCCCTTCCTAGGTGTGGTCTTTGGGGCTCCCACTACACTTGCACATAAAGGCGCTTCCATTGTTGGCAAATTCCACAGGTTAATTTTAGGAAACTAGAGACAACAGAGACAAAGGCTAAACCAAGTTCTTTGATCCACAGAGACATTTAACAGGTGAGATTTTTGCATTTTCTTTGGTAGGAAGTTTATAGACTGAATGGAATTTGTCAAAATTACATTTACACTGTTTGCCAAATATACAGCTGATGAGCAGGTCCAGTTTTATTTGGACAAGAAGATGATTTGAAACTTCCTTGTTAAAATCAAAGCATCTAAGAACTGGGGGACCATTTTCAGTTGCCTTGATTCAATGCTTCACTTGACATTGCAAAAAGTATGATCATAGGTAAGATCTGAGAAAATCCGCTCTACACTGTAAGGGGCCAACACATCTGCTCTCCAAATTTCCTCTTTTGTTTGCCAACAGGACATTTAAATTGTATCCTTTGAATCAGGAAATGTAACTTTACTCTGTTTCATAGAGAAATCAAGGGAAGGATACAATAATGTGTGTTCATTTGCATAGTATGCCCAAAATAATTCAGTGAACTCCATTTTCAACTGAGCATTGGTGTATTTTTGGTGTATTTATCCCAGACTTTTGAGATCAGTCTTTACAATGTGCTTTCGCATCACCTTCTCCATTGTCTTCAATCCCAAATTATTTTCACCTTATTGTACGTTATGCTCTGGTTATTCTTTCTTTCCTTTTTTTTCCCCTCCCTAATCCAATAGTATGTGTCCTTCTATTCATCGTTAAAATAACACAGTGATGGCC
>NW_004444026.1:1653980-1659756 GCF_000243295.1 Trichechus manatus latirostris | reverse complement strand
TCCTGTCCATTGTCCTCAAAGCGCTGGATGTGGCTCAAGCCGGTCAAACCCAGTTTACTAGCCTACATGCCAAAGAAAAAACGCAATTTGTCTTACTGCACCTGCATGCCATGATAACGTATGTAGTCTATAATGTCTTTACGTACTTCCTTGTGAGAGATGGTATAAAAGGTTCTGCCTCCCTTTGTTCTGGGAGCTTGATTTGAGGTATGCACCTCTTTGCTCCTTGCCTGCGCGCTTGCAATAAATGCTCTTCCTCCCTCCTCACCTTGATGTGTCTTTACTGATGAGAAGTGCTGCACCGAGCAGGACCTGCTTTGGGTAACAACATCAGTGCAGCCAGGAGAAAAAACAGCAACAGTGCCTACAGGAGAATAATCTCTGCAATATCTGTTTGACTAAAAATAATCTTTCAAATCCTGTTTTTGACCCGCTGTATAGGTTTTGCACTTTTCTCCTGCTCTTCATTGTGGAACATGAGGGTTTTTCTCATCCGGGAAGGGTTTTCCTAGGATGTGGGACTCTCAGTGCTAAAACCAGGACAGTCCTGGGCAAATTGGAATAGACCGTTACCCTAGGAAGATCTGCTGCCTGTGCTCTGAGGGGCAGGAGGAGGAAGGAATAGGGGACAGTTGTCGCCTATAGAGGCTTACAGTTATTCCCAGCTTTCAGAGCCGTTTCTCAGGAGTACTTTTTGTTGTATTTCCTGACGCAACCCTGAAGATCTCCAGGGCTCTGTCCAATGGTCTGACTCATCTGCAGCATGAGCTAGGCCAGTGGTTCTCAAACATTTTGGTCTCTGAACACGCTACATTCAGAAATGATTGAGGACCCCACTGAGCTTTAATGTAGGTTATATCTATCGGTGTTTACTCTATTAGAAATAAAAACTGAGAAATCTTTTAAATCGCTATTTATGTATCTGTTTTAACATGACAATAAAAATTCATTACCTGTTAACTGGAAAGGCATTAAAAAACAAAACAAAACTTCATTTTCCAAAACAAAAAACAGAACAAGGAGTTTAGTGGAAAGAGTGGCACTCACTACCTTTTTGAAAATCTAACGCCTGGCTCAATAAAGGGCACTTGGACTTTTATGTCTACTTCTTTGTTCAGTCTGCTTTGATATGTTATTTTGGTTGAATTATATGGAGAAAATTTGGCTTCCCCCAGGTATACAGTTGCAAAATGGAGTGTTTTAATAGCCTTTCTAGACAATTGTGGATATTTTTCTTTGATGCTACACCAAAACGCAAAGGTCAAAATTAATGAAATTAGTAATTTTACAGTTTCAACAAGTAACAATTGTTACACCATTCTTAAGTGAAATTGACTTTTTTTGCCCCCTTCATGACAGTGGATGATATAATAACTGCTAGTACATACAGTATGGTGTCTGCCTAGCTTGGCACTAAGGCTTCTGCAATTGTACCCACCATTACTTTTTGAACCATCATTACAAATGTCAACAAAATGCAAAAGGCTAACAACTCATAGTATTATTATGAAAACATAAGGGAGACTTTATGGATCCCCCGAAAGGATCTTGTGGAACTCCAGTGTTCTGAAGATCGCTCTTTAACTGCTCATCTAGGCCAGGTTTTTTTTTTTTTTTTTTTTGGTGTATTTTACCCATCAAATGACTCCCATCTACTTTCTTTCAGGGACACTTTGAGTTTTCTTTTGGATATAGGTTTATTCCATTTTATACTTCCAACTTTTAATTACAGTGGATTTACAATGGATTTACAGGAAGGAATAGTGTGTCTGCCATATTGAACCACATGTTGTCTCATCCGTTTCAAAAGTTTCCCTCCATGAGAAACATAATATTCATGGCTAAAACCTTCAACCTAGGTGAAAGACACTCTTTTGCAAACAAGCTTTTTTCTCAAGTAAAACCAAATGCATTGCCATCAAGTCAATTCTGACTCATAGTGACCCTATAGGACAGAGTAGAACAGCCACACAGGGTTTCCAAGGCTGTAATCTTTATGGAAGCAGATTGCCACATCTTTCTCCCTAGGAGCTGCTGGTGGGTTTGAACCACTGACCTTTCCATTAGCAGCTGAGTGCTTATCTACTGTGTCACCTCTTTTTTAAATAGGGTATTTTAAGAGTTCAGCACTAGGGATTTATCTGGTCTCATTTATATGGATTCCACTCTCAGCCAGAACTGGTTCTCATCCTAAGGTTTGGTGCTAGGTGGGCCATGCTTAGAACCCCCTGTGATTGGTCAGCACAAGTACCAGTGTTGAAGAGTTTATCTTCCTTTGATCCCAGTTGCTATACCCCAAACTAGGTCCAGAAGCTCTCTGCCCTCAAGGAGTTCATGGTTTAGTGAAAGAGATCGTTAATATCCCAAAAGTACAATAAAAGGCATACATTAAGGAATACTGTAAGATGGATGCATAGAGTCACAAAGTTTAGAAAAGAACGAATACATCTAGCTAGGGTGTTTTGACACAAGGGTGGAGGGGTTAGAAGTGCACTAAAACTGAGTAAAACATTCAAGTGGCATTTAGAAATAAGATCACTTGTCAACAAAATCCTGAATTGGAATAGTCCAATATCTCTAGCTCCCTTTCCCCCATCTTTTCTTTCTTTTTGTTTTGTTCTTGCTCAAATTCTTTGCCATCTGGCTGAGTCTCTATCAAAACAGAAAAAAAATAAATAAATCTGGTATCTTTTACACTTTGACAGACACTCATTCACACCAGTTAGTCCTGCCTTCTAGGTATTTGCCCGTAACAGCCTTTTATCTGTAACTGGGGCCTGGGACTGCTCTGTCTTGTTAGAGCAACATCTGGAAATAGCAAGATAATATTTTTAGGGAGGTGGAGATAGACTTCTGGACTCTGAACTCGCTGTTGCCAAGGCTGGTTGAGAAAGCAAATCTGTTTCAGTCAGTTTGAGGACAGAGTTGGGTTGGAAGAACCAAGAGGGTAGGGGGCCTTCTCCTTTCCGCCTTCCTCCCCTAGTCCACTGTTCTAACCCATCACATCTTATTTCTGGAATCCAACACACTCATATGCCTAGAATTTTCCGTGTGCCGTCTCCCTTCCTCTTCATTCCCTCTGTCTGTGAGTGATGATGAGCACTGGGCAGACTATTCACAGCCTGAGACCCAGAGCTTCTGATGTGTGGCCTCTCAAGCTAGAGACAGGGCACCAGGCTATGGGTTAGTGAGTTGGGGCAGCTGCTTAGGCGAAAATGTGTGTGTGCATGAGTGTGTTGATGAAGGTATATTGTGAGAAGACTGTCTCCAGGAAGAAGCTCAAATAGAAGACCTCTAAGTTTCCAGTTTAATTCTAAGAGTCTATGGATATTTGCACAAGAGCTGGAAAATATAGGGAAAATGCATCAGCATTGATGTCAACTGTAAATACTGCAGAACCAGCGAGAAAACAAAACTGTAAAATTTGGTTTTTGTGGGTAAGAATATTAATGATGACCGTAATTTATGAGAATGACCATTTAAGCTCATTTACCATGCATTCTGATAATAATGACACATATTATTCAGTAGGTCACTTCCTTGGTTAGGTTTTACTTGATCAATAAGTTCTATGTGTATGCTTCCTTTTCATGATTTTATCCTTTGGATACACTGATTGTCTACTAACAAAGTAAGTGAAAAGGAACATTGCCTAGGAAGGCTCGCTTGATGGAAGTGCCATTTGAGTGCTGTTGAGGCTTATGTAATTCAGATAGTTTGCAAATTCCATACAATCATTCGTTCAATGAATGCCTGCTATGTGCATGCCTGCTACATGTTGTTCTCTGTGGAGAAGTTTGGGGTAGGCAGGGACAGCTGTGAGGAGCCGTTTCTAGTTCTACCTGAAGGAAGTTCTCTCAGATGGTGAGGATGTGGCTGCCTGGACTTCTCTCAAGGGCAGCTGACCAGTGCAGGCAAAACGAAGAAAGCCAGCCTCAGAAACCCACAGGGCCCCCCACAGAAATCTCCGAGGACCCTCCTGGGTCCCCTCATGACCTTGCTCTTGAGAAGTCCTGTCCAGCCCCACTCTAACTGGCTCCCTCCCCGTGGCAGACCATGTTTAGTTTTCTGTGTTCTAAAAAAAGGACTTCTCCTGAGTTCACTTCCTGGTCACTTCAAGCTGGCTTCTGGACCCAGCCCCACTTCATTGGGACCCCAACTCCTTGCTGGTCCTCCTGGGGGTGCCCCTGGAGGCTGGTGTTTTGGAGGGCAAATTGTTGACCAGGCCTTAAGTTCTGACATTAACTGTATTTTGACCTTGTCTGCAAGAGAAGACTCCCTTAGAATGACTGATTATCTCAGTAAATGTCCTTGATTCTGTACCTTTCCCCAAAATAAAACTGAGTCAAATGTCCCACTTACAATTGCCTTTCATATGGGTTCATGCAGATGGGAATGAGCTTGTTAAGGCACCAGCCTCTGAGGAAGTTCTCTTTACTTTGGGCCTCAGAATCTGCCCCGAAATCATAAACTGGGTCTTCCTGGGTCTGGTTGAACATGACTGGAAAACATCTTTTTCTTGAAACTTTCAACATAGTAGATTGGAGTGGGGGTTTGAAGGACTAAGCCCACAGTCGAAATAGCAACCTATTTCCTATCTGTATAACTGTAGGAAATGTATGTAATTTTATTGAGCCTTGTTTTATTCACCTTGTTGTTATTAGCTGTCCTTGAATTGGCCCCGACTCATGGTGACTCCATGCAGAAGATTGGACCGCTGTGATCCATAGGGTTTTCATTGGCTGATTTTTTTTTGGAAGTAGATATCCAGGCCTTTCTAGTCTTTGTCTGTAAGCTCTGCTGAAACCTGTTCAGCATCACAGCAACAGACAAACCATCAGTGACAGATAGGTGGTGGCTGCGTTTGAGGTGTGTTGGCCAGAAATTGAACCCAGGTCTCCCACATAGAAGGCAAGAATTCTACCACTGAACCCCTATTGCCTTTTTTTTTCCACCTTAATGTGGGAATAATACTAACCTGGTAAGTAACCACCTAGCACAGAATTTGAACTCCATAAAGGAGAGATATTATTATTGTTATAATGACCACAGAAAAAGTGATTTAAAGAAATTGAATCTGTAGCACTCATTCTTTTATTCATTCATTATTTCCCCAGATACCTGTTGAGGGCCAACTGTGTGCTAGGCGCTAGAGACTGGCCCTTCTTATTTGTTCCCACCTGGCCCCTGCTTTGGTTCAGGTTCCAGTCCGGTTCCGATCCAGGTACTGGCTCCTTCTCGCCTATGTGATCTTATCCTGCCTCCTTGGTCCAGGTGCTGTACCAGGCCTCTGGCTACAGACTCCTGGCTCTGCTACCGTAATGATGCTAACTTGTTTTCCCTGCGTCTGTCTTCTTAACCCTCCAGGATTCGAGCCCTGGCTTCTTTCTACCCACCAGAGCCTTGCTCCTGCAACTTATCCCTACTAAGGAGGTGATACGGGCAGAAACTGATGAAGCTCTTAGTCAGAGAAAGCTGTGGGGACTTCCTAGCTGGGAGAGCTTACTCCTCTCCTTTTGTCGTCCTCATTTTGGTGTTATCTGCTGTTCTTCTGGCTCCCAGTCTAAGCTTTCCACGTCCAGTTCCAGAGCACCTGGCCATGCTTAATCTCTGTGCGGTATCTCAGGTGAGTTAGAGATTGGAGGGAGGCATCTACAGACGTGCAACTGCTCTAAATTTCCAATGTATTGAGTTAGGAATCTAGCTCTCAACGGAAGTGAAGTGATTCACATAGAAGGAACAGAGCAACATATCTTAGCATGGTCTTCCCTTGGTG
>NW_004444026.1:1650713-1651670 GCF_000243295.1 Trichechus manatus latirostris | reverse complement strand
TTTTTTTTCTGTTTTAAAATAATCTCTGGCATGTTGTTCCCAGGAGAAAAGTGGGTGGACAGAGATTTACCGTAGTCTCCCTGTGCACATTTTTAATTCTATGCCACATGCAAGTATTACCTATTCAAAAGTGAATAAGATTGAAAAAGAAACAAATAAACAAGCAAACAAACAAAAACAGCCAGGCCATACCCCAGATGAATTAAATCAGCATCTTTGAGGTAGGAATCCAGGCATTAATAGTTTTTAAAGGCCCTCCAGTTATAACAATGAGAAGCACCGCTTTAGAAATGTTTATGAACATTGGTCTCTCCTGTGTTTTTGCAGCAAACTCAATGCCAGCAGGGCCAGACTCTCATGTTGTGGGAGCATCAGAACCCAGGTGTCTCTGAACCTCAGTTCGCCTCCTCTCTTTCAGGATCTGGAAACCCATTTCCCCAGAGATTGCAACCACCACTCCACTCCCTGATTTAATACTTTTACCAGAGTAGTTCCAACAACAATCAGAGATCCATTTCCTTGCAGCTATCTATACTAATGATAGAGAATTCTGAGTCACTCTGTCTGCAGTTGCTCCAAGTTCAGTTGTTGAATCTTTGTCAAATGTGTCTGTGATTTCAGCTTTCCTCACCCCCAAGTCATCTGGACCCAGAGGTGTCAGCCCTGGAACCACTGGCAATGGAAGCAGCATAGCATGGTTGTTAAGAGTATAAACCCTGATTGCCTTGGATTTGAATTCTAGCTGTGGCTTCTAGCTTGCCTGGAGGAACTGTTTTTCCTCACTGGGTCTAAGCCTGGCAGCACCAGAACTTTCTGGGTAGCACAATTACATTCAGCAAGAGTTCAAGGCCGTTAATTTATATCTACTAGGTATAAGCAGGAGTCCTTGGGTGGTGCTAGTAGTTAATGCCTTTGGCTAGGTTGCTAACTGAAAGGTTGGAGGTTCGAGTCCACCTA
>NW_004444026.1:1646835-1648881 GCF_000243295.1 Trichechus manatus latirostris | reverse complement strand
GAGTCGACTCATTGGCGACCCTACATACAACAGAATGAAACATTGCCTTGTCCTGCACTGTCTTCAGGATCATTAGCAAGTTTGAGTCCAGTTGAACAATACGCTGTGCTGATCCATGGAGTTTTCACTGGCTAATTTTTGGAAGTATATTGCCAGCCCCTTCTTCCTAGTCTGTTTTAGTCTGGAAGCCCCAGTGAAACCTGTCCACCATGGTGACCCTACTGGTATTTGAAATACTGGTGGCATAGCTTCCGATATCACAGCAACACGTAAGCCACCACAGTATGACAAACTGACAGGTGGGTGGTGGGATTGAGAGGTTAAGGGGCTGGTTTGGTCTGAATTGATTGAACATCTGTCATGGATTGAACTGTATCCCCCAAAATATGTGTCAACTTGGCTAGGTCATGATTCCCAGTATTGTGTGGTTGTCCTCCATTTTGTGATCTAATGTAATTTTCCTATGTGTTATAAATCCTAATCTCTGCCTGTAGTTAATGAAGCAAGATAAGGTTATGCTAAGGAGGATTAGGATGCAACACCCTTACTCAGGTCACAGCCTTGATCCAATGTAAAGGGAGTTTCCTCAGGGTTGGCCTGCATCACCTTTTGTTTTACAAGCGATAAAAGGAGAGAGAAGCAAACAGAGAGATAGGGACCCCACACCATAAGAAGAAAGGGCTCGGAGCGGAGCTTGTCCTTTGGACCCAGGGTCCCTGTGCTGAGAAGCTCCTAGACCAGGGGAAGATTGATGACAAGGACCTTCCCACAGAGCTGACAGAGAGAGAAAGCCTTCACCTGGAGCTGGTGCCCTGATTTCAAACTTCTAACCTCCTAGACTGTGAGAGAATTAACTTCTGTTTCTTACAGTCATCCACTTGTGGTATTTCTATTACAGCAGCACTAGATAACTAACACAACATCTGTAGTAGAAAATATTTAAAGTCAAATTCAGTTTTTTAATTTTCAGAGACCCATTCGGTGAATCCTGTGGTTAGAGAAGGAGTGGAGATGATGAATCTGTTTCTGCCTTAGAGAACCTCAAAAATGCATTCATGAATGGAAAGTCTTCTCATCCATTGTTTGGCAGCTCAGCATTCCATTTCCCCTCTGTTCCTGGTTTAATAGCAATAGCAAATGTTAACTTTAGTCCAGAGGAAAGAGACGATTCTGAGTTTGGGATCAGTCAAGTTTGCACTAATGAGTTTTGACTATAGGTGGTTTGAAACCATGATTCATCCTGCTACAACAACGTCCAATTTTTTTGACTTAAACTGAAGCATCTCCCTTTGAGGGAAAAATAGGGGGGCCAGCACCTTCTCACAGGCAGACTGCTGACCTTGGTGAGCCCTGGGGGCTGTAAGTAGATTATAAGACACATGTTATTTTTATTAGTAAGACTCTGCTAAAGCATTGTTTCAGAGGAAAGGCTTGCGGGAAGAAGATGTTTGTGCAGGTTTGGGGACAATGATGTTTTTCTAAATTTTCAGCAGCCAAAAATCACTTTGGATTATACCCAAGGCCAGTATTATTCCTCACCCTTGCTCTTCATCCCTCAAACCAGCCCCAGTCCTCAGGCCTGTCTCTAGGAAGCTTTGGAATTGGAGCAAAGCCTTCTGGGAACCGAGTCTATGCTTCTGCAGCTTGCCAGCCCGAAGCATCCAATTTACTGGAGAGGTTAACACTTAGAAGAAAGGCTTTAAAAAAAAAATTAAAAAAAATAAATTTTCATGGTAGGATAGGAAGTCATCAACTATTTTGAAGGAAAGTCATGGCTAGGGGAAGACAAACTTCCCTGTCTTATCACCACCTCTTCCTACCCCAAAACACACATGTTTACCTCGTCCGTAAGGGCCTCACGCTTTCCATTGTCTAACCAAAGTCCACCAGTCAGATGGGAAAGACTGGCCCAATAAAAGAAAACTTTAAACAGTGTCTGGACAGTTCGCTGGTTTTCACTTTTATTCTTATTCTAAAGGCCCATACAATACTGAAAAGTTCAAAAACGTCTTCCTCATCGTTTGGATGTTGATGTCTCCTCTACTT
>NW_004444026.1:1643726-1644965 GCF_000243295.1 Trichechus manatus latirostris | reverse complement strand
TGGTTTTTTGTTTGTTCATTTGTTTATACCACTATTTACTTAATTTTTTTTTGGAATGCTTTCTTTATTTTGTCCTAAACTCATTTGCAAAAATGAGCTAGAAAATTAAGTGCATAATTAATAAAAGATGAAGTACCAAACTTTTTTTCTCAAGGAAGTTGATGTTGAACATGTAATAGGCACAAAACGTTTATTGACATTTGCTGTCCACCATAGGGGCCATGGAGCCCTGCTGGCGCAGTGGTTAAGAGCTCGGTTGCTGACCGGGAGGTCAGCGGTTTGAATCTGCCAGCTGCTCCTTGGAAACTCTATGGGGCAGTTCTAGTCTGTCCTATAGGATTGCTATGAGTCGGAACTGACTCAACACCAAGTTTTTTTTTTTTTTTTTGGTATAGGGGCCACAGCTGTCAGCGACTATCCACAAACCAGAAGTCTCAAATCTGTGAAAAAAGCATACACATCTACTGCAAAAGTTAACACAGTAGTTAGTTTAATGTAGCTACAGGAAGTATAATTTTAAATTACTCTGAGAAGTTTGACTTTTCATTTCTAGCAATACATTAATTTATATCATTTTTATCTTCTAAATTAATTTCACACATTTTCAATTCCAAGTTTTCCTGAGCACATATAAAAAATGAAGTCATAGCTGTTGATATGTGGGCTCCATTAGCCAAAAAAGTTTGCATGCAGTTATATAAAGTGCCAGTTTTATAAAGTGTCATCAAATGCTTCAAATAGAAAACCAGTTAATTCCAATAATAGTTTGATTTTTTTTTAAATCTAATTCATGACATCAAAGTACGCTTTTGAAATTTCATTCCCTTGACGGCAAAATCTTGACATTGTTGTGAATGCTACTGTAAATGTGATTATGAAGCTCAGTATTGAAGATAAAATTGTTTGTGTTTTCTTTGATAATACAGAGAAAGTCTGGTGGTACACAGTGTTGTGGTTTAAGACTAATGTTCTTACTAAATTAAAAAAGTATGTAGCAGAAAGTTCCCGAGTGGCACAAACTACTAATCTAAAGGTGCTGGCAGTTTGAACCCAGCCAGTGGCAGTGCAGAAGAAAGTCCTGGTGATCTGCTTCCATTAAAATTACAGCTAAGAAAGCCCTATGGAGCAGTTCTACTCTGTAACACGTGGAGTCGCCATGAGCTGGAGCTGATGCAATGGCAATGGGTTTTTTTGGTTTTGGTATGGAGCAGAAATATACTTGGTATTTGTTGTGTTGGA
>NW_004444026.1:1640498-1642013 GCF_000243295.1 Trichechus manatus latirostris | reverse complement strand
CACAATTCCCAGTGCTAGAGACACAGAGGTAAATACGGAGCTCGCATCATAAAATGAAATACAGGGAAAACCTCCCTACCTTCTTGCTGTTTAGGTTGAAAATTGAGAAAATGAAAGAAGGCTAGAATGGCAGAAGCAGAAGGAGGAAAGAGTGGGCAGGGATGAGGCCAGAGATCTAGGCAGAAGTGACTGAGGTTTTTCAAGGTTGTATGAGGAATTTGGACATAGTCCAAAGGCCAAGGGATGCCACTGATGGGTTTTAAACAGAAAAAATGATGTAGATTTTTTTTTAAGAAAATCACTTTTCAGGATAGAGAATGAATTGTAGGGGTCAAGAGTGGACACAGGGAGATCAATTAGGAGGCTATGGCAGTAGTCCAAGTGAGAGATTATGGTGATCCATATAGATTAGTTAGTAATGGAAGCAGAGAGAAGTAAATGAACTCCAGAGAGGTTTAGGAGGTAGAACAGATATTTGGGGATTTATTAGATGTAGTGAGGTAAGAGCAGATGTGAAGAGTAGCTGTCTATCAAGGATGACTCTCAGATTGCTGTTGAGCAATGATGGTAGCATTTATTGAGACTGTGACGCTGTAGGAGGAGCTGACTTTAGGGCAGAGGTGATGAATTGTTTCTGGATGTATTGTGGTGGTGATGCTTGTAGGCTGCTCAAATGCAAGTGTTCAGCAAGCACTGCACATGCATCTGGAGCTCAGGAGAGCGATCTTGGTTAGTGAAATAGATTTGTGAGCTATTGGCATGTAGGTGGAGTCCTTGGGTGGTGCAAACAGCTGCTAACCAAAAGATTGAAGATTCGAGTTCACCCAGAGGCACCTTAGAAGAAAGACCTGGTGATCTACTTCCAAAAAATCGGCCAATGAAAGCCCTATGGATTACAGTTTTACTCTAATATACAGGTGGTTGCTACGAGTTAGAGTCAACTTGATGGCAAATGGTTTGTTTGTTTTTTGCATATAGCTATTGGGGAATGAAATAATCACGGACTGGAATTCCAGAATGAACACTGGAAAGGTTTGGGGTGGTGGTTAGGCTTGGGAAGAAGTACAGCTCTTGATGAGGATAGAGAGTAAAAGACTGAAGGAACTGGTATTTAGGGATGTGCCAGATGAAAACAGAGATATGGGGCTCAGTGGTTGGTCTGATCTTACTGGAGAAGCTAGACAGTCAGGCCTTACACAACTCAGCTGTGTCTAGGAAGGGGGCTCTGGTGTGAAGAGGTGTTTTTTTCTGTTTTTTCACCTCAAGGTCCATAGGAGTGGTTTGTAGGTAGTGGCAGTTAGTACAGCCTTGTAGTCGGGAGAAGTAATGGTAGTGACAGGTGATCCCTTAGAGATGGGTGTGGCAATGTGGGCCAATGGAGACAGAGGAAATCCTGCTGTCTCAGTAGCATATGAGGACACAGTGGTACTGCGGTATGTTGTGACGGTTAAAGTTGTGTGGGCCAACTTGGCTGGGCCATGTTCTCAGTGGTTTGGTAGTTAATGTAATGATGTA
>NW_004444026.1:1637975-1639957 GCF_000243295.1 Trichechus manatus latirostris | reverse complement strand
GTCTTTTGATTTCTTGACTGCTGCTTCCATGGGTGTTGATTGTGGATCCAAGTAAAATGAAATCCTTGACAACTTCAATCTTTTCCCCGTTTATCATGATGTATATCAGGTGGGATATACTCAAGGTCATACTTTAGCTCTCGTCAACTTGTTCTAATTTTCTTCAGTTTAAACTTGAACTTGCGTATGAGCAATTGAGGTAATGATGTGGTTATCCTTTATTTTGTGATATATGTAATTACCTCCTTCATATGATCTGGTGTGATTAGCCCATCAGTTCTAAGGGGAGTTTCCTCGGGAGTCTGGCCTGCATCCAATATATATGGATGTTCTAGCAAAGCTTGCTGGCTTTTGCTCACTCTGGATTCTGTATCTGGCTCGTCATCATCTGACCTCAGGTTCTTGGGACTTGAGCCAGTGGCATGCCGTATTGCCTGTTAATCGTGGGATTCATCAATCTCTGCAGCTTGTGAGCCGGCAGCCTGCCATTTTATCTGTTGGTCTTGGATTTGTCATTCTCTGCAGCCTGTGAGCCAGCAGCCTGCTGTCTGACCTGCAGATCTTGGGTTCATCAACCCCTGCAGCTATGTCAGTCAGGAGAAACCCCCTGCCTGACACCTGACCCACGGACTTTGGACTTGCCAGCCTCTACAACCATGTGAGCCATTTCTTTCAGATAAATCTCTCTCTCTGTCTGTACACTTCATTGCTTTTGCTTCTCTAGAGAACCCAGCCTAAGACATATGGATAATCTCAACTCACAGATATTGTCATATATCTGGTCCCTCTCTGTTGCTATTTGCCATGATGTCCTCTCCCTAACAGACTGGACTTAATAATATGTTTCCGGATAGGAAGAGAGGACAAAAGCTCTGAAATATTCAAATGATGCCGGGAAATAGTGGTAGTAATAACATATATCAAGACTAATGGGTGGGCTGGGCTTGTAAGTCCTGCTATTGAACTCTCTTTAGACCACAAATAGTTCTTCAGCCAGCTATTATGAATATTATACTCTACATCAATAGAATGAATAATTGACACGTCTCAGTGTTAAGCCCTTGTAGTATTGTGGTACGAAAGGCAGCATGTTCAATATTTTAAAACAAGATTCTGCCATTTACTGGTAATCCGCATGCCGGAAGAAGCAATGGGAGAAACACATGTACTCCTGGCTCAACTCGCCAGTCTTATAGCTTCAAGTCACGTTTGTTCTTTTATGCACCTTTATGTAGAAATAGCTGAGTTATTTGAACAAATGATTAGAGATTTCTTTAGAAGGACTGTCTTTGTCTGTAGTTAATAGTTCTTTTTTTTTTCTTCTTCTTCAAAAACTAGTTTTTCCTTTTCTGTGATCAGGAGTGTCTTGAACATAGGAGAGATTTGGACTGAAGTAACTTTAGATGTGTGTGTGGCTTTGGATTAGAATATCTTCTGATGTAGGGGGGAGGGTGTTGCACAAGAGTGTCTTTTGGGAGAACAGAGCTAGTACTCCCGGTAGAGGAGGGACAAGAAGGGGCCTCAATGACAGTGTCTCACTCTGGCCCCTGGGATGTCACCAAGGCCCCATTTCACCAAGGCACATGCAAATGCTCCTCTGTGTTCTAAAGCAGCACATTTCCCAAAATGAAGCTTGGAAAAGCCTAATGAGTCATTCAACACTTTTAAGAATGTTCTAAGCTGACTTTCAGAGTGGCCCTAGAGAAATGTTCATGCTTTTGATCAGGAAGAACAGAGAATTATAGTTTTAGCACTAGGCGCCAGATGTGACTTGGGGCCTGCACATTATACTAGGTTTAAGGCAGAAAAAGAAGTGTTCAATTATTTGAAATAGTTTGCTACCTACATTTAATTGATATACTTCTGGCACTGGAGGGGATGGTAATTGTTGGTTCAAATGGGTTGGGGTGACAACTGATAACTTCATTCCTCAAAGAAATGGAGCTTGTTTGAACTAGAGGGACCTGCAGAGAGCATATCGC
>NW_004444026.1:1633067-1634604 GCF_000243295.1 Trichechus manatus latirostris | reverse complement strand
TTTTTAAGTGTAGAGCTTTATTTATTCATCTAAAGTTGATTCTTGATGTGTAGATGGATTATCTTGCAAAAACTCTGAGGTTTGCCCAGGCATCTGTGTTCTACATATTGGAAATCAATAGCTATGTTTGACATTTTGGCTTGGAAATTGGGTAGCTTGACACTGGGGATGTTGTGGATGACTGATATTTTCTTCTACATTTTTCTTCTTCTTCGCCTTAATAATGTTCCTGAGAAAATAGCTTATGAATCATCATTCTCTATTATTGACTATTCTCAATCCACCACACCTCCCCATGTAGCCTGGTGCTGGGTAAGCAGCCTAGTTGAACAAAATCAATCCAAGTTGCAACAAAGAAATCTCAAAGCTTCTTGGGACTCAGAAGGTATGACAAGAGGCAGTCTGATAAAGATTTTAAATTCATAGGCTCTGGAGTTAGTAAACTGGGATATAACTGAGTGCCATCATTCTATGTGTTACTCTGAACAATGTACTATACTGTACTTCTCCAAAGTTTAGTGTTCTCATCTGTAAAATGGGGATGATAATTGTATTTATCTCAGAGGAGTAGTGTGATGATTAACTGGAATGATGAATGTAAGAGACCTAGCACAGTGCCTGCAAATCTTGATTGCTATCATTGTTGTGGTTGCTGTTAGCTGCCTTCAGTTCCAACTCATGGCAACCTCATGCACAGCTGAATGAAACACTGCTCAGTCCTGAGCCTTCAGCATGATCAGTTACAGATCGTACTGTTGAGATCCACAAGATTTTCATTGGCTGATTTTGGAAGTAGATCTCCTGGCCTTTCTTCTGTCTTAGTGTAGGCACTCTGCTGAAAACTGTTTAGCATCACAGCAGCACACAAGACACCACAGACAGATGGGTGGTGGCTGTGCATAAAGTGCATTGGTCAGGAATTGAACCTGGGTCTCCTGCATGGGAGGCAAGAATTCTACCACTGACCCACCAATGCCTCATAAGTGCTATCATTAGTACCTTCTTATATATATTTTTCATTTCCTTTTTCTTCTTCAGCATTATCAGCATCTCCTTCATCATCATTACCACAATCATCATCATCATCTATATCCAAGAAATGGCACTTAGGCAATCTCCATGGCTATCCCATGGCATGGGATAAATTGAGACATCAGTGCTTGATTTGAGAGGAGTCCCTTGAACCTACAGTGCCTGGGGGGAGTGAGTGGTTTAGATAGCAGCTAATAATAATGGCCTGAAATTCAAAAGACTAGATCTCAAATGTAAGGCACTGCCCGACAATCACTACGGCCAGAAGCTAGCAAGCTTTTTCTTTAAGGGAGAGATGGTAAATATTCTTGGTTTTGCTGGCCATAGAGTCTCTGTCACAGCTGCTCAACTCTGTTGTAGAGCGAAAGCAGCCATAGATAATACATAAATGGATGGGCATGTCAGTGAGCCAATAAAACTTTATTTAAGCCACTGAAATTTGAATTTCATATAATTTTCGTGTGTTATAAAATATTATTCTTGCTTTGATGTTCTTCAACCATTT
>NW_004444026.1:1628589-1632571 GCF_000243295.1 Trichechus manatus latirostris | reverse complement strand
AGAGGCTTTTAAGGGGCTGGTGGGAGGAGAGGAAAGGGACTCTTGAGAAGATCTTTGCAGCTGGTGGTTCTGGTTTCACAAGGGGTTTTCTCGGATGCACGTTGGTTAGCCTTTTGTTCCTGCTGCCTCTTTCATATTCCACCAAGAAAGTTTTCCTGGCTTGAAAACTTGAGCAAGGACGTTGGAAGCTTCAGCCTAGATGCTGAGCTGGCAGTGGTGCATGTAAAAGACCTGAGGACAGCCAGGGAACTGCCTGCTGGATTGGAACTGAAGCCAGGTTCTTCCTATGGAACCTGGCTTTTCTTTAGGGGAAGAAATTGCCTTGGCTCCATCAGCAAGCTGCTCTTGCTCAGTGCAGCCAATTCCAGGCAGATATGGGTCCAAGTGAAGTTTTTCTGCCTTTTTGTTTTTGGGTAAAATAAAATGAAACAGAACATAAAACTCACTCACAGCTTATGATGCATCAAATGTTAGCTTCAGCCTTGATATTCTGCCAAAATCTGTTACTTGGCCTTGCCTGGGGTCTTTGGAAAGTCGAATAGCCCCATGCTGACTTCAGTCTCATTTCTGGCATCTGTGGAGTTGCATGCAATATCAGTAGATTAACAGCATATTTAACGTTATTTATATTTACACGACAGATCATTTGAATTTATTAATATGTGGATGTTCACTTTCACAAAAGTTAAACATTTTAGATGTGACTTGGAGTGAAAAATCTCTTTATGTGCTTTACATGTTGAAATCCTATTCTGTCAGTAAATGTTGTAATAATTAATATTTGTGAAAGTTGTTGGTTTTATATAAAAATTGTTGAGTACCCTCAAACCGTTAAGCAGAGACAATGATTGAGAGTTATACAAATTTAAGAGACAGTATATTAGTTGGATAACTTTAGGAAGAATACTTGCATCCTTTTTGAGGCAGCAGATTTCTATAAACATTTAAATAATAATATAAAACAGAGTAATAGAGACTATTGGATACTAACAATCTTAATGGGGTTTATTGGTGTTATAACATTCAAAACATCGATGGATCCTGGAAAACTGTATTTAATTTTTATCATTTATTTCCATTTATGCCATGAATTTTCTAAGACAAAGCACCGTTTGTGATTTCTTCACATTTTGTGAAGAATTCAAAGCCGACTGTCGTCTTTGCAAACATAAAACTTCATGAGGAGAAAAAACTCCAAAATCATCTACTATGACACTCATGATAAACCATCTTTGTATTTAGTTTCCTGGACTGTGATTGCAAAATACCACAAGCTGGGTGGCTTGTAAGAACATAAATTTATTGTCTCACAGTTCTGGAGACTATGAGACCAAATTCATGGCACTGGCAAGGCTATGCTGTCCCTGCTCAGGGCTGTTGTAGAGGAAAAACAACACCAAGTATAGTAAAGCAAAAAGAAAGTTTTACTCGGCATATATTCAAAAGAGAAGAAGTGGGAAAACCGACAAGCATGCTGTCACAGCCATGTCTGCCCGAGTCCCAAGAAATATCACAGAATAGGCAAGAATGGGAAAATGGACAAGCATGCTGCCACAGCCGTGTCTGCCCAAGTCCAAAGAATATCACAGAATAGGCAAGAATGGGAAAATGGACAAGCATGCTGCCACAGCCGTGTCTGCCAGAGTCCAAAGAACAGTTACAGAGCCATCAGTATATATTAACATTACAAATGGGCAAAACCATTGAAAGCTTAGCCTTTTCAGATTGGCTAGAAACTGTGATCCTACATTTTGAATTGTCTTTCTTAACAATCATTGGTACAGGTTTCAGTAACGACAGTCAGGAGGGTCTTCATTGGTCCAACAAATTTCTATTCACTAAATGCTAACAGAAAAAGACAAGAGTGGAAAGTCTTTTGTGTTCTGTTTGATTGGCTTTATGTGAAAGTTTCCCTGAAAGATATTTTCCAAGATTATCTTAGCTATTGTCTTTATACCTCAGGGCCCAGTTGATGTGTCCTTGTGAGTCCTTGTGAGCCCATTTCCAGCTGGGTCACATTCTCTACGCTCAAGGAGGGGGAATAACAACGCCAATATTATTTCCTAAATCAGAGCAAAATCTTTTCTTGTCTCTTCCAGCTTCTGGTAGTCCGAGCAGTTTCTTTGTGTTCCCTGTCCTGTAGCTGCGTCTTCATATAGCCGTCATCTCTCTGTCTCTGTCTTCTCCTCCTTTATCAGGACACCAGTCATACAGGATTAGGGCCAACCTTACTTTAGCGTGACCTCATGCTAACTTAACAGATACACCTTCAAAGACCCTATTTCCAAACTCTGTCACCTTCACAGATTAAAATTTCAACATATCTTTTTTGTGGACACAATTCAGTTCATAGCAATCTTCAATCCAAATATAATAGAAACTATAAAAAATGTAGAAAGGAAGAAAGTATGAGAGAAAAATAAGATACTCCCAAATATCCTGCCCCTTTCCTTTACCAACTTTAATTGAAAGTGACAATTTATTCAGCAAACTATTATTGTTCCTGCACTATAATATTAAACTTGTAAAATTTACTACAAAACTTCTAATGATAAGATGTAATAAGAATTTATTTTGTGAGTAATATTTCAGATCGATTCTATATCTCAGAAGTTCATTCTAGGAGGGCACTGCTTTGACTTTAGTCAAATACTGATTTTTAACGCTTGGCAATTTGACCAAAATGCTTTCAGCTTCACTTGTGACCTTCAGTCCTCTCTTCTGTATCACAGGGTGCTGGAAGTCTAAGAACTACATTTCTAAGACCTCCTATCAAGGAGATTTCCAAGTGCATTCTGCAAGTAGGAGGCATTGGCATGAAATCAGGATGTAAAAGGATGGAAGAAGTCTTTGTTTAACTCTGCTCTTAGCTGTCACAGTGACAGCAGTGTCTCTCCAGTGGCCTCAGGAGTAGGGCGCTCATAAGCTCTTGAATCTGGCAGCAGCAATGACAGTGGCAGCAACAACGACCACAGACAACTGTGAGCTACTGCAATAGCTATGACAGTGAGGGCAGCAGGTGACTGCAGGCTCCAGCAATGTCACGATGAGTCCAGTAGAAGCAGTGGGAACGTGTCCATGTAGAGAGCACCAGTAGGGGGAATGGCTTTAAGATTGTAACAATAGGGTGGAGCTAGACTTTGGAGAACCTGAAAGC
This sequence comes from Trichechus manatus latirostris, assembly GCF_000243295.1. NCBI lineage: Eukaryota > Metazoa > Chordata > Mammalia > Sirenia > Trichechidae > Trichechus > Trichechus manatus. The sequence continues at coordinate 1,629,414 of NW_004444026.1, read as the reverse complement.
CAGGCAAAAGAGTTGCTGTTTCCTGTATATCAAGGAGACATTTGTTAGATCTAGCTAGTTTTTTTAAGCTAGATACCGAAATTAGATATCTGAAGATCAAAACAGGATATATTTTTTTCCCTTATGATGTGTTCTCTCACCTTCAAATCCCTTTTTCCTACATAAAGACTAGGCAAAACTCTATAAGAGCAAGGCCATAGCTAGAAACGACCGATAGGACCATTGTCATTTCCTGCTAAAGAACATAAACACAAGTATAGAATACCTCTATTAATAATTCCCTACATTTTTATAGATTTTGTGAAAACTTTTAGCATACATCATTTAATTTATCTTGTGATAAACCTGTGAGGTATGCTTAATTATTATTCTGATTTATAAATGAAGAAATAAAAGCTCAGGCTGTTATATGATTTACCCAAAGATATACAGTAAGGAGGAGAACTGGGATTTAATCTTGGGACATCTGACTCCTAGTTTTTTCATTCTCTCCCTAATACAGTGTATAAGAAATATATATATGTAAACCCAAACCCATTGCTGTTGAGTCGATTCCAACTCATAGGAGCCCTATAGGACAAAGTAGAACTGCCCCATAGGATTTGAACTGCCAACCTTTTGGTTACCACCCATAGCTCTTAACCACTGCATCACCAGGACCCCATATATATATAGTATAAGAAAAAATTCAAGCCTCGATTTGCAATTTTGAAGGATTCTATGGCAAATTATTTAACGATGCAGGAAGCATCAAAAGAAGATGGAAGGAATACACAGAATCAGTGCACCAAAAAGAATTGGTCAATGTTCAACCATTTCAGGAAG
>NW_004444026.1:1625427-1627152 GCF_000243295.1 Trichechus manatus latirostris | reverse complement strand
GTCGTTATGAGTCGGAACCAACTCGATGGCATCTAATAACAACAACAATAACAATACAGCATTAAAAAGGTCTCATCTCCCCTTTGAGAAACTTACAGATTTCCTGCTCTTCTTTAATGTTTAATATTGATTGTTTTCTTTGCCAAGCCTGTTGTGCTACTAAGATTTCATAAATTCATAAATATATGTGTCAGAACTACATATAGGACACTCTCCTTCCTCCTTCCTATGCACTCTTAGGGTCAGAAATGCTCCTTTTCACTACTCTACTTCTCTAATATGTTTTAGTTGGTCTTTATGATCATAAGAAATAATGCCAGTCCTTTTACATCTGCAATTCCATATTTTAATTACTAATTTTTATTCATTTATTGGCTGATTAGAATACATCTTCAAATTAATTTTCAATAAATACATATGGGAGTACAAATTTTTTCTGTCATTCTTGCATATCTGCAAAGGTCTTTCACATATGAAAAACCAAGTGGCTGTTTAAAAATTCTTGGAATACAACCTTCTCCCTCAAACGTCTATGTGTCTACGTTGTCTTCTGGCACTTATTTTTACAGAGAAATGTGAGGTCACCCTGGATTTTGTTCAATTTATATACAATTTTTTCCATTTGTGTGTGTAGTTTTTTTCCTGATTGAAGATTTTTAAGACTTTCTTTTTATCTAATTTTTGCATAAAATAATTGCAAGTATTGTGAGGCCTTATATCGATCTGCATGGTTCATTGTCTCCATCTGGGTTTCTTAGAAAACAGAGTCTGAGACCAGCCTTATGTGCTAAGGCTTCGTGAGAAGGTATAATCCCACGAAGGCAAGGATGAGGATGAGGCAAGGAAGGAGGAAAAGCAAATACAAGTTGATGAGTTACGGAGTTGACTACAGCTTCATACAGAAACATAGCTGACTCCCTGGTCAAGAGTACATCTACCAAGCATGTAGTATGGAACCATTGTACTGTGGAGCCATCATGAGGGTCAGAAAGAGAGAGGAATGTGTCTATTGCCCCTTCAAGTTTCCTGTCTTGTCTTGTTTTCCTCAAAGTTCACCCCATGGAGTTTTAACATTCCCATACTTCTGGGTTCTGTTACTTTGCTTCTTCCAGCAGCCTCTGAGGAAGCTAGATTCTATGTCCTGAAGCAGGTACTTCATCTGAGTTCAGAAGGGTAGGAAGGAGAGTCCAGAGCCTTCTGGAGTCTGGTGGAGTCTTGTGGGGTCTGGCCTGGTGACTGGAGCTGCTGTGGCTTCTGTCACAGGGGATATGATGGAAGTCTTTTTGCATAATCGTATGCATGGAGGTATGGTCTTACCATGAGGGACACTGAGGCAGTGGTGGTGTTAAGAGATGAGGCACCAGTGGTCAAGGCTCTCAGTTGAGTGAGTGGCCAAGGATCTGAGGGACAGATGGTGCCAAATAAACATAGCAAGTAGCATAAACTGGGTGGAAGACAGTCATAAACACATAAGCTTTTTAGATTAGATTTTTTTCTTTTCCCTCCATATCCACAATTTAAGTTTAAATTAAAAAAAAAATTCTTGGTCCTTTTTTATTTGCATTTTGGGAGAGTTCTTCAAATTTTTTCACAGATAACTATTTCAGTTACTTTCTCAATGGTATTTCTGCTGATCACTGCCTACAAATGAATTTTTATTCTGCTATTGCATTTTTAGCTTCCTGGAAATCTTTATCGTATCTAGATAACCCTGCCATTTTTGTA
>NW_004444026.1:1622936-1625007 GCF_000243295.1 Trichechus manatus latirostris | reverse complement strand
ACTCAGTTTCTCAAGATGTATGACTATGGATAATCCTTATGCCTACCCCTCTTCCTTTACGGCTTTGCTTTAGGGGACATATCTCCCAGGATATACCGCTCTCAAATCCCTTCTTCCTACTGAGATGTTCTCTGGATGCTGTAGTCCTTGACTGGATGTAGAAAGAGAAGTAATACATGCATCAGCATCAAAAATGCCTGGTGAAAATTTAGGGGACAGTGAGTTTATGTTAATGGGGGGGAACGATTCAGAAAAGGAGGGTGAGAGTGGTTGTATAACTCAAAGAATGTAATTGGTGTGACTGAATTGTAGATGTAGAAATGGTTGAACTGGTATATGTTCTGCTGTGTATATTCTCAACAACAACAACAAAAAAGCCTGGTGCAACAAATAGATAGCTACCTGGTGTTCTTGTGTTCCTGAGGAGGGTAGGGTTAGATAACGGGTCTTTCAGGAGGATAGGATTACTCTGTTACTGTCAGCACAGCACTGGCAGGATATTTTTCAGTTCAGTTCCATCTGCTTTATAGTTAATGGAAATTCCTCCCAGATTCTGGAAATAGATTAGCTGTCAGTCCCAGTTTTCAGTATTGCTTTAAGTTTTCATCTTTTTCTGTGTCTTCATGGGCATTCTGGAAGGACATCGAGAGGGGCTGTGTCAGAGACTCCTAACCACCAGGCATTTTAATGGGGGCTTCCTCTGGGTCTACCACAGGACCTGGGGACATCCCCGCACTTGTGCCCCTCGTCCTTTACATTAGATGCCTCCTTCCTGTTGGTAAGCCCGCTGCTCATTGTCCTCACACCAATATCAGGGCAGCTTTCTTCTTTCCTGTGCTGTCCCAAATTCTAACCATCTTGCACACTTCTCTTCTTGCTTGAAGCTCTCCTCGCCACTCCAGGCCCAATCTCTCTCTCTTTTGAATTCCTAGGCCCCTTGTGATCTGTGCTACACAACTTAGCAAATATTTACTAGTACCAGTACCAGTTGCAGCGGAGCCGATTCCAACTCATGGCAATCCCATGTGTGACAAAGTAGAACTGTGCTCCATAGGGTTTGCAATGGCTAATTTTTTTTCTTTTCAGAAGTAGATCATCAGGCCTTTCTTCTGAGGCACCTCTGGTATACCCAAACTTGCAACCTTTCTGTTAGCAGCCGAGTACATCAACCATTTCACACTACCTGGGGACTGCATCCCTGGTGTTACTGGAGATAATTTTAGGCAGAAGGACAGACATGGCATTGAATTGGGTAACGTAATAATTGCCAGTCCTTGTTGTTGAATTCTGTGCCAGTCGTTCCAATTACCTTGAGGAGAAAGTCTTAACTTTGACAACATCTCTCCAACTCTGGCTGATTTTCTTTCTGCAAAATAGAAGAAGAGGCCTGAGACTCAACCTATTAAGCAGATAACCAGCATCTAGCTAGAAAGTATAATGTGTTGTTTTTATTATAGTTATCTTCAAGGTTATATTCTATTTATGACAAATGGTCCCTAAATTTTTCCCCATTTATGGAAAAAATATAATACCTCTTAAGTACATTTGTATTTAAGTTAAAAAAAAGAGGGTCCGCTTGAAGAAATATATCAAGTAAATGATAGCACATATGTATGCATACAAGGCACAACTTATGAAAAAAACAAACCAAATCTGTTGCCGCCCAGGCGATTCCAACTCTTAGCGACCCTATAGGACAGAGTAGAACTGCCCCATAGGGTTTCCAAGGGGTGGCTGAGGATTCGAACTGCTGACCTTTTGGTTAGCAGTTGAGCTCTGGACCACTGAGCCACCAGGGCTCCAAAGCTTATAAAGTGGTACTCAAATAACCAAAGTTTGAGAAACTGTGTGTGGTGGCAAGAACTTTCTTGGAATTGGAATATCATAAGCTCCAAGTATACCCACTTAAACCAAGGGCTTCTATTGGAATGCTCTTGAGTATATAACACAGTGAGAGGGAACACATTTATTTTTGTATAAAATTTGCATAACTTGTAGTATAAAGGGGTTGTGGGGAAAATCCTCAGTCCATCCAAACTACCCTCTTCCCCAAACATATAAGCATTTTTAC
>NW_004444026.1:1619987-1621781 GCF_000243295.1 Trichechus manatus latirostris | reverse complement strand
TTTGAAATACCAGTGGCATAGCTTCCAGCATCTTAGCAGCACATAAGCCACCAGACTATGACAGATTGTGGTAGTTAAAAGTATTAAGTATAATACTCTTTTAATACACATTTTTATAATAATGTGGTGGTAGTTGAAAGTATTAAGCATAAATTGAGTGCTGAGATATTTCTCAGAGGAAATGTGTCTAAGACACTGAATAATAACTGTGTTAAGTCAGGGCGTTGTAGACTGCAAAGAAGAAGGTGTTTTCCCTGGTGGTCCCAAAGGTACAGAGAGAGGACAGGCTCCCACTTTGAGCACAAGTTCCAACTGCTGAGACTGATGACAGAGGCTCCTATCACTTTGTAAATCAGATTATAAACAACTGAGTGGATAAAATCCTCAAGTAGTCACTCTGAGACTGAACATCTTTCAGAGCTTCTTCTTCCTCAGAGTTCCGTAAACAGCCACTGTAACTGTTCATTTGTTTAGAAGCCCAGAAAAGGGTTAGCAAGCCAAGAACCAGAAAAGAGACTGTGTAGCCTTTTCTAATCCTAGAGTAAATAAAGGCAGAAGAAACAATAGAAAACTTTTTAAAGATGCCAAGGCAGCTTTTTTTGTTCTCAGCATGGTCCGCAAATGGCCTGGTACAAAACTGTCTGTAGCCTGAGGAAACTATTATGAAGCTAATTTAGGCTTTTGGAATTCAAACCCAATATATAAGTCTCCGAGGTACTTGTAGGTATTCCCAGATGATGTTCAAGTCAACAGTGATGGTCATTATTTCTTCATCTCCTCCTCCTTTTGCACCATTTCTAATTAATGCCTAAAATGACTCTATACCCAGGTTGCTTACTAATCTTACTGAAATTTTTTGATATGATGATGTATATATGCTTGTTTCTAGCTGGTATAAAAAATATTTATTCATATTTTTATGGTGTTTTCTACTTTTTAAAGCAACTTCATATTTCATAAGAGCTTTACATGGTCTCCTGAGGTAAGATAGCTATTCTTGCTTTATATACAAGGGTACTGAGTTCAGAGAGGTAAGTGATTTTTCCAGGGATGTGCAACTAGGTGGAGGGAGAAATGGAGCTTGAGCCTAAATCTTCTGATGCCAATCATGCTACACCATACTGTATATGGAGCATATTCTCATTTGACTTTCACTATAAGCAGGAACTTCCCTTCTGTCTTAGTTACCTAGTGCTGCTGTAACACAAATACCACAGTGGGTGGCTTTATAGAACAGAAATTTATTTTTCCACAGTTCTGGAGGCTAAAAGTCCAAATCAGTGTCTCAGCCTTGTGGATTCCTTCCTTGTCAGCAGCCTTGGGCTTTCCTTGGTTCCTTGGTGAGCTGTGGATTGTAGACAATCCTCTCAGGGCATCTGTCTTCCTCCATGTTTCTGTCTCTGTGTGTGTTCTGGTCTTTTTACAAGTCAGAAGGTGATTAGGTTTAGAATCCACCCTCCACCGGTATAACCTCATTAACATAACAAAAGGAAAACCCTATTTCCACACAAGAGAACATCCACGGATACAAGGGCAAGGAATTCAACACATATTTTAAGGGAAGATAATTCAATCTACAACATTTTCCATTTATAATGGTGAGGTAAAGCGTTAGGGAGAAGCAGAGGAAAATAATATGGGGGAAGAAGTCCTTGTGGATTCTTTGGACCCCCAAAGTATTCTGTAACAGGAAGTATCTCTTAACTACTTCCTAGGTTAGGGAATGACTGAGTGCAAACAATCTATGTAGTTTCTCTTCTTTACACCCTAGATATTTTTATAAGTGAAGCCATT
>NW_004444026.1:1617896-1619321 GCF_000243295.1 Trichechus manatus latirostris | reverse complement strand
CATCCTTAATTAAAAAAACAATAACTTCATCTTATTATAGTGAGAAAATAGTGGGATCTTGAACAAAAAAACCCACTCTAAACTCAACAAACCAAACCTGTTGCCCTTTAGTCGATTCAGATTCATAGTAACCCTATAGGACAGAGTAGAACTGCCTCATAGGATTTCCAAGGCTGCAATCTTTATGGAAGCAGACTGCCACATCTTTCTCCCTCAGAGCAGCTGCTGGGTTCAATACGCTGACCTTTTGGTTAGCAGCCAAGCATTTAACCACTGCACCACCAGGGCTCCTAGGAAACCCAGGGAGTCACCCAAATCTTTTAGCCTAACTTATCTATATCTGTCATTGGTGATCCAGGAAAATACAAGACATTTTAAAAGAATAGAACACAAAAGACAATATCCGTACAAAAGTTCTATGAGTTGAAAATGTAAACTAACAATAAATGTTACTCTCTCCTTCACCAAAACCAGTCATAAAGCAGAGGAAAAATATAACTCAGCACCTTAATCCAATCTATGTATTTATTCTTAAATAAGAACTTTCAGATTTGACAAAAACAAATACCTCAAATCATAAATTTAAAGACTCAAAACAAAAATGACAAAAATCCCCAAAATACATGAAATGAGAGATGATCAGAAAAGATATGGGAGAATCATTTCAGAAATAAAAAACTAAATTACAAGGTCCCTTGAGAGAAATGATTGATTTGAAAATAAAACAAGGGTATTGAAGAAAGGAATGAAAAGAGCCAAGGGAACAAAAACAAAATTTAAATAACAGGTAGAAAAGATAGTAGAAAAAGTGATAGATGGAGATAGTTATAGATACAGAGATAGATAGATAGAAATATAGATAGATATAGATAGTAGAAAAAGTGACAGATGGACAAAGAAAATCCAATTGCATATAATTAGAGTTTTTGAAGTAGTAGTGGTTGTAATAGTATAGCAGGAGAAGAAAAAGAAGAAGGAGGAGGAGAACTAATATTAAAAGCCATATCTCAAGAAATATTTCTGAAAAGAAGAATTAAATCTTCATATTTAAAAGCTTTATTGTGTACTTAAGAAAACTGAGTTGAAAGTTAAAATGCTCGATCCTGAATTATCCTCAGGGACCAATTTGGCTTTAAAGATTAAAAAAAAAAAGAAAATCCTCTCAGTACTTCTCAAAGCACCTATGAAGGAAAGGAAATCATGCTGGCATCAGAATTCTCAATTTCAAATATAAGGCAATACAACAGAGAAACAATATTTTAATAAATCTCAAAGAAAAAAGTGTGAATCAAGAATTTTATATCTAGCCAAACTGCTCTTCAAATACCAAGGCAATAAAAAAACTTTTAATTATGGAAAAACTCAGAATACTGTTTATACGAACTTTCTAAAGATCTATTGGAGGACAAGCTTTAGATAAATAGC
>NW_004444026.1:1555467-1617041 GCF_000243295.1 Trichechus manatus latirostris | reverse complement strand
CCCCCAGGGTCACCGTCACTTCTGACATGTTGCTATGAATTGGGGGTTTCCCACCTTCAGGTATGATAATTTTCTAGAATGACTCAGAACTCAGGAAAGTGCTATACTTATGATTATGGTTTTATTATAGCAAAATGATAAAAATTAGAACCAAAGAAAGAGATGCCCAGGGGTGAAGTCTGGAAGCATTCCAAATGTGAAGCTTCCATCACCCTTACGATGCATTAGCATCCCAGCAGCACATCCATGTGTGACAGTACACAGAGTATTGCCAACCAGGGAAGCTCACCCAAGCTTCAGTGTCCAGAGTTTTTATTAAAGATTTATTACATAGACATGAACTCAGTTTCCAGCCCCCCTCCCCTCCATGGAGCTCAGACTGAGATTGGGAGGGGGGAGAGGGGGTTTCAAAGCCCCAACCCTCTAGTCACATGGTTGGTCTTTCTAGCATGGCCAGACCCCATCCTGAGTCATCTAGTTAGCAAACTGTCTGGGGGGTCTACCGTGAGCCACCTCAGGTGTGGTCTGAGGGGCCCTCCATGAATAACAAAGATTCTCCTATCACTGGGGAAATTCCAAGAGTTTAGAGGTTCCCTCCCAGGAACAGGGGACAAAGGCCAGTCAAATTCTTTTTTTCACAATTCACTCCCTGGCCTTCAGCCATAGTTCTCTTATAGCAAAATGATCATACCTGTCTAAGTATCTACATTTAGTATTACATTTATATAATAAATATAGCAATAGTATCAACATGAATATGTGTAACATTTGGAGGCATCAGTGTAGGGTATGGATAGAAAGTCTTTAACTCAATTTCCCAATACATTCGACCATCAGTATTAGTATTATAATGCCAGTGTTGTATTGCAGTATGGTAGTTATAAGCTGAAAAATAAGAGTGATAAGGTACTGGCATATTATTAGAGTCCCACGTAGTCATTAACAATTAGTCCAAGTCATCATTATGTTGTATAACTAAAATGTCTTTCAAGGCAAGGCCACTCAGGTTTGCAGGCTTCTTCTCAGTTTTGTCACGTTCCAGAAGCGAGAGTGGTCTCTGCAATATATGGCTTCACCCTTTCAGGCATCTGGTATAACTGAGCTGAGAGACAATAGCATCTCTTGTTCTGAGCCTTTTAGAGACATTAATGTAACATTAGATTTCCCTCCTTATTTAACCTTTTTTTCATTCCTTTACTCTTAGCTATCATTCCTCCTTCTCTCCACTTATACCTAAACTTTTCCACCTTTGGAAGGGATGTTAGGCTTGACCACTATGCTGGTCTAGATTGCTGCCAGCAATACTAGTCTAGCAAGTGCCTTCCCCTTAGCCCATTCTCATTCTTAAAAGGTAGGATTGCATAGATGCAGAACTAGTGAGCTATCATGATCCTAGGCAATGTAGCTGCATTCCCTGTAAACCCCAGTTTAGCAAGATAGGGTGAAGGCATGATCACCTCCACCCAGTCCTTAAGAATTCTGATATAAAAGATTAAAGTCTAGTTACAGTGTCTTGTTCTGGGATCATCCTCGCTTCCAGAACCTGCAGTTGCAGCCCTGGTTCTGGAACCACTGCATCAGGAAGGAGAAAAGAAAGTTAAAGTAATGTTTCAGAGCATACAATGGGTGACTTTCAAGTTATTGTTATGAAACAACATGATATTGATAAATATGCTAAATATATGACAAAAGAGGAAACAAGACTGATCTCACTTATGAATATCTATGTAAAAATCCTAAATAATGGGAAACAGATTGTAATATCACATTAAGAAAATAATCCATCACGACCAAGTGAGATTTATTTCAAGAATGCAAAGATGATTCAAATCTATTAACATAATTCACTATGATTATGAATGCTAAAAAGGCCTTCAACAAAATCCGATAGCTATTCCCCTTAAAAAAACACACAAGAAAACAGAAACTGATGCATAATGCTTTAATATGAAAAAATATATTTATTCTTTAACATGAAAAATGTTGTCGTGTGCCATTGAGTTGATTCTGACTCATAGTGACCCTATAGGATAGAGTAGAACTGCCTCATAGGGTTGCCTAGGCTGTAATCTTTACAGGAGCAGATCACCAGGTCTTTTCTCCCACGGAGCAGCTGGTGGGTTTGAACTGCTGATCTTTTGCTTAGCAGCTGAGCTCTTTAACCATTGTGTCACCAGGGCTCCTTAACATGAAAAATACATATATATATTCTTTAACGTGAAAAAAATATCTATATATCTATATAGGAGTTCTTGGGCGGCACAAATTGTTAAGCACTGGATCGCTAACTGGAAGGTCAGTGGTTAAAACCCAGAGACACGTTGAAAGTAAGGCCTGGCGATCTGTTTCTGAAAGGTCAAAGCCTTGAATGCCCTCTGGAGTGCAGTTCTATTCAGTATACATGGGGTCACCATGAGTTGGAATAGACTCGACAGCAACCAACAATGTAACAATGTTGCCAAACGTGGAAAGGTGGGTCCATGTCCGGCCCGCTCAGACTTGTCAATGACCTGGACACCAGTCTTTGGTAAAGAGAAAGTAACTTTATTGCAGTGCACAGAGCTGGGAGAAAGTTCCTCAGATGCGACTGCTATGGGGAAGCAGGGCTTATAGGTAATTTGGGTAGCAAAATGGCGGCCGTGCAGGTGTACTGGGGAGGGAAAATTCTAGAAGGCAGCCAGGACACAGGAGGTGATGTGGTTCTTGTAGGACCTCTCGCTTCGGAATAGGGTACAGGTGATGATTTTCCTTCTGATTTGTTCCACCTGTTGTTGTGTCCTCTGTTGAGGTCAATTAGCAGTCACATCTGGCCCTTCTGCACATGCAGGGTGGGCCAAATCCAGCTTAAGGACTAACAGAAATTTACTGGCATTCATAGGGTCAGATTACAATAACATCGTATATCTATATATTTATCTATCTTAGACCTAAAGTAGCATCTTACTAGTAAAACACCAGAGGCGTCTCCATTATGGTCAGGAACAGGGAGAGAATGTCCGACACCTCTGTTACTATATGATATTGTATTGAAAGCATTAACTAACTCAGATTCGATAAAAAGGATTGACATGTTTGACTATATAAAATTAAAAATCTTTTTAATGGCAAAAAATACCATAACAAATGGCAAATTGGGAGAAAATATTGACAATATATTTCACAGAGACTGGAGCAATCACCCTAAGAACTCTTAGACATTGAGGGGATAAAAAATGGGAAACCTGATAAAGAAATGAGCAAGATAATGAACAGACAGTTCACAGAAAAACATACATAAATGATCCCTAAAGTTACAAAAGATGCTCAACTTCACTGTAAAAAGAAGAATGAAAACTAAAACTACATTGCAATACAATTTTTCACCTATCAATTTGCAAAGATTCAGAATCTTAGCACACTGTAGGCAAGGCTGTGGGGGAACAGACACTGTCATAGGATGTTGGTGAGCATGTAAAACGGGACAGTCTCCATGGATGGGGAGTCTGGAGATACGAAACAAAACTACACATACGTTTACCTTTTGACCAGTGTTAATGGATTGAATTGTGTCCCCCCCCTTAAAATATGTGTGGTAACTCCTAAGATGTGAATGTAATCCTATCTGGGAATAGGGGTCTCCTTGTTATGTTAATGAGTCCATGTGAGTGTAGGGCGTGTCTTCAGCCAATCACTTTTGAGATATAAAAGGAGCAGATGGAGCCCTGGTGGCGCAGTGGTTAAGAGCTCAGCTGCTAACCAAAAGGTCTGCAGTTTGAATCCAGCCACTCCTTAGAAACCGTATGGGGCAGTTCTACTCTGTCCTGTAGGGTCACTATGAGTCAAAATCAACTAGATGGCAGTGAGTTTGGATTTTTTGTTTTTTCTTTTGGTTGCCACTGCAATGACAATGAGGAAGCTTTCCATTAACTGACATTGAGTCATTTTCAGGATATATTATTAACGGAAAACAAAATGTGAGTTATGTATATTTTATTGCCTTGTATGTAAGAAAGATGGAGACATTAAATATGTGTGTGTGTATTTGTTTATTTTTGCATGGAAGAAATACAGGAAAAATTAACTAGATTCTAATATAACAGTGAATCTAGTGTAAGATACACTGGTGTTCATTGCTGTATTCTTTTTTTTTGCAGATTTGAAATATTTCAGAAATAAAGTGTTCAAAATTAAAAGACCAAAACAACAACAAAATCCCAGCCTAGTGAGGATTTGTGTCAGGAGAGAGAACTTGTCCCCAGGTTTCGCCTAGCTGATAGGTGAAGAAAGCAGCACAGAGTAGACAATTTGCATATGTTTGAGAGCAAGGCCTTTTAAAAGTAAATTACCTGAGGATCTGCCTCTACCCACTAGCAGTGTTCCTGCATCAGTCCTGATGCCATTCTCTGCCTTCTCCTTCTTTTCGTTGGTCCTTTTCTTTTTGTCTTTGTCAAACAGTTATTGAGCGCCGTATGTCAGCGGGGGCAGTGGGGATTCAGCCGTAGAATTCTTGCCTTCCATGTGAGAGGTCAGGTTCAGTTCCTGACCAACGTACCTCAATCACAGCTACCACCCATCTGTTGGCGGAGGCTTGTGCATTGCTATGATGCTGACCAGGTTTCAGCAGAGTTTCCAGACTCACACAGAGTAGGAAGAAAGGCCTGGTGATCTACTTCCAAAGATCAGCCAGTGAAAACCTCATTTTGCATACGGTTGCCATGAGTTGGGGGGCTGACTTGATGGTAGCTAACAACACCAACACCACCATATGTCAGGCCCTGTGTTGGGCCCTGAGGATGCATAGATGCAAAGGACACAGTCTCTGCCTTTATAAGCCTCAGAGTCTAGGGAAGGAAATGGACAAGGGAATAGGCAAGTGTGAGTCTTGCTGGCCTGCGCCATGGGAGAAGAAAGTAAGGGTGCTTTGAGAGTACGGAAGTAGAATCATGTCCCCCTTCACCCAGTGCCACCAATGCAGTCTCTAGGCCGTCACCCTAATTCCTTGTGTCTTCTACCCCAGAAGCTGATAATCAAACCAGGTGGGTGCGGAAGGATGTGCAGAGGACCACGTGCCTGACCTGGGTGAGGCTTCATCTGGCCTGGAGGTCAAGGTCCTTTCAGAACACCTTTCTCTGTGGCGTGGTCCTGTGGGACATGGGGGGTTCTGTCCTGCACAGCCACTGCCCTGGTCCATCCTTCAACTGCCCAGAACCAGACTCTGGACTATCTAAGGTACCTCCCGTGGCAGATCCTAAAGGGGGTCTGAGGTGATGGCAGCGGCAGAAGGGTCACCTTTACTCCCAGCTGACCCAGGTCCTGGGGACCTCACCTCCTCTGTCTGTTAGTCATGGAGGAGAAAGAACACTGACAGCCCTAAAAGTGAGGAATCTCGGTCACTTCCCCTTTACATTTTGGTTAAAAAAGCAGAAGAAGAAGGAGGAGGAGGTGGAGAAGAAGAATCATCATCAACTGGATTCCTCCTCCTTCTGATGGTCCATGGTTCTTTCCTCAGAGGGCAGGCCCTACCTGGGGCGCAGGATCTGAGCCAGAGGCTTGACTTTTAAACGAAAATATACTTCTTATTTTAGAAATCCTCTTAGCCATTCAAGCTGATTCTTTCAATCAATAGGAGTGTCCTCTTGCTGTGATAGTTGTTTTGGGAAGTTTTCTTTTTGGTATATTTTGACCTTTGAGCTTTGGCTCAGAGCATCGTTTGCCTTGGTGAAAATCTCAACGTAGTTAGGGTTTTTGGAACAGGTGGCTGCAGTGCCATCGTGCTCCACATGGTGGCAGGTTCTGCCTGAAAAAGGGGCTCTGTAAAGCATTGCCAACTCCCTTCTCAGAGGGGTGGCTTCACAAAATTATGTTCCTTGACAAATGTAATTTATATTGATTGCTTTTGTTAATGCATCAGAGAGACTGTGTGCTCAGGATACATTCTTTGTGATGTTTATTGCCTTTTCTATTAAAAAAAAAGAACTTAAAATAAATAAGGCTTTAATCCTAACAATGGATCTTTATTGTAATGGATCAGGCAAAATAATGTTAGAGTTCTTGGGAGGATGTGGAGAGGGAAAGATGAAAAGAACACCCGGCTTAGAGAGACAATTGACGAGCCTTCTGTGCGATTGTTTCTTTCACCCTGGCAAAGCTAATATTTCAATATTGCCTTGTTGTAAGTAACTCAGAAAGTTGGAAATGGTTTTCCTGTCATTCCTTTGTGTCGGTAAAATGATGCTCAGTTAAGGGGATTGGATGGATTTGGTGTCAGAGTGGCCCTCCTTCCATGACAACAGTGATACTGGTGCTCCTCTGGCTGCCTTTTTCGCGAATTGCTAATAAGTATTCTTAGACACGACTTTCCAAATGAACACAACGTATCGTGGTATCATATTTGAGAAGAAATGAAGAACAAAAGAAATGCTGGGAACCTCTCCTTCTGATCCTTTGCTTTCAGCCTCAAAGATATTAGAAAATATAAGGAAGCAAAAAAAAAAAATCAGAAAACTATTGTTATTATAAAAAAATAATAATAATTTGTTTTTGGTCGGCACGTAATTTACACTTAGTGCTTTATTTTTTGGAGTTTAAGTCCAGCGATTTTATTTTCCATGAGGCTGGTTTGAGATCTCAGAGCAAACCATGCAAAGATTAAGAGTTTGCAGGTAGTAGAAAGGTAAACACGCTTAAGATGACAGAGTTCTGTTCCTACTGCCCGCCGCCCCCCCCCATTTTCTTAGTCCCCAGTACCTGATCACCTGATCACCTGATCACAACTCACTGCTCACCGGCAGAAGCCTAGCAGGAGTGCTTCTATTTCCGGAACTCTGAGCAATGTGACTCAGAAGGCCATAGAGTCCCTCTCAGACTGGAGGCAGAAATCGCCTGGGTGACTCACAGTCAATTACCCAAATAGGGGGAGGCGGCTTGGAGGGGAACCTTGCCTGGAAGCCAATGGCAGGGGCAGGTGACTGGCTGTACACAGATGGAGACGTGTATCAGCCAGAGGAAGCTATGGCCTCCTGACAGCTCACAGCTGACTTACAAATCAGAGAGCCTGGCCAAATATTGCTTCACGCAGAGTTTCTCTAGAAATAATTTCTGTGGAGTAATACTAATAGAATACTACTTTTTCTCAGGTGCTCTGCCTAAGGGTTCAAAAGTGGGTCTCTGGATTCTAAGCCTGTTGCTTTTAAAGATTCCACCCAGAAGAACAAGTCATGGGAATTTTAGTGGCCAGGCAGGTCAGAGATTGCAACATCGTCTTGTCTGGCTCCTAAAATGCCTGGCAGTAAGCACTGAGAGTCTGTCCCCTCCAGGCCCAGTGGGCCCAGGTAAACCCAACCTCCACTTGCCCTCACCCAGGAAGCTTTCCATTCTTGACTTTCACACTTTGCATTCATGAGCACCCAACCTCAATGGGCCTTAACATCTCCAGGCAATCGTACTATATTTGCCTAGGTTGCTATGAGCCGGAATCAACTCAATGACAATGGGTTTTTATTCACTCCCCTACTCTCTCAGACATCTAAGAAACATACTTTTCTCCCTCCTCAAATCCTTAACCTTCTCCCTCATCCTA
Organism: Trichechus manatus latirostris; assembly: GCF_000243295.1. Taxonomy (NCBI): domain Eukaryota; kingdom Metazoa; phylum Chordata; class Mammalia; order Sirenia; family Trichechidae; genus Trichechus; species Trichechus manatus. Next base: position 1,609,483 of record NW_004444026.1, on the reverse strand, counting down.
TTTCACTGAGAAAATCAAAGTAACCACAAGAAAACTTCCAAAGACTCCCACCACCACCCTCCGGGCCTTCCACCTATTACCATAGAGATAAGGTCTCCATGATCCTATGTACGCCCAATCTATGTAGATCCAGTCCCTTCTGCCAGCCAAGTTTACAGATCCAACAATTCTCCCATCTCTCCCCCTCGCAAATTATTTGTTCTCTACTCTTCTGGACCATTCCAACCAACAAACAAACATACTGTTATTCATCCCTTTGAAAAAAATCGACAAAAACAAAATATCTCTTGACCTCACTTCCTCCACCAGCTTTGTTTTCAACTTTTTGCTTCCTTTTGCAACAAAACTTTTCGCCCTTTCTCTCTTCAACCCACTCTGATCAGGTTAATTTGTCTCCACAACTCTACTGAAACTACTCTTAATAGAGGTTACCAATGACCTCCACATTGGTAAACCAATGGTCAAGTCTCAGGTTTCAATGTATGTGACCCACCAGCAGCATTTGACACAACTGATCACTCCCTCCTCCTTGCTGTACTTTTTTTTCACTTGACTTCCAGGATGTCATACTCTTTTTCTTTTCTTTAGCTTATATCACACTCCTTAGTTTACTCACCTCTCCTTCTCAGTCTCCTCTGTTGATTCCTCATTGGGATATAGTTCTTCTACCTCTCCTGTTCTCAAATACACTTACTCCCTTAGTGATCTCATGTAGTACTGTGGCTGTAATTATTGTCTGTATAGCAATGGTCCCTGGGTGGTACAAACAGTTAAGCGCTCAGCTACTAACATAAAGTTTGGTTGTTTGACTTCACCCAGAGAGCCTCAGAAGAAAGGCCTGGGGACCTATTTCCAAAAAAAAAAAAATCAGCCATTGAAAACCTTATGGAACACAATTCTACTTTGACACACATGGGGTCACCATGAGTTAGAATTGACTTGTAAGTGACTGGTTTTTGTATGCCAGTGACACTCAACTTCTATCTCTGCCCTCTAGATCCCTCTGCTAAGCTTCACTCATACATCTAATCATCTTCTCAGCATTTCCATCTGACAGCCAATAGACACTGCAAACGCAACATGTACAAAGCCCAACTATTCCCACTTCTAACTTGCTTCACATGCAGGCTTTCCTATCTCTGTTTATGGCACCTCCATTCTTACAGCTACTTAGACCAAAAATCTGGGGCTCCTTCTTGAATCCTCTTTCTCTAATCTATCTAATAGGGAATTCTGTTGACTCTACCTTCAAGGTATATGCAGAATCTAACCAATTTCTCAGCATCTCCACAACTACCGGCCTGGCCCGTGCTACTATCATTGTTCACCCTTGCTCCCTATAGGGCAGTGCTGTTTATGGGTCATTTCACTGCTCAAAACCCTCTATGGCTCCCCAATGCACTTGAGTAAAAGCCGAAGTTTGTACCGTGGCTCCCAGGGTCCCTCATGAAAGTCTGACTCCCTGTTACCTCTCTGACCTCACCTCCTACTGCTCCCCTGCACGCTCGCCAGCTCACTCTGCCTCATCCACGTAGCATCCTTGGTCTTCCTCAAAGATGCCAGGCACCTTCCTGGCTGAGGGACTTTGGTCTTTTTTGCTCCCCTTACCTGGAATACAGGAGACCCTGGGTGATGCAAATGGTTAACAGGCGTAGCTGCTAATGCAGAGGTTGGTGGTTTGAGTCCACCCAGAGGCACGTTGGAAGAAAGGCCTGGTGATCTACTTCTGAAAAATCAGCCATTGAAAACCCCATGGAATACAGTGCTACTCTGACACATTTGGGGTCACCTGAGTCAGAATCAACTTGACAACAACTGGTTAACCGGTTGCCTGGAAAACTGTCCTTCCAGATGTCTTCTTATTCAACTCCCTCATTACCTTCTTCAGCTCTTTGCTCAATTCTTACCTTTTCAATGGGGCTACTTCCCCATTCATACTGGTCCTGCTTCCCTACCCCACTGGCACTCCCAACTCCCCTTATCCTGCTCTACTTTATCTTTTATTCCATAGCACTTATCACTATTTTTTCATGTATGCATTTATTTAGATTTATTGCTTACTTTTGTCCTCCCACTAGATTGAAGTTCTGCAAGGCATGAGTCTTTGTCTATTTTATTCAGTGATATATTCCAAGTGCCTAGCAAAGTGTCTGGCTCATACTAGCTTTTGTTGTTGTTGTGTGCCTTCAAGTTGATTCTGACTCCTAGTGACCTATAGACAGAGTAAAACTGACCCATTGGGTTTCTTAGGCTGCTATCTTTATGGGAGCAGATTGCCAGGTCTTTCTCCCTTGGAGCTGTTGAGTGGTTTCTAACCTTTCAGTTAGCAGCCAAGCTCTTAACTGTTGTACCACCCGGTCTCCTCTCATAGTAGCTAGTCAAGAATATGGAGCCCTGGTGGCACAGTGGTTAAGAGCTCAGCTGTTAACCTAAAAGTTGGCAATTTGAATCCACCAGCTGCTCCTTGGAAACTCAATAGGGTGATTCTACTCTGACCTATAGGGCCGCTATGAGTCAGAATCGACTCGATGGCAATGGGTTTGGTTTTTTCTTTTCTTTGGTCAAGAATATATCTTGAATGAATGAATACAAGCTGGTCAGTATATTAACAACTCAGTCCCTATCAGGATGTAAATAGCCGTATGTTATCTCCCTGCTTTCTGGGGATCCCACACTTACAGCTTTTTCTTCATTAACTTGCCCAGTGTGAGGATGTCCTACTGGTAGCAAAAGATCCAGGAGCACTTCTTACTGGGTGAGAGGCACGTTTGCTCTCAACAGCTGACTGTCAGACCAGAAAATGTGTGCAGAGCCTCAGGTCTAGTGTCTGACAGGATGCTGTTAACAGGAAACTGGGTCCAAAAAGGAGCATTGGTGGCACAATAGTTAAGCATGGGCTGCTAACCTAAAGGTTGGCGGTTCAAACCCATCAGCGGCTCCATAGGGAGAAAGATCTGGCAATCTACTCCCATAAACATTTCAGCCTTGGAAACCCTATGGGGAAGTTCTACTCTGTCGTATGGGGTTGCTATGAGTCGGAATCTACTTGATGGCACACACTGACAACAGGATGGCAAGCAAAAACTGACAACAGGAAACTGAGTCCAGAGGGTCTGCGTGCAGGAGGATTGAGGGAAAATTGGAATGTAGAGAGCAAATAAGATCATGATGCATGGTTCAAGACTAAGTCCACGGGTGACATGAGCTTGCTGGGAGGCTGTTCTGTGAGGGTACTTCCAGCAGTGGGCTCAGGGTGGGCTCCAGACTTTCCTCCATGAAGGCATAGACCACGGCATATTTGCTCATCACTGTATAGCCAGTTTCTAGAATAGTACCTGGTAATAGTGGTAAATAACTATTTGTGGGATGAATCAATGCTTATTGGAAGGGGTGTATCAAAAGGGATGGTTTCCTGTCTGGTACCCACTACAGTTCCCTGCCTCTAAACTCATTCCAACCAATAGCCTGCCACCCTCCTCCCATACACGTCATCAGAAAGACCCCCTTTTAATCAAGGAGATCTTGATTACGTGGTGGTAGTTTCGTGGTCTGTTCTTTGGGCTCCAGAAGCAAATTGCCTCAGTTTGAATCTATCTGTGCGACCCTGCACATGTTGTTTAATCTTTCTTTAGACATCAATTTCTTCATCTGTAAAATAAGAGTAATAATAATACTACCTATATCATCAGGTCATTGGCTCTGACTCATATATTCATAGTATTTATTATTCTGAGATAAAAGTCTAAAACCTTCCTGTATTCCAATCACTGCCCAGGCCCTGCATCCACTAAGCAAATTTTAATGGAATCATAATACCATCACCTACTTGATGCCACGTCTCCAGACTGCACCTAAATTTTGGTTGCCCTGACCCTCCCACTCCCTTGTTTTGTATCTTGTGGATCTTTAGACCAACCAGGGGCTCACTCTGCCCCACTCCATGGACACTGATCCCTTCCTTAAAAAGAGCTGGAACTTCTCCTGCTTAGCGGCCCTCACTCTGGCCCAGATAGTTCTGATGGATTCCCCATTGGACCATGGTGCTAGAGGGCATTGTGTCAAATCAGAAGATGATGGCAAGGGGTAGATGGGAGCCAGAATCTCCAGAGACGGTGACCCTCAGGGCCTCTGACTCTCATAGGCAACTGTCTACCCCTCCTCCATTCAAATCTGGTCCTGCTTAGACCAACGGCGCATTCTCCCTCAGACTTCAGGCTGACCTCCCGATTAAGAAACTTTGGGAGGGATTTCATCAGCAGTCTCGTTAAATGGCCATGTGGTAGAATGGGGAGGATTCGTTGTGGAGTCAGCTCCATTTAAACATGTAAACAGCAAATGTTACCATCTGCTTAAGCCTCTGGGTATTCGCTTAGTAACTTCAAAAAGATGAGCTTTGACCAGAGTCCTGAAGTGCAAATGGATTTGGAGATGGTTTATTGCTGTCCTCAGAGGCAGAGCGATGGGAGGAGCATGGATGGGTTGGCAGGGGAGTTGAAAAGTCTAAATTTAGTCCATGCTCTGCCATTCTGCCATTTTCTACTATTATAACCTTGGACAAGTCACCTTTCTTTTCTAGGCTTCAAGGTTTTCAATCTTGTTTTACTGACAGAATCATTTTTTTAGATCTCTCATGTGAAAGCCAAATTTATAGCTATTACTGATCAAATCAAAAGTAAAACTGCTGTGAATGTAGAGGGGAGAGGTTGGGGTGACCCAGAGCCCTGCCCAGACAGAGTCCCCTAACCCCGAGCTGTGCACACATGGTGGCTTCTGGGGCTTCTCCACTCTAGATTACCCTTGAGGCTTTGCCTAATACCCATGAAGCCACTAGACTAGGCAATCTTTAAGCTCTAACAGATGGTGATTTTATGAGTTCCCACTGCGGTTGGGACTCTTGAAGGAGTAGTAGGAGTGAGCAGGCAGGGGGAGCAGAAAGGGATGAGGGAGTGATGGTCTGCGGTAGCAGGAGAGGATGAGGGAGCAGAGGACAGATTTGGCTATTCCCAGGGAAAAGCCATGCCCAGGACAGCAGCCTTCCCGTTTCTATCTCATGTATCTGACTAGGCTCTCCAGCTGGGACTTTGAGCTCTAGGGATCTCATCCAGCAATCCTGCTCTTCAGGAGCCCCTCCTTTGTTATGGCAGACACTTGAGGCATTTTTCATCCTTTTATTTCTGATTGCCTCATACTCCAGTTGGAGACATGAAGATGAACATGACAAGGTCCTGACCTAGAGGCACTCACAGTCTGGCGGGAGGATGTCAGAGTTTGTGGGAAATGTTTGCATGTCTAGGTACTCTAGAGGAGCCCTGGTGGCACGGTGGTTAAAGCACTTGGCTGCTAACTGAAAGGTTGATGGTTCAAACCCACCAGCCGCTCCGCGGATGAAAGATGTGGCAATCTGATTCCATGAAGATTTACGGCCTTGGAAACCCTATGGGGTAGGTTTATTCTGTCCTATAGGGTTGCTGAGTCGGAATTGACTCAATGGCAGTAGGTTTGGTATGGAGGTGCTTTAATGGAGTCCCTGGGTGGTATAAGTTTTTAATGTGCTTGGCTTCTAACCAAAAAACTGGGAGTTGGCCCTGAGGCACCTTGGAAGAAAGGCCTGGAGATCTACTTCTGAAAAATCAGCCATCGAAAACCCTATGGAGCACAGTTGTACTCTGACACACATGAGGTCACCAGGAGTCAAAATCGACTCCATGACAACTTTTTTTTTAAGGTACTAACGTGCTACACCAGTTGTAGAAGAAATGGTGTGCTAGGCCACCGTGGGAGTTGGGGAGCAGACCTTCAGGCAGAAGGAACAGTGTGTGCAGAAGCATGGGGTGGTGAAAGAGCTTAGGGCTACTTTGAGACCAAGTCTATCTCTGTACGGAAATCCGTACATTTAAATCCAGATTCACATCTTCCTCCCATGGAGTCCACACTGCAGAAGGAAAAGGCCCTTCTGTGTAACCCACAGGGTCTAACTTTGGTGGGACAGCCTCCATGTAGTGAGAAATAATGCCAACACATTATTAAAATTATTGGAACCTCTTCTCAATTACTCATTCCCAGAACAAATAATCATATCCGATCCATTATTTTTGTGCTGTACATAAATTTCCAATGATACAGCTAGTTGACCTCTCATCAGAACAGAGCTGCAAAGAGATCCTTCCAGTGTGTACTTGGTCCACCCTCCCTGAAGGAAAGGAAAGGAAAGAAAAGGTGGCTTGGAAGAATTTTGAGAGCAAAAGTAGCACTTCAGTTTGGTAACTTTTCTCCTTTTATGAAAGAAAGGCCCATATTTGGGACCTGGTTAAAAGGTGGAACTCCCTAAGAGAGGGAACCTTCTATTCTATTCAATTCTATCTCTAGTTCTATTCTATCTCTACTTTTAGTCCTTTTTTGAATTTGGCTAGTTATAAATTATAAACAACAAATAAACTGTATGGTCCTGTTGTTGTTAGGTGCCTTTGAGTCAGTTCCGACTCATAGCGACCCTATGTACAACAGAACAAAACACTGCCTGGTCTTGTACCAACCTCACAATTGTTATTATGCTTGAGCCCATTGTTGCAGCCACTGTGTGAATCCATCTCAGTGAGGGTCTTCCTCTTTTTTGCTGACCGTCTATTTTACCAAGCATGAGGTCCTTCTCCAGGGACTGGTCCCTTCTGATAACATGTCCAGAGTATGTCAGACGTAGTCTTGCCATCCTCGCTTCTAAGGGATGTTCTGGCTGTACTTCTTCCAAGATAGATTTGTTCATCCTTCTGGCAGTTCATGGCATATTCAATGTTCTTCGCCAACACCATAGTTCAACGGCATCAGTTTTTCTTCAGTTGTTCTTATGTATGGTCCTAGGAGCAGAGATTTCTGGCACTTCCACTTGCCAAAGGTAAATAGGGCATTTGAGGGGGAGCACAGGACAGTGGACTGTGAGCAGTAGCCTTGAGGGGCAAAGAATAAGCCTTCCTTATGGCTGATTTCCTAGCACAGTACCTGGCACAGTAGCAATTCAGTGAGTGAATGAATCAGTGGGATTTCCTTGACAATTTGAATCTCTGTGTTGAGCAAACAAGATGAGGAGCTGACAAAAGCCCTCTCTTAGGACATGGGAGTGCTCAGAACTGTGACTGAGTATGTGATGTGGGATGCAGAGGTGCTCTTCTGGTCGGGGCCTGGGAAAGAGCAGGGACAAAGGGGAAACGGGGAAAAGGAGAGTGGCCAAGTCTTCCGAGTAAGTGGGGCTACATCTCTGTCCACAGAGAGAGGAAGAGTTTCGCTGGCAGCTCTTCTTCCAAAGGGTGTTGGTGGCTTTCTCCTTCCTCACTGTCATCTTCCTGGCATTCTCTCGCCATGGGAGGGGGAGATAAGGCCTGAGGCTGCCCTGAGTGGAGTGCAGACCCCATGAAGGAAGCGCTTCCTGAAGGCCAAGGAGGGAGACTGGAGGGTCCGCTCTTCATGGAGAAACAGGGGGCAACCTGAGTCTACACTCAGAGCCAGGGGTCAGCCAAGTTCTTCTGTAAGGTGCCAGATAGTACTTATTTTAGGTTTTCTGGGTACATTAGCTTCCTAGGGCTGTTGAAACAAAGTACCACAAAGTAACCAAACCAAAAACCCACTGCCATCGAGTCGATTCCGACTCATAGTGACCATATAGGACAGAGTAGAACTGCCTAAAGGGTTTCCAAGGAGCGCCTGGTGGATTCCAACTGCCAACCTTTTGGTTAGCAGCCGTAGCTCTTAACCAGCACACCACCAAGGTTTCCACAAAGTAGGTGACTTAAAACGACAGAAATTTATTGTCTCACGGTTCTGGAAGTTAGAAGTCTGAATTTAGGGTGTCCATGGGGCCATACTCTCTCTGAAGCCTCTAGGGGAAGGTCCTTTCTAGTCTCTCCCACCTTCTGGTAGCCCTACCTTGACTTGCAGCAGTAGCATAAATCCAATCTCTGCCTCCATTTTCACACCACCATCTTCTCTCCGTGGCTCTTCTTTTGAAGGGCACCATTCATATTGGATTAGGACCCACCCTACTTCAGCATGACTTCATGTCAACTAACATCTTCAAAGACCCTATTTCCAAACAAAGTCACATTCACAGGCCCCAGGTGTTAAGACTCCAACATATCTTTTTGAGGGACACAATTTGATTTATAACAATGGGCCATATGATCCCTGTGGCAACTACTCAGTTCTGCCATTTTAGTGCAAAAGCAACCAAAGACAATGGGTAAACTTATGGGTGTGGCTGTGTTTCAATAAAATTTTATTTACAAAATAGACAGCAGATTGGATTTGGCCCACTAAAGTTTGCTATCCTTTTCCCTAAGCTTACAACTCTGACTTGGCAATCAGATTTTGATCTCTGTTCCTGACTTTGTTTTATATTTGCTAAATATATATTTATATTTTTTATATTTATATTTTCTGATCCAAATGGTCTCCTGGCCCACAACTACTGGCTGCATTGTTGCCTAGGTGAACTCAAGCTCTGATTGACCTTGCTCTTACTACATACATGGAGGTAGAGAAGAGGGACAAGGAAATCAGCCTATAGCAATGTGAAGAGGAAAGAGTAGAACTGCTCAAGAGGAAAAATACAAGTGTCCCTTCTTTAGGTTGGATGGATGAGGAAGAGAATTCAGTCAAGTTTGTTTTCTAAGCTTGGTTGAGACTACTATTTAGGGTCCCACTAGCACAAATCCAGGAGCCCTGCTGGTGCAGTGGCTAAGCCCTCGCTGCTAACCAAAAGGTCAGTGGTTTGAAACCACCAGCTGCTCTGTGGGAGAAGAATGTGACAGTTTGCTTTGTAAAGACTTACAGCCTTGGAAACTTTATGGGGCAGTTCTACTCTGTCCTGTAGGGTCGCTATGAGCTGGAAATGGGTTTGGTTTGGTTTTTGGCACAAAACCAACTTCAGAGTATTAGGTGGGGCTCCAGGGAGAAATTTAGAGAACTCTGGTTCAGGCTGACTTATTTGTCTTTGAGAGTCAAGGCTAAACTCTCTTTTGACTTTATTTTAATGTCACCTGAGGCCAGTGGAGATCCCCACAGGAAGCTCCCGTTGGTCTGTCCTCCCTGAGTCAGGCCTCTCTCCCTGTCTCAAGCTTGACCTCTGGGGTGTCACCCTTTCTCCCCATGCTCAAAAACTATTGGAGTTGGGTGGAGTCCTAAAGGTCATTGGATTGAATAGTATTGTGTTTTACTGATGAGAAAACAGAAAATTAGAGAGATAACATAACTTGCCCAACTTCACACAGCTAGTTAACAGCTGAGCTGAGACCAGAATCCAGGTCTCCTGACCCTGACACCTGTCCTTGGCACTGCACTCACCTTCTCCATGTTGCTCCCTTCTAGGCCCCTCTCTTTCCCCCACATTGCTCCCTCCTGGACACCTCTGTTTCATGAACTTCTGGTGTCATTCACTCTGAGAAGAAAAAGCCAACACACATGAAAAAGATCCCTGTGAAATCTGTCATCAAAATGACAGATTTGCTGTGGCTCCAGCTTCTCCCTCCATTTCTTCTAGCTCATCCCCACCTCACCCAGGGAACCACTTTGGTCCAGATTCATCAGCGGGTACAGCATCATCCTCAGGTAGCTTGTGGTGCTTCTAGAATAAGAGCTCATTAGGAAAAGTAATTATTCACATGCCTGAGGCATAACGAATTCTACCTTTTCTTCACTCCTCAACCCCCTGTGAGCAGTTAGGACACAGCGTCTTATTATCTATATTCTTGCCATAAAATACACACTTCAGTGATGTGAGATTGTTGGTATTCTTCCTTTATTTTTTAAAAGGCAAATATGAAATAAAAACAAGGGGACCGAGGAGACGTAATTAAGACTCCATAAAGCAGGGGCTGGTATCTCCATTATCTGGCTGGAGTAAGACTGCTGTTTTCTTTCTACCCTGTCACTGATATAAATGAGTTCTTAATTCCTCCTTTCGTGAAGAACAGGTTATCATGCTCGTATTCATTAAGTTACTTCAGCGCCCTGCAGCAGAGCTTAATGGTAGTTTAAATTAGCAGCCTCTGCCTTTGGCACCATCAGTGGGGGCAAGAATAGGGAATCCTGGGAAAGGTAATACATTTCCCCTGATTACCTATCATTTCCGGATTAGGGAGCTAAGGGAGGCAGAGACATCTGAATGACCTTGGAGTTATTTGAAGGAGACTCCCACAATCCCTCCTCACTGTGCACAGGATAAAGTTGGAACCCCTTACCTTGAATAGAAGGCTCTTCATGCTGTCTCCTCTGCAGCTTCCATCTCCTATCTTGACTGTTCTCCTCCTCCCTCTTGCCTCCTCTCACCTCCACTGTGGCCATGTTGAATCTCTTTCTGGGCAGCTTCTGCTGTTCTGTGTTTCTGGCCTCTGCTCCCCTGTTGGAAATGCCCTTCTTCCCCACCATTGCACCTCCTTGTTAGTCCCACCTGGGCCGAGGACCCTTATGGACAGTGTCTTATTTTTTTTCATATTCACTGGACTTGACTCAATGTTTAGCACATACTAGTTCATGCTTGTTGAGGAGGGAAGGAAGAGAACAGGAAGAGGGGAAATTAGGGAAGAAGGGTAGGGCAGGACAGGCTGTAAAGAAAGGAAAAGGAACATGTCATTCAACCCTTGTCTGGACCTAGGCATTTGACTAAGAAATGCTTCGTGGCTACATCCGTTTGTTCACTCAACCAGCGTTGAACGTTGACTTTGAGCATGGTTCTTCCTCGGCAGTTTCTGCTATTGACTTTTGGACTTCATCTCCAGCACACCAGTTTCTTACCATCTGTCCCTACAACACTCTTTGTTGGATTACCAAGTCTAAGGCACACAGATGTATATTTAGGACCACTTTGAAAAGTAAAAGTATTAAACTGGATGAGACTCTTCAGAAGAACAGCCCTCATCCACCAGTCATGGAGATTCAGAGATGCTTAGATGCTGCAATTCTATGTGTCCAGTTATTCCAGGTGCAAACCTCTTTAATTTTCAGTAAAGTATCACCTCCGAAGCAGAAAGCTCTATTGTTATTATTTTTGCTCTCCCTATTTAACCAGCTGCCATCCAGTCATCTCTGACTCACAACAACCCCGTGTGTGTTAGAGTAGAACTGTGCTCTATAGAGTTTTCAGTGGCTGATTTTTTGGAAGTAGATCACCAGGCCTTTTTTATGAGGCACCTCTGGGCAGGCTTGAACCGCTAAGCTTTCGGTGAGCAGCTGAGTGTGTTAACCGTTTGCACCACCCAGGGACTATGCTGTACCTATTAGCTGTGCATTTTAAGTCAGGTTTCCCAGAAGCAGATCAAGGATTTGTGTCTAAATGATTTATTAAGGAAATGCTCCTGGGAGAAATTGGAAAAGGAGTGAGAGAGCGAGACAGGGAAGGAAAGAAGCCAAATGCAAATGCCAGCCTCACCCTGATCCTATAGTGGAGCTCTGGAGTAAGAACTACTCCTCAGAGTGTGCCCTATATCAGGCAAAGGAGCTGGGCTTTCACACTCTCAAATAAGCTTTTGGTGAAGGGCCTCCCCCCAGTCTGGAGGGGGATGGAAATTTCCAGGCACTTCCAGTTTTCCGTGCCTGTGGACAAACTGGCTTCAGTAGCCTGAGGGCTGTCAGGAGGAGAGACCCAGATGCAGGCCATTAGACACAAAGCCACAGAAGCAGTGAAAATGATCCAAGCGGAGCTAGGTGGACCACCGCCTACAGTGTATACCCCAAAAGCCCACATCTCTAAAATCCAGATATTCTATAGATCATACATAGCCTAGCCATGCTATTTTATATATGGGGAAAATGGGGTCAAGAGATAGAAAGTGACTCCTTCAAGACTGCACACTTGTGAGGGGCAGAGCTAGCACTTGACTGCAAGCCTTTTGACTCTCAGTCGAAGCCTTTTGTCTGACACCCAGCTATCTGTTTCCAGCACAGTATAAGCAAAAGATATCCACTGGTCACCCACCTGGATAAAACCCAATATATTGGTTCTAAAGTTGTCAATCATTACTCTCAAAGTAATTACTCACGAAGCAAAAGTATTCTTCTCTTGAAAAAGCATTTATAGATTTCCATTAAATTGCAAGGTCCCCGAGCGTCTACAAGGTTTGATATTTTACAAAATATTTAAAGAGCTCAGAAGCTGAATACTTCAGGGTTCTTGCCTCTCAGCCCTGCAAGCCTCTGCTTTGTTCTGCCCCAACTCTTTTAAAAAGAGTAACTGAAATTTGGTCAAGCAGCTTGCCTACATTCCCATAGATTATCAATGGATGAGAGGGGAAGAAAACCCAGACGCCGTATTAAACCAAGTTGAAGGCCAATACTGTCCTTAACACTAAGCTTTTTTTTTTTTTCATTAATGGTAGATTTTAAGAGAAATCTTAAGGAAAGTGGCAAGCGGGACTTGTGGATTTGGCATCATTAAGAATGGGTTGCTGGGTTGATTTTCAGGAAATAGGTATCATGTCTGTAAATCTATCTAATGTGACATCTACATAAACATGAAGCTCCAGTCTACAAGTTCTGCTGAATTTTTAACACTGGCAAGACCCAAACATTCCTTCTCTATTGTATTCAATTCTTCGGCAAAGTTTCGCCAGCAAATTACCCAGCTGCCAGAATCTTCTCTACACGTTTACTGTCATCACCACGGGCCTTTCAGGGGACAGAGAATGAGTTTGGCACAAAGAGCTATGCTTGACTTCCCGCCTAAATGGCATCTTTTCTGTGTCAGTCAGAAATAGCAAAACTTAAAATGCAAAAGGCAGTTGGAGTGTTATTACCAGCAGGTGTTGACAGTGTTACATCCCTGCTAATAGCATTTTAAAAATTAGGGTTTTTTTTTGCCACTGAAATTCTTCAGAGCACTATTAACAAGTCATATGGAAAACCAATATAGACATTTGACAAAGAACAATTAGATTTTACAGCTCATATGAGTGAGGAGGATCCCAGCAAGCAGGCAGAAGGCAGGGTAGAGAAAGGAGGCAGACAGGGTGAGAAAGCCCACAAAGATCAACCTCTGATCTCATTCATCAACAGAAAACAAACCAAAGCTGTTTCAGGATGGGGGGTGGTATAGAGAAGGGGAGAGTGTGTGACAGAGTCTAACTGAAAACCTTGGCAAATGGAACTAATGACTGTCAGGACCAAATAAACACATAGCTTCTTGGGCAGGTATTATTATTTTCAGGGGATGTCTGATTCCCTGTTCAAGATAGAGGTCACTGGGTTGCCAAAACGGTTTGCCTTTGACCGCTAATTGAAAGGTGGGCAATTCAAACCTAGCCAGTGGGGCTGCAGAAGAAAGGCCTGGAGATCTGCTTCCATAAACATTGTTGTTGTTGTTGTTAGGTGCTGTCAAGTCAGTTCCGACTCATAGCGATCCTATATACGACAGAATGAAACACTGTCCGGTCCTGTGCCATATTCACAATCATTGTTATGCTTGAGCCCATTGTTGCAGCCACTGTGTCAATCCATCCGGTAAAGATCACAGCCAAGAAAACCTTACGGTGCTCAGTTCTACTCTGTAACGCATGAGGTTACCACGAGTCGGCATCACCTTGACAGCAACAGGTTTTCTTTTTTTGACCAAGATAGAAAGTGCTTTCCTGGTTTGGATGTTGCACAAGGGTCCAATGCAGGTTAGTATCCACTGGGATAGGGGAATTATTTGAAAGGGGGCCTCTTAAGGGATTGGAAACTCTGGTGGCGTAGTGGTTAAGAGTTTGGCTGCTAACCAAAAGGGCGGCAGTTATAGAACCCACCAGGCGCTCCTTGGAAACCCTATGGGGCAGTTCTACTCTGTCCTATAGGGTTGCTATGAGTCAGAATCACCTAGATGGCAACGGGACAGGTCTTAAGGGATTGCCTGGTTTTGAGACACTAGCCCTCGGATTGCTTTTAAGTGAAATTGAGTGGATTGCCACTGTGATGTTTGGTCACAATCCTTTGAGAACTCTTGGATCTGTGCCTGAAACCCAGGAAATACATCGGAATTTGGTGAGCCTGCCGTGGCTGAAGCCTGAGCAGGGCCCGCTAGTAAGATCGCTGGCAGCCAGGAGAGAGCATTCCATTTAGAAAAGTTATTAATCTGTGCTGGAGTTACAGAATTCTTCCAAATGTAAACTGCACGCTATGTCCCTAAATTGTTGAGGGTGACTGGCGACAATGTGGTTCAGGCCCATCTGGAGTCTCTTGTCATAGATTAATTTTAGGAGGATTTTCCACGGTTTAATAGCTGTGTCTGCATCCAAAAGAAAGGTTCCTGCAATTCAGATGTAGAATTTACTAGGGGCCTTGTGGGAGCAGCCAAAGGAGGTGATGAAATCATCTCCTTGAATCCCTGCGATGGTTTAGTTTCCAGCTTGAGGCAGGTGAAAGAATTAGGTCACCTCTTGAAACCATCCAGCCTTAAGATTTTATGATGCTATGAAGTTCAAATTTTCTATCACAATGGGCGGGCAATGTTCCTCCCCGTATTTTTGAGCCTATTTTCTCATCTGTCCAATGAGAGTGGTAATAGCACCTCCCTCATCAGGTCGTTTTAAATGTTCTGAGGCTTCATCAGATAGCCCACAGGAAGGGAGGCCAGAAGCCCTGGCACACACTTGAGAACAATTCTGATTTCTAGAGGTAAGGCCACCAGACTTGAAATTGAGAGATCAACCTGGGCCTCGTTTTCTTATTTATATGTGTACAATGGAATCAACAGACCTGCCTTGCTTATTTCACAGGGTTGTTTTGAGAATCAAATGTGTTGTGAAAACTGTCGATAAATGATGAAGCATCTTCAAACGCCCCCTCACTTTCATACAGGGTCACTTTCCTTTGGCCACATGGCCACATGGACCTTTCCTTTCTCATTTTCTTGCATGTAACGTAAAGACCCTCCCCCACCATGAATACCTCCCTTTGTTAGAGACAAGAGCCAATTTGTGCTTCTTCAAAGAGGTAGCTGATGGGGGATGAGCTTGGGGTGTGGGGTGTGGGGTGTCAGGTGGAGGTGGCCCTCCCCAGTGAGGCAAGTGGGCCACAGTCCCCATGGGAGTGTGGCCAGTGGGGATTTGTTCCTGAATCCACTCGGGCTGCTTGTATTCTGTTCACTCTGGACCTGTGAGGGCTCAGTCGTATTTGGGAAATGGAAGCAGCTTTGTAGCTCATCAAATGACTGTGAAGCCTCCACTTTAAAAGCAGCAAGGAAGCAGTGGGGTCTCTTTGCCTGTAGGATGTCTGGCATTCATGTGTGCCTAGGCACTGTCCCACCTCTAGAATCTGTTTGGACTGTTTTCTGAGGATATGGTCCCGAAAAACCAAGATCTTAGCTAATCCTGGTCATTCCTGTGGTGTCAGTGTATAAGCAGTGGGACCTCTGGGTATGCCCCTGGTCCCTCATCTTGCCCACTGGTACCCAGGACTTGGCCAGTTTGATAAGACTTAGCACTGAGTCCCCTTTCACCTGGCAGGCATCTACCTGTTTGCCTGAGTCTGGGCCCCCATACGTGGTCTTTCCTTATAGGTGAGACCCTTGCAAGCGCTGAGTACCAAGCCTTGATTGGAGGAGACCCTAAAGATCTATGTCCTTTTCTGGCCCTAGATGGATTAGGATTCGTCTCCGTTGATCTCCACGTACCTTCTTCCCCAGGTGCGGAATTACCTGCCCTCAAGGACAGAGGCATTCTAAAAGGATCCATCAACAAACTCTTCACTTATCAGGAATGTTGTTGTTGTTGTGAGGTGCCCTGTCCTGCACCATCCTCACAATCATTGTTATGCTTGAACTCATTGTTGCAGCCACTGTATCAATCCATCTCATTGGTCTTCCTCTATTTTGCTGACCCTCTACTTTACCAAGCATCAAGTTCTTCTCCAAATGTGTCCAAAGGAGCATTCTGGCTGTACTTCTTCCAAAACAGATTTGTTTGTGCTGTATTATAGACCCCTATTATGTCAACTAAGTTTCTTTTGATTGTAAACAATGCAAAGAGACTCTGGCCAGCTTATTGGGAGGGGGGGAAATTTATTAGAAACTTCTAATAGCTGGAGACTGCTAGTGTCCACCAAAGTCACTCTTTCCTTCTTTGATAATAACAGAATTGAAGCAGAGATATAGCTGCCCAGCCCGACCCTTCCAGCTATGTGTGACTCTATGTCCAAGTTCTTGCCAATTGAGCATGAGTAGTTTTATGTGCCATTTCTAGCCCTGGCCTTTGAGACCTTGCTGGTTCACTCCTTGAATAGCTTCAGTGGGAGTGACCTTGGAATTCACGTGTGGAAGATGGCAGAGCTCCTCACAGGTAGGGCCTTTAAATGACTGTGTGGAGCATCACTGTCCCAATGGACCCTTATTTTACAAGAAATAAACTTCTACTTTGTTTGAACCATTGAGTTTTGGGGCTCTTTGTTTTAACAGCTTGGGCTTTATCCTAAAAAATTCAGAAGGATATTAAATTGGAAGAATTGTTGAATAATTAAGCCTTGGGACAGGCAGGGATGAACAGCTTTGTACACGCCAAGCAGCAGGATTTGCATCTGCTCTCTAGGACACTGTCATTGAGTGGACTCCTCTTCCTTGCCTCTCATTGCTGTCCCTCTCCATTCAAGTTGCAAATTCTCATGAGTGATTCTGATTGGCCTCTCTTGGGCCAGGTCTCTACCCTGAGATCAAGAAGCTATGGCCAGAGAGGCAGGGCGGTTATAGAAACGTGAACATTGAGGCCCTTGTCCCTTTGAATCACAACCTTTTCTGGAAAAGTGGACCACTGGGCAGCTGTTGGTTCTTATACCATATACATGCCAGAATAAGATGATGCAATGAACACACAGGGAGGGGAAGGAGCTTGGGCTTTGGTGGAGAGACATGTAACTGAACAGACAATTACAATATAGAGCGGTAAGAGCTTTTTGAAGTTTTCATGGGCTGTCGTGAGGGCTCAAGGGAGGGGCAACTAACAGATTTGAGAAAGGGTTTTAGGAAGCTTATAATATGTTGGAAGTAGGGTTATTGTGGAAGGACTCATGACTTGAGCTGAAATACCAGCACTAGTGAGTGATATAGGGCAAGCTACTCAAGTTACTTAACCACACTGAACATGATTCCTCATATGTAAAATGAAGATGCTAATACACCTGTGTGATAGGACATTTCTCTGACTATCCTGGGAAGAAGGAGGGGAAGTGGTAGGAAAGAACAGAGGGGCGATAATAGAATTGTCCTATCTGGAAGGCGCTTGTGAGCAGATATTCCTAGGTGTCCCACTGCCCATAATGAATTTGTTGCCAGTGACTATTCCCATGTGATCTGGATGCCATCTTTCTCCTCTTTCCCCAAGCTAAATGAGCACTGGGCCCTATGAAAGTTTAAACAGCTCTTCACCGAAAAGTAGGGCATTGAAAGAGGATCAGAAGTGATATTCCCTGGAAAAATTCTTCTGCCTTCCTTCCTTGTACCAAGGAGTGACACTCTCATCTGACATTCACAGAGTGCCCCAACCAGTCACAGTGTGATTTCCTGACTTCCTCTTCTTTATTTTATTTTTTTAACTTTAGGTGCAGAAGATTTAGTTAATTTGTTTTGCATTTTGCAGCAGCTTTACCTCATTTATTCCTACAAGGCCCCTTTATTGTTGCTATGCTGTGCTATTTATTCCATTTTATTCCCATTCCTTTCTCCTCCCTCCACTTGGAAGATCTTTCATTTTTTTTTGGTGGTAGTTTTTTTTTTTTGTTTTAATTTGGCCATTCACTCTACAGAATAAGATTTGCATGTAAGCAAGATTAAATAAAACCTGAGCAGAGCTTAAGAGGTGCAAAGGGGCCAGTGCTCACTCCTGGAAATCCTGCTGGAATCCCCAGGAATAGAGATAGGTTAAAAGTTTTGGTTTGAACCTACTCATTCTTGGTGTGAGTTATCAGCTCACTTAGCTACAGTCTCCAGGTGTCCGGCAGCATGAGTGCCCAGGAGGTAGACAAGGCTTGTTTTAACAACTACCTAACCAACTAGGTGGGGCTTTGGAACTATATTTGTAGAGAAGCAACTCAATCCAAATCCAAATCTAAAATGACTAAAGCAGTTCATGTAATTTGATTCTCACTTGAACTCCACTGGAGTCAGGGATGAAGTGTTGTCTTCCATTCCAAGAAGGAAGTCTTCAGGTAATGTTTCAGGTGCTATCTGAGCTAACTGGTCATCATAAGAAGGCAGGGTCCATAATTTCTCTAATTCATAGATTTCTCTGGTTTCTGGAAGCATCAAGTGAATCACCATGTTGCCAAAGGCCACACAGAGCCAGTCGTCAGTGTTCTTCCCTTCTATCTTAACACGGGGTCACTTTTACACTTCAGGGATTTGTATGTTTTCACAATGTAGTAAGTAGTCCACAGCGTGTCAGGTGGAGCTTCCACTCCCAGTCACAAAGTAATCTGTCTATTTCATCTCAGGAGGAACCCTTGATTTCACAAATGTCTCTTGCATTTTCTTGCCTAGGAAGTGAAACCAGCAATTAATACCAAACTTGGGGCCAGTATGATCTGCTTCTCTTGACTCCAGGCACGCGGTCGCCCCGGGCCAGGTAGGCCAGGCAGAGTGGCGGGTTGGAGGGAGGCCGGGTCCGAGGGATGCCAGGTCCGAGGGAGGCCAGGTCCGCGCACCCACGGTAGGTCTCAGTCCGCGGGAGAGCGCCCCACGCCACAGAGGCGCCCCAAGGCGCTAAGAGCCACAGGCACCCGGCGCCGTTAGGAGGTCTTTCTAATGTACCTGATGTGTATTCTTTGATTTTGGTTTGTGTTGTTGAATATATATTGTATAGAGTGCAAATGTTTCTAATGTACATCAGTGGGCCTGATTTACTTCCTTTTTTAAATTCAGCAATATGTTTGTAACATCTTTTCATGCTGAGTGTACACTTCTAGTCTATTCTCTGACTACTGCAGAGTGTTACATAGTGTGCATTCACTGCATTCCTTCTATCCCTTTCCCCCAGAAATGGACAATTAGATTGCCCCTCCCTCTCTCCTCACCACACTCAATGCTGAAAAAAAACAAAACATTGCCATCAAGTCGATTCTGACTCATAGCGACCCTACCGGACAGGGTAGAACTGCCCCATTGGGTTTCCAAGGAGTGACTGGTGGATTCTCACTGCCGACCTTTTGGTTAGCAGCAGTAGCTTTTAACTATTTTGCTGCCAGGGTTCCAATGCTGCAATAAACAGCCTCATATGGGTCCCTTTGGGACCTGTGGGAAAATTTCTCCGCTCTATATACACAGGTATACACAAGAACAGAATTGCCAGAACATAGAGGATCTGAATGTTTAATCTAAGTACTTCCAGAATGCTCACCACAATGGCTATACCCATCTACCCTCCCGCCAGCACTGCACAAGGTCTTCCATATCCCCACATCCCTGCCAACAACTGGCATTATCCAGCTTTCTAATTTTGCCAAGCTGATAGGTGTTAAGTGACAGAGCCTTGTTTAATTTGCACTTCTCTAGTTACTAATGAATTTGAGCACCTCTTCATGCACTTGTTGGACTTGTGCAATTTCCTTCTGTGAATTGACTGTTCATAGTTATTGAACATTTTTCTTTTGGCGTTTCTGACTTCTTGTTGATTTGCAGGAGCTCCTTGAAGATTCTAGGTAGTAGTCTCTTCCCAGTTTAGACATTATAAATAATCTTGTTCCATTCTGCCACTTGTCACTTAGTTGTCGTTGGACAAAAATTATTAGTTTTGATGTGATTGAACCTATTATTTTTTTCTTCTGACTTAGGCTTTTGGGGTTTTGTTTCAGAAGTTCTTGTCTAGTCCTAGGTCACAAAGATATTTTCTTACATTACTAACTATCATGGCAAATAATCCGAAAAGCTGGACTATGTGAAGAAGGAGGCAGCATCAGAATTTGTGGAAGAATCATTAACAACCTGCAATAAGCAGATGACACAGCCTTGCTTTCTGAAATCGAGAAGGACTTGAAGCACTCACTGATGCAGATCAAAGACTACAGCCTTCAGTATTTATTACACCTCAACATAAAGAAAAGAAAAATCCTCACAACTGGACCAGTAAGCTACATCATGATAAATGGAGAAAAGATTGAAATTGTCAAGGATTTCATTTTACTTGGATTCACAATCAACGCCCATTAAGAAATCAGACAACGTATTGCGTTGGACAAATTTGCTGCAAAAGACCTTTTCAAAGTGTTAAAAAAGCAAAGATGTCACTTTGAGGACTAAGGTGCACCTGACCCAAGCCATGGTATTTTCAATCACCTCATATGCATACAAAAGCTTGACTATGAATAAGGAAGACTGAAGAAGAATTGATACTTTTGGATTATGGTGTTGGTGAAGAATATTGAATATATCATGGACTGCCAGAAGAATGGACAAATTTATCTTGGAAGAAGTACAGCCAGAATAGTCCTTAGAAACGAGGCGGGAGAGACTTCGTCTCGTGTACTCTGGACATATTGTCAGGAGGGATCTGTCTCTGGAGAGGACATCATGCTTGGTAAAGTAGGGCATCAGTGAAAAAGAGGAAGACTCTTGACAAGATGGATTGACACAGTGGTTGCAACAGCAGGCTCAAACATAGCAATGATTGTAAGGATAGTGCAGGACTCGGCAGTATTTCATTCTGTTGTATGATAGGGTCGCTATGAATTGGAACCAACTCGACAGCACCTAATAACAACAACATCTATTTACATTATACTTTTATCTTTCACATTTAGATCTTTACTCTGCCTGTAGTCCACCTTGAGATGTAGGATTAGGTAAGGATCCAGTTCTAGTTTTCTTAATCTAGTGAACCAATTTCCCCAACACCAGATATTAATGGTATATTCCCCTTTAATTTGGTGGGATATATAATTCCCATATGTACACAGGGCTTGATCGAAGCTCTTTCTTCTCTTCCATTGGACTGTGTTTGTCCTTGCACCAGTGCCATACTGTTTTTATTACCATGGTTTTATAGTGTATCTTGTAGGGCAAATTCTTCCATGTTACTCTTCATTTTCAAAGTTGATGTAGCTTTTCAGGAACTTTATTTTCCTATATAATTTTTATTGTCTTGATAAAAATTGGAGAGAAGCAAAAGCATATTTACAAAATGTGAGGAGTATGAAGAATAAAAATACAACAAACACTCATGTACCTACTCCCAATGGATAAAATCAAGCATTATCTTTGAAGCTCCCAGTGCACCATTCCCCAGCCCATTCCTGTTTCTTTGCCCTCAGAGGTAACCTCTATGCTGAATTCTGTGTTTATCATTCCCTTGCTTAGCTTGGTAGTCTGTGTCACAGTAAATAAATTGTTTAGATATGAGTTGTTTTTGTTCTTAGTTTTGAATACATATTTTAAAATAGTATATAAATGTAATTATATTGAATGTATTCTTCCTCTACTTTCTTCCCCAGCCCTTAACATTATATTAGCTACATTAGTCTCTGTTGTCGCATGTGTTTTAAACAATTTTCATCATACTGGAATATAGTATTTCATTGTATGACTGTATTACATTTTATTTATCATTCTAATGCTGAATGAATAGTTTTCAGTTTTTTGCTTTTACTGGCAGTTTTTTAGCACCTACTGCTATAAACATTTTTGTGTATTTCTCCTGCTGTTTATGTGCAAACATTTCTCTACAATAAAGGTTCTTTCACTGATTGGCTTCAGGACATCTTTCACTCTTAAAAATTATTGAGGACTCTAAAGAGAGATTGATTATATGGATGATCTCTATTAATATTTATTGTACTAGGAATTAAAAATTGAGAAAATTTTAAAATATTAATTAAAATAACAGTAATCAACCCATTACACGTTGATCTAAATAACATTTTTACAAAAAATAACTATTTTCCAAAACAAGAAAAATTAGTGACAAGTGGCATTGTTTTACATTTTTTTTCTTTAACTAAAATAAAGATTTAATGGAGGCTATTTAGATATACCCAAAGAAACTAGAGATTACTTTGGAAGTGTCTTAGCAATTGAGGTTTTTTTTTTTTAGTGACCATGTTTATTGTTACTAACTGTTGTTTACATTACGTGCTGAATGTTTCACTGGCACAGTAATTTTTGCTTCTCATATAGTCAAAGAACATCAGGTTCACACTTACTTTACAGAGGAAGAAACAGGCACAGAGAAGCCAATCAGGTAATCCAGAGTCGTACAGGTGGGAGAGAGAGCTGAACTTCCTTTATTCATTAAATATTTTTTTTGAAGCATTTTGTGCTAGCTCCTGCTGAGGCTTTCTAATTTGCAATGTGGGTAGGTATCTCACCAGCTTGGATTAAAAGATTGCCTTGGGCTAGGTTCTCTAGAGAAGCAAAACCAGTGAAGCATATAGATAGAGAGAGCAAGAGAGAAGAGAGAGAGAGAGAAAGATTTATATCAAGGAAACGGCTCATGCAGTTGTAGAGGCTGGCAAGTTCCAAGTCCATGGGTCAGGCATCAGGCTGGAGGCTTCTTCTGACATAGCTGCAGGGGCTGATGAACCCAAGATCGGTAGGTCATATGGCAGGCCACTGGCTCACAGGCTGTGGAGGCTGATGAATCCCAAGATCGGCAGGTAAGTGGCTAGCTTAAGTCCCAAGAACCGGAGGTCAGACAAGCCAGATACAGGATCCAGAGAAAGAGCCTCGCTGGAACAGCCAATTATATACTGGAGGCAGGCCGCATCCCGGAAGCAGATCGCCAGATCTTTTTTCTTCCATGGAGTTGCTGGGTGGGTTTGAACCGCCAACGTTTGGGTTGGCAGTAGAGCACAAACTGTTTTCACCACTCAGTCTGGCTGTGTGCACCATCTTTGCTTCTTCCTGAAAATCTGCAAAACACCCCTCGACTGTGAAACCACTTCCCGGCCTGTGCCACCATGCTGGTGGGACCCCCGGGGCTTTTCTGTTTGTTTGCTCTGATTTGTTTGTTTGTTTTCTCTTTCCTTTCTTGGCTTGGGAGCCCCCTCTAGCAGGCAGTACCACGAGGCTTGGAAGCTAATCCTTTCTGTTTTACATTTTTAAAAAATCGCATTAATAGAAGACAGCTGAATCCTCACATCTACTTCCACATTCAATCTACATTCACTTCTTGCTTATTGACGTGGTTAAGTTCCTAATACCAGGTCATTATGTGAAAATCAGCATTACGTGAAAATGTAGGATGATCACATTAGATCACAAAATGGAGGATGACTACATCATTACATAACTGCAAAATTACATCATTTCATAACTGCCAAATTATATCATTACATAACCACCAAATTACATCATTACATAACCTCCAAACCACTGAGAATCATGGCCCAGCCAAGCTGACACATAACCGTAACCATCACAGCCAGCCTTACTCTTGCCTCACATCTCAGCCTTTGTTACTGCCAGACATAAGTCATTAATGTTCAAAATAGTTGGACAGTAGATTTTTTACTATTGTCGTAAATGTGAAATATTGGATAATGAGATAGTAAGTGAGGAGTAAGTGTATTGTGAATTGTTATTTTGGTTGAAGTATATGAAGAAACCACTACTCACCTGTCAGTTGGTCATACTGTGGTGGCTTTTGTGTTGCTATGATGCTAAAAGCTGTGCCACCAGTATGGCAAATACCAGCAGGGTCACCTATTGCAGTGCAATGGATTTCTCTTTACATATGTCCTTTCTGGCCCTTGGTTTGTAGTACTACCAAGATGATTTTCTAGGCCACAATCTTGCAAAGGGATTGGACAGGTTGCTATGCTAATAAGGTGCGTAGTACCCTTGCAGTGATTGGTCAATTAATATGCAAATTAAATGACTGTGGCTTACCAAGGGAATTGGTCAGTTTTGCCATCCTGCTAGGCTTATAAGGGCTAATTCCAGAGAGATTGGAGGAGGAAGCTCACTACCATTAAGAAGAAGAACCTGGAGCAGAGCACATTCTTTGGACCTGTGGTCCCTGCACTGAGACCTTCCTAGACCCAGGAGAGAGAGAGAGCTGTAACACTGAAGATGGAGAGAGATGGTGAGAGATGGCGCGGCATGAATGGCAGTGGTACAAGACAGCAGGGACCAGGAGACTGGCTCAAGACGGCTACAGTGGGCTTCCTGGCTCATGGAGCAAGGTGATTGCGGTGGGCTCGCCAGCCCACAGAACAAGAGAGCTGAACACCTTCAAGCAGGAGGCTTGCTGGTGTAGTGGGGTGCCTCTGGGCACTTGTTGATGGAGCTAAAGAGTTGTAACACTTGTCCGAGCAGGGCAGAGACCAGGCCGAGCGGGGCCGGGTGGCAAAGGTGCACGAAGCACTGCCTGCCTGCAGGCAAAGCTGAGAAGAAGCTTAGAGCTGTCCTGTTTGGAAGTTGTCTTGATTGATGAACTGTATCCTGAGTCGTATCCCTTTACCTCCGATTTGATCCTGACCCCAAGTTTTAGCATGTTACTTCCCTAATAAAGCACAGAATCATGAGTATAGCCTGAGAGTTCTGTGTGGCCACCGCAATGAATTATAGAACCTAGCAGAGAAGTAGAGAGCGCCATGGGGAGGACAACCGGTGTCACAGTTGGTAAAAAAGTCAGAGAGTAGAGGTATGTCTGACGTCTACCTCACAGGAGTCAGCTTTGTGTTGATGGTGATTCTCATCCCTCCCCCTGAAGTTAGACGACTTCTGACTCTACCAGATTACTCCTATGATAGACAGATTTCGACAGGGCTTCCAGAATAAGACAGGCTAGGAAGAAAGACCTGGCTATCTACCTCCAAAAGTTAGCCAATGAAAATCTTAGGGATCACAACAAAACAGTGTCCGGCTCACTTGCTTTGGACATGTCATCAGGAAAAATCATTTGCTAGAGGAGGGCAAAATGTTTGGTGGGGTAGAGGACCAGCAAGGGTGAGGGAGACCCTCAGTGAGATGGATTGGCACAATAGCTGCAATGATGGACTCGAACATGCTGGCAATCATGTGGATGATACAGGACCAAGCAACATTTTGTTCTGTTGTATATGAGGTTGCCATGAGTTGGAGTCAAATTGATGACAGCTATCTACCTATATACCTATATATAAAGAAAATCTGGCCTTACTCAGATATGTAGTTGGAAAAGGTAGTAGTATTTTAATAGCCTTTTCAGATAATTGTGGATATTCTTCATTGATACTACAAAACTTGATAAGCAATAGTTTCTTAAAGGTTAGTTGCAATGTTGAATCTGAAACCATATCAATGACTTTTTTGTACCCCATTACATTAAAATTCATTGGTTTATCTCGTACTTTGAGTGGATCTTTTTCTCATGCATAGTTCTCTCATATCATCATTGCTCATTTGGAATGATTTGGAACTGCAGTTCACTGAGTTATGCAGATATTACAAATATTACTGTATTTTTATGCAAAAGACACATGCCTTCTACGTTTGTTTGCCAACCGTGACCTTCCCCTGGGAGGTATTTTTGTAAGCACATTATGCTTTTTTTTTTTTTTCCAGCAATATGTAAAAAAAAAATTGGCATAGTGGCACTTATGAAAGTACCTCATGGGCAGAGAGTGCGGTTGGCAAACAAACATAGAAGGCATGAGTTATTTACATAAAAATATGGTATAAAATATCAAAATGTGTATAATACATAATAAACATCACATTTAATTAATACCACCATTGCTCTCATCAGAAAAGTGATTAAATATTAGAAAGTTGTCAAGCTCATGATGGTAGATACAACTTTCTCAAAATTTCAAATTTTGCTTGAAAGCTTGAATTTTATCTTTGGCAACAAATAATGTCAGGTGTTTTTCCTAAAGTGAAAGGCTCACTTTACTCATTTTTGAGAAAACGTCTTCCAAATATTCAAGTCTGAATAACCACATTTTGTCTGTCAGTATTGTTTTCAAATAAAAATGGTGTTCCATGGAAAAAATGGTTAGTTCAGCTCGCAACTCAAACAATCACACAGGTGCTTTTCCTTAAGACAAGTTTCACACCTCAGTAGGCAGCTGGAGTGCTTCAAGCATATTTCCCATTTTATCATATAGAAAAAAAATTTAAAAGTTTATCAAGGGCTGAGATCTAATAAAATTGATACCTTTTACTGCTTCAAGGACATTCTTAAGTGATTCTTGCAACTTTTTTGTTTTTTTACTGTGAACGTGTGATGGCAAAAACTACGCAGTGCAAATGTGAACACAATGAAAAAGACAAATTACCACAGTGTGTTATCATAAAGGAGCCCTGGTGGCGCAGTGGTTAAGAGCTTGGCTGCTAATCCAAAGGTTGACAGTTAGACTCCACTAGCTGCTTCTTAGAAATCCTATGGGGCAGTTCTACTTTGTCCAGTAGGGTCGCTATCAGTTAGAATCAACTCCATGGCAATGGGAATTATTATAAAATAGTTTTGACCTTGCACACTCCCTCAACATGTCTTGGAGACCCTCAGGAGCCTGTGGACCACACGTTGAGGGCCACTGCTCTATAATAGTACACTTGGGAGTGGAATTGTTCAGTCATAGGATATTTGTATCATCAGATTTCCTATATAAAGCCAAATTGCTTCCCAAAGGGATTGTAACAATTTTTACCCCTACCTGGAGTAACGAATGAATTTTCATCACTCTGCCTTCTCATCAACACTTGATATAATCAGATTTTTATATTTTGGCCAGTCTGGTGGCTATGCATCAATACCTCACAGTGGCTTAATTTGCATTGCCATGCTTACTAATATATTGAGTATTTTTTCATATCTTTATTGGCTATTTGTGTTTCTTCTTCCATAAAGTATTGGTTTAAGTGTTTTGCTCATTTTTTCTCATGGTTGTTTGCTATATTTTCCTCTTGGTTTGTAGGAGTTCTTTGTTTAATTTGAATTCCTCTACTTCTTCTCTTTCCAAAATCCTTTTCCTTTAATCTCTTCCTCCTCTTCTTTTATCCTGGAATCTGTCACCCTTCTCTATAGAATCTCAGAGGTTCAGGCGGTTCTCAGCCTCAGCAAAGATTCCAAGGCCCCAAGAATAGCATGGAAGGGGCAGACCTCCAATCACCAAGGTCCACTGCAACCATAGACCATGTGGATGCCAGCAGTGACCATCACCAGCTTGGAATTAGTGGCCCGGGCACTGTTTCCTGAGCACCTTGTGAACTTGAGCTTTCTGAAGTGATGCATGGAATGCGGTGGGATGGACTTGAACATGCCTGCGATCAAATAGAGAATGACTTTCTTCCCATCCTGGTGGGATGAGGACTTAAATCTGATTTGAACAGACTAGAGAAAATGGGTATTTCTTACATACAAGTTTGGGGACTGTCTTAGGCTAGGTTCTCGAGAAGCAAAACCCGTGGGGGAGGGGGAGAGATATTTATCTCAAGGAAATGGCTCACATGGTTGTAGAAGCTGGCAAGTCCCAAGTCCATGGGTCAGAAGTCAGGCTAGAGGCTTCTCCTGACTCATGTAGCTGCAGGGGCTACGAAACCCAAGATCTGCAGGTCAGATGTCAGACCGCTCTCTCACAGGCTGCAGAGGCTGACAAATCCCAAGATTGGCAGGCAAGATGGCAGGCCACTGGTTCAAGTCCCAAGAACCAGACGTCAGATGATGATGAGCTAGATGCATGATTCAGAGCAAGAATGAGCTTTACCAGAGCATCCACATATATTAGGTGCAGGCCACACCCCTGAGGAAACTCCCCTTACAATTGATTGGCTGATGACATCAGATCACATCATGGAGGTGATTACATTATATTACTTATGGAGGATCACAAAGTGGAGGATAATTACATCATTACATACATGTCAGACTACATTATAACTGCCAAACCACTGAGAATCATGGACCAGCAAGTTGGCACACAACCTTAATCATTACAGGGACTCATATTTAGCCTACTAATATTGTAGCTTTGATTTTATTTCTGGTGAATGAATAATGCCAGCTGTATAATGTTGAGAACATCCACTTCCTTTCTTGCCCTGAGTTACATTTCTAAACTTCCTACATTGACAAATAATAACAGGCCTATGCCAAAATTAATTAGTGTAGGTTTGTGTGGGTCCCAGGTATCTGCATTTTAAGAAGAACCCAAATGATTCTGATGCTGGGGCCTGTGTTTTACATGCTAGATTTCTCCTGAGTGGTTGTTGAGGGGATAAAGTTTCATTTTGTCTTGGCCCAATATCTGTCATGTAAGACTGTTGCCAGTATTAAAATGTTTGCAAAGTGCCTAGTGTAAAAGAGGGGCTCAGTTAATGATAGACTCTATTATGATGATTACTAGGGGAGGTAATGCTTGGTTTCGTTTGAAAGGTTGAGTAAAAGTTGACCAAAGAATGATGAAAATGAGTGTTTCATATAGAGAAAGATCAGCACACTCACAGGACAGCAGGCCACATTCAGAGTATGGCAAGTCATTCTATGAGGCTGGAATGTAGAGAACTAGAGGGTATCTGTAGGAGATGCTGCTGGAGAGGTGGGTAAGGATCAGGTCTTTGTATGCCAAAGGTTTTAAATGGGAAGTGGCAAATGGATTGGAAGGGAGAGGGAGTAGAGCCATGAAGACTAGTAAGAGATTATTCTAGTAATCCAGCCTTACTTGCCTGACAGGGCAGTGATGTGTGAGATAATCTTTCAATGCCCCTTTCGAAGTTTGGAGTCATCATTGAGTTGTTGCCTTCCTTCAAGATGTGCCTGGGGGGGTCTCATATTTGTACTATGGTAATCAGTTATGATTGCAGTGGCAGTATCCAGAGAGGGAGGGTTTACTAGACACCATGGCTGGAATTCCACCCGTTGCCGTCGAGTTAATTCTAACTCATAGCCACCCTATAGGACAGAGTAGAACTGCTCCATAGGGCTTCCAAGGTGCGGCTGGTAGATTCAAACCACCGAACTTTTGGTTAGCAGCAAAGTTCTTAACCACTGCACCACCAGGGCTCCACAGAGGCATTGAAAAAAAAACAAAGCACATTGCCGTCGAGTTGATTCCAACTCATAGCAACCCTATAGGACAGAACAGAACTGCCCAGGAGCACCTGGTGGATTCAAACTGCTGATGTTTTGGTTAGCAGCTGTAGCTCTTAACCACTACACCACCAGTGTTTCCAAAGAGGCATTAGAGGACTGAAACAGCAAAGAGAGAACGTTAAGGTGACTATAGGAATCAGCTACCCCACTAAGGCAGGAGAACAAGGGAAGAGGTTGGGGCGACTAGAACCCAGAATCTTTGAGGAGGGTCCCACAGAGCTGGCCTCAGACCATGAAGGGAGAGCACAGCTCATCAGTGTGGAAAACTCAGGAGTCTGGAATAGAAACCACAGAGCTAGGACTCAGGTCTCTGAGGAGGAGAAATGAATGAGCGGCTGGTGCCGCTGTTTCTGAAGGTATACAATTGGGCTGGTTCTAAGAGGTGGAAAAAAGTTGGAATCTACTGCTGCTGCTAGGGTGAAGAACTGTTCCTGGGTGACCCTGATAGTAAGGCAAGTAAACAAGGGCACATGCCTTCTCCCTCTTCCAGACTTCTGGTCTCCCTCCAGTGGCGCTTGTTGGTAGCCTAATAGGGAGCCCTCTGGTAAAGGAGAAATGAGGCTTTCAGAGTTCAAAAGGATCACTTTGGGGCAGAATTAATAATTAACATTCCAACATGCATCTCCAAACCTGCTCCTCCCCGTGTTTCCTGCCCTCGGTAATGATTTATCTGCTCATGATCTAAGCCAGAAAAGTGGAGTCATCCTGAACTCCTCTTCCTCGTACACTCCACAACCAATCAATTCTATCTCTTAAATAATCTCTTAAAATTGTTCCTTTCTTCTCATCATCAATGCGTCTACAATTGTTTGGGCCTCGTCATCATCAAACTAAGCAACGTTGCAGTGGCCTGCTACTTGGTCTCTTTGCCTCTTCTCATTCAGAAATGTTACTCTGATAACATTATTCCAAGCTGAACACTTGTTGATGTCTCCTCTTTGTGACGTGATATGTTGCCAACACCCAGGAATGGCATTCTAAGTTTTTCATCACTTGGCCTCTATCTCCCTCTTCAGTCTCATCATCATCTGCTGCACTTCATACTTCATCCATCAGAACTACAGGTGGTTCCATGAAATTGGTCTTTCATTCCGCCGTCCGTGTCTGTATATGGTGTCCCTCTCTGCCATCCCTGCACCCTGGCTGCCTGGCAAACTCCTCACCCTCTTCAATACAGTTGCCATCACTTTCTCGGAGATGCCTTCCCTGATCTTCTTAGGTTAAGTTAATCATTCATTCCTTTGTGCCCCTACCATGACTTGTCTCTATTATATTGTTATGGACTTTTTATGAAGTACATATTTTTCAGTGGTAATTCTGTCTGAGAATTAGCTTCAGCAGCAAGTGACAGAAAATCCAAAATCACAGTGGCATAAAAAATGTAGATGTTTATTTCCACCTCGCATAGTGGTCAGCAGTCTTGGGCTCGCCTGGCTGCTTCATGAGCTGGGGAACCAGGGACTTCTGCCTCTTGCTCCACATTTCTCAATGTACAGCTTCCGTTTCATGGTCCAGGATAGCTATTCCGGTTTAGCCCACAGGGTTCACTTTCCAACCAGCAGGAAGGAGACAAAGGAGGGAGAAGGACACACCTCCTCAGCCTAAGGCCACCTCCTCCCTAGACCACAAACTTCTGAGAACAGAGCTGGGACTTACCCTCTTCATCTTTCTAACATGAGGCACATTATCGTGTGCCTTCAAGTCGATTTAGACTCATAGCGACCCCAGGTGACAGAGTAGAACTCTCCCATAGTTTTCTAGGCTGTAATCTTTACAGGAGCAGATCGCCAGGTTGTTCTCCCATGGAGCCGTTGGGTGGTCTTGAACGGCAAAAACTTTCAGTTAGCAGCTGAGCGCTTAACTGTTGCGCCACCAGGGCTCCCCTGTCTCGCCCATAGTAGGAGCTTAACAAAAAGTTTTCAGAATTGAATACAACTGACTACAGTGTGTTTGGATTCAGTTCTCTTCAATTAACATTCACTGAGCTCCTTTTTCCACAGGGCTGGTTAATCATTTTGTGACATTTTCCCATGAAAAATTATAATCAAATCAGTGTGGGATGGCTTCCTGGTGAAATTCATACTCATTTAAAATTTATACATATTTTTTTCCAAAATAAGACATGGACACAGTTTAAAAGTAAAATAACACTTACAAAAATAGAACAATCTATAACAAAATATAGCAATTCCCTTCCCACTCCTTTGTTCTGCTCTCCAGATGCAACTCCTCTTACCTCTTTTTTTATCTGTCTCGTGGTATTTAGCTCTCCATTTCTACATAGCCAGTTTGTGGTGCCATTCCTTGGATTATCAATTATAGGCATTGTGGCTGACTTGTCAGAGCCCCACCCATGATCCTCTGGCTTTACCCCTACTATGCAGCTGGTCTATTTCCAGTTGCCGGTATCTGCATCTCTTTGCCTAAGGACTTTCTTCAAAGACTGCTCTTCCTGTAAACAGGGCAGGCCAGAAGGGCAGGGGAATTCCTTCGAGAAGCAGACCTCAACTGCCTGATGGGACTTGGGGTATAAATTCTCTCACTCCCTCACTCCTCTGATGGTGTAACTCGGAGCCCTAAGTGCTACACCATACCCCAGAGTTTCTTCACAGGATCAAGATCTAGTCACCCCAGTGCATTCGGGTTGATAATGCACCTTTCCTGGTGGCCTACCCTTCTCTGTCTCATTGTCCCACTGGGTTCCTCTGTAGTATTTCCTATATCTCTTAAATGAGCTTTTTTGCACTAATCCTTGTCTCAGGATCTGCTTCTGGAGAAATCTGAAGTGATGACAGACATTGACTATTGATTTCCTAACATGGTGGAAACCCTGGTAGTGCAGTGGTTAAGAACTACTGTTGTTAACCAAAAGGTTGGCAGTTTGAATCCACCAGGTGCTCCTTGGAAACCCTATGGGGCAGCTCTACTCTATCTGATAGGTTCGCTATGAGTCGAAGTCGACTCGATGGCAAGGGTTTTTTTTTTTTTTTTTTTTACTATGAGGCAAGCACTATTCTAGCTTTTGGGGGAATAAAGTCATAATATAATATTAGGAAAGGTTAAGAAGTAAAACAAAGCAGAGTAGGATGATAACAGTGCTATGGGTTGGAAAGCATTGTTTTAGGTATGTTGGACAAAAGAAGTGGCATTTAAGCAGAGACTTGAATGAAATTAAGGAGTGAGCTATGTCCGGTCTAGGGGAAGACTGTTCCAGGAAGAGAGAACGGCCAGTGCAAGGGCCCAGAGGTGGTGATAAACCTGGTAGAGGATTTAGCTTTCTTACTCCTCCCACCTCCACCCATACACTTCTCCTTCTATCTTTTCAATATGGTTATACCACCCATTTTGGATAATATAATAGTTGGTTGGGACATTTTTAAGGCTGTGCGGATATTGTTCTCTGCTAAGCCATGTAGTGTACTGTGGTGGTGGGGAGTGAAGAGGGCTGAAGT
The DNA here is from genome assembly GCF_000243295.1 of Trichechus manatus latirostris. Lineage (NCBI taxonomy): Eukaryota > Metazoa > Chordata > Mammalia > Sirenia > Trichechidae > Trichechus > Trichechus manatus. Next base: position 1,577,022 of record NW_004444026.1, on the reverse strand, counting down.
TTCAGTAGATAGGCATCATTCAGCTCCCTTTTTCAACCTGGCAGTCACCCAGGCCTGCCAATGTGCCTTGAGTGCCCTTTCCAGAAGTCTATCCTGCAGGGGCAAGGGAGGCCATTCCTTGGCTGTGAAGGGCACGGGGAGGGGTTTGAGAGCCTGATTACTCTGCATAAAAGCTTCAGATAGTCTCTTCCTTTGCCCCATCTTCCCTAGAACTCAGTACCTCTATTCCGGGACTTCCAGGATCCTTCAAGGGAACGAAGCTGCTCAGTTTCTTTTGTTCAGCATAGTGATACACCCCTTTTCCATCCACTGCCTGCCTTTTGGAACTTTGTTAATATCTTGCTTCTTTTCTAGCTTCTTCTCTTCTCATTGTCTTCGTGTATTTATTCCTTTACTACCACATTACTGCTGTTTCAGGAGGGAGCAGATATAAATGCTTATGTTCACTTCATATACTTAGCTGGAGCTTCCCCTCTTTGACTGGACGGGCTTGCACTGGCATTTGGTGGCTATTGCTATTCATTGCACTTCAGACAGCCCTTCTGTAGAATGGGTGCAGGGATGCTAGCAACAGCAAGAAGAAGTGATGTTTAAGAGCAAGTGCTTGGACTCAACTACAGCATTTGAATGTTCGCTCTATCCCATATTAGCTGTGTGTCCTTGGAAAAGTCTCATCCTCTCTGTCCCAACTTCCTCAGGTATAAATGGAGATTATAATAGTACTTACCTCACAGGGTAATTGTGAAGATTAAATAAGATAATGCTAGTGAAATGCTTTACTTTTTTTTTGAGCACAGAGTAAGTGCACAATACATTGGAGTGATTATTATTATTAATACAATTAATGTATTAATGTACTACTCAGAGATGAGAAAGTCTCTGCAAAAATTATCATCATTACATTTGTGATTAGACCAGATAAAAAAGACCCAATTATTACAAACAAAAGTCCCTAATGATTTCAACCAAGCCAGTTAAATATTGAGCATCTATTACACACCTAAAGGAGTCCTTTGGTGGTGCAAACGGTTAACACCCTGGGCTGCTAATTGAAAGGTTGGAAGTTTGAGTCCACCCAGAGGTGCTGCCAAGGAAAAGTCTGGTGTTCTATGTTAAAAAAATCAGCCATTGAAAACCCTATGGATCACAGTTCTACTCTGACACACGTGGGGTCACCATCAATTGGAATCAACTCGATAGCGACTGGTTATATAGCTAATGCTACGCTAAGCATTGTGGGGAACGCAGGAGTAGTAAGAGGCAGGCTCTGTCCTTAGGGAGCTTACAGTTCTGCTGGGGAGATCAATCACAGGACAGCTAAACCCTAAACCATGCGTTACTGGCTGAAGTGAGATAGGGAGCAAGGAGAGAGAAGGCGTGGGGGTTAGATCGGGGAAAATGTGGCTTCACGGAAGATGTGAAATCTGGTCCAGACGGGGAGGAAGAGGCAGCTCCAGATGCACCACGGGAAGGAGAGTCCTGCAGGTGGCAGAAGTAACAGGAGCCCAGCAGGAAGGCAGGAGAAGCTTTGTGTTTGCAAAATTCAGTGAGAAGATGGCCCAACTGGAGGAGCAGTTGTTGGGGGTCAAGTTGGATATTTAAGGCACAACCAGATTAAGACCAGCTGAGAAAGTGAGGTCAAAGAGCTGGCAGTGGATGCTGCAGAGCCGGCATCTCTGAGCAGGAGAATGGCAGGAGGAATTTCTTGCTGGAGTTATCTGATGCTTTACTTCAAGCTCCATCTCACCCCAAGGAGCACGAGAACTCAGAGGGAAAGGTTTCCACACTTGCCTAAGAAGCTGAGAGATGGGACGAATGAAAAATTGATGTGAGTCATAAATATTGTAGGAGCGAATGAACCAGATACACTTACAGATGAAGTTCAGGGAGAAACCTACCACTGCAGTGAGAGATAGTCTCTGGCGGGAGAAGAGACACATAGGGAGGTTCAATGCTCATTGGTGGCCCTGTGTTGCTGTTCTCAGGGGTTGGGGCTCCCGGGATTGTTGGAAATGTTGCTGCCCAGTGAAGCTCCTAATGTAACAAGATTGAAACTGTCCACTTGGCTGGGAGGCTTTCCACCTCTCTCAGCCTCAAGGCTGCTGCATTGGATTTCCTTCAGCTCCTAAAGGGAACGTGTAGACTTGGCCTCAGAAAAGCTGAGGGCTCTGCTGAGCTTCACTGGGCCTTTTGGACACTGGATAGTTTTGCTTTTATGTCAACCAGCTCCACAAGCTCTTCCTTGTGAGGCCCCTGTATAGGGATTTTTGTTACGTGCTTTGGGGTTGTGTCCAAAATTCCCTGTGGCCCAAAACTCCATTGCCATGGAGTTGATTCTGACTAATGGTGACCCCGGAGTCCTGGTGGCATGGAGGTTAAGAGCTCGGCTGCTCTTAAGTTTGCTCTTAAAGTTTGAATCCACCAGCTGCTCCTTGGAAACGCTATGGAGCAGTTCTACTCTGTCCTTCAGGGTCACTGTGAACTGGAATCGATTCGATGGCAACAGGTTTAGTTTTAGGACTTAATGGTGACTCCACGTGTGTCAGAGTAGAACTGTGCTCCATAGGGTTTCAATGGTTGTAATCTTATAGAAATAGATTGCCAGGCCTTTCTTCCATGGTGCCACTGGGTGGATTTGAAGAGCCAACCTTTTGGTTAGTAGTCATGTGCAAACCATTTGCGCCACCCAGGGACCTACGTGGTCCCCTAGAGGTCAACATTCCAGGGCTCTGTGAGTAATTATTCGGTTTTCTTATTTGTCCCACCTGCACTTTAGAGAAGTGGCTGCAGAATCTTTCAGCTCTGACAGGCAGAGATGAGCTCTCGTATCTAAGTACCTGCTGACCAAACCCCTTGTGAGGAGGGGTGCAGACAAGTAAAGGGACGAGAGCTAGAGTCTCACATTAGCTCACAGGGAGCATTCTCTCTCTGAATCTCAAGCCATTTCTCATCGACCTGTGTTTGTCAGTTAATCCCAGGACCGCCTGAGAGTTAGCTGGGCAGGTCAGAGGTGGGGTACGTAGTATGAGTGGAATAGTTAAAAGCAACTGAGACAGGGGAGGGGAAGTGGGAAAGGCCTTGCCCAGGGGTATGCTGATAAATGTTTAACAACCAGCTCTTTGCGGGGGGGAAAAAGCCTTAATTTGTAATGCTTGCTGGTTTCTGCCATGCGAACACTCCTACCCCGAATGAGTTCAAACTACCAGTGTGATGTCCAGCTTGCAGCATCTCTGAAAATTTAACACTAGACTCACACAAGCTAAGCAGAAGCTTCTCCAGCACATCACTGCTCCCATTCTCTCTGGAAGCTTAGAAAACCGAGTTGCCAGCATACCTTGCGCCATCAGTCACAATGGATCTGGGAATCTTGCCTCTTGGTGCCTCAGGTGGCTAAGAGCCTGGATTCCACTGGTCCCTGCTGGCCCCAGGGTAGGACCCCAGTGAAGAAATTACAACCTGGAAAGTCAGGTGGAGCATTGGGGAGCTTCTTTTGGCTCACCACCTGCTGCCTGACTGCACAGCTCAGTCAGGTGCAGGAAGGAGGGCAGGGCAGGAAGGAAACCACAACAGTCGCCTCAGAAACAAAAGGATTGACTTGCCGGCAATTGATCCGGACCTCCTTGCCTACCAAGAATATAGATTGCGGCTCCTCTCACTGCCTGGAAGGTTGTGATATTGCCCATGATATTGCCTCAGAGGCCCATGGTAATAATGGCATCATTAACATGCCCGGTACTGGTCTAGCTGCTGTAGACATCTTGTGGGTTAATCCTCACGACAGACGAGGGGGTAAGTGTGATCTTTATCCTCACTTTCCACTCTGGGAAACTGAGGCTTAGATTAAATAGTGTGCCCTGGTTGACACAGCTGGTAAGTGATGGAGCCAGGATTTGAAGCTGGTTCTATAGGACTCTAGAACCTATCTTCCTAATCACACTACTGAGGATAGAGGCAAAGTCAAAAACATTACCCTCTGATATGGAAACAAATTAAGTCCTGCCAAATGTGGGGGAGATCAGCCATCTGGGAAAGTAACCCACCCTCAGGAGCCATTCATCTCTGCGTTGCTGATAAGACAGGAGGGTCCTTTGACTCTCAGCACAGAAGCCAGGGTGCTCTCGAGAACACTGTCAGGAAGACACTGAGGTACAGAGCAACTAATGCAACGTAAGCTACAACCTAATGAGCTGTAAGAGGTCCATCATCAAGTATGGCAGAAGCTTATAATGACTGATAAAGAATAAGGAGCCTAAGCCGGGGAGACTAAGGCACTGTCAGGGGGTCTGCTACATTTCCTGGAAGATGCAATTTCAAGTGGCCAGAACTGATTATGTACACAGAAAGCTTCATACCCTGGAAAAGGTGAATTCATCAAACTTTCCTTGCTTGACTGACACTTCCATTAAAATCTCCCTGCTCCATTTGTTCTGTGAGCATAAGGTATTCAAAAGCCCCCATCCACCCCTAAAATACTCGAGTACCTCCTTATCTTTCTAGCATCCCCCCTCCACTGCACCTAATGAATTACTTGTTTTCACCCAGGAGCGGGCAGTGTTACATTCTGTTTTGCATGGGGTTGCCATGAGTTGGGGCTGACTCCACGGTAGCTAACAAAACAAAACAAAAAATGTCTCTGTCTTTGCTCATCTACTTCCTCTCTTTGAAATGATCATCTCCCACCCCCTTGGGTACAATCTTCACTCTTCCTTCAAGACGCAGCTGGAATGCTACCTCCTTCTTTGGTTCTGATTCTCTTCCCACCCCGCACATCTCCTGCTGGAAGAATCTCTTCCTTCCCTGCACTTCCCTTGGTAGGTTTTCTGCATCTTTCTTGTAGTACATTCTCATCTGCACCATATTTATTTGCATGGGAGTTTCTTGAGGGCATGATCTATCTGTAATTTATCTCTGTATCCATCAGAGTGTCTGCACCATGCCTTGTGCACAGGAAAGACTCAGAAGATATTTGCTGAGCAAGAGCCTTAATTTTATTTTGGGGGCAAACTTATCCACCAAAATTTAAACCTGGACAGTGACCTGAGGGGCTATTCTGTTGGGCATCCATCTCCCACTGCAAGAATTACCCGTCAGCACTGGGAGAATTTGATGATTATGCATTTATTCCCAAATACAGGCTCATCCTTAGATGAACGAATAAAATTTAATTTATTAATCTGTAAAACTGAGGCCCAGACAGACCCTGGTCTTTGGTAAGCCGGCCACATAAAAACACACATAAACCACGGCCTAAAATAGCATAATGGGTGCTAGCTAGCCTTCTGGATGTCAATCTTCGCCATCCAGAGAACTTTGGCATTAAATGCAGGACCCCCAATTAGATGGGGAAAGTCTGTGATAAGGTGTTGAGCGCTACACTTCAAAATGATTAAGTGCAGAATCTAGCCATGCAGGGGATCCCAGACACCTCAGTGTGGAATTGTGTAGAATTTCAAGTATCTTTTCTTGATCTGCCTTGTAAAAATTGCCTCTGTCGGCTTTAATTTCCACTCTGCTGAGTAGCAGGAAAGGTTAGGGCTGAGCAGCTAAAGTTGCAAAGTGGAGTGAGTGTATCTGCCATCTAACAGAGGGAAATGCAACATGTCCAGCTGCAAAGAGGAAAATAAGCTCAGTGCTCCTCATCATGATGCCCGAAGCCCAAGGAAGAATGGAAGAACTCAAGAAGAGAGAGGCAAATTACCTGCGCTGTGCCTGGAAACCATGGCAGCCCCAGTACATCTCCATCAACAAGCCTGGCAGGGCCTCCAGCTCTGATTGCTGTGCCTGCTCTGCCTTCAGGTCCACACAGCTAAGGAGCCCAGCACATTGTCAGCATCTTGCAAATAGATCAGCCCACCCCTAGAGGGCCAGGAGAAGAAGGAATCGCCCTGCCTCTTCCTGTTTGAATTTGGAGTTGAGCCTCCGGGTCTAAAGGTGGCCTCAGGATGAGGAAAGAAGCTGTTGGTGCTCCATCCATTTCCCTTTAGCCCACCCTGAAGGTCACCTGTGGCCTTGGTGCACATGTCTTTTCCTTGTTAATAGCTTCTGTATTAGTTTTCTATTGCTGTGTAACAAATCACCACAATGTCATCTCTTAAAACCACACACATTTACTATCTTGCAGTTTCTGTGGGTAAAGAGTCTGGGAACAGCTAAGTTGGGTCCTCCACTCAGGGTCTCACAGGCTGAAGTCATGGTGTTAGTTGGGGTTGCCATCTCATCTGAGGCTTGGGGTTCTCTTCTGAACTTCCTGGTTGTTGGCATAATTCCTCTTCTTGCAGTTGTAGGAGTGAGGTCCCCGTTTTCCTGCTGGCTGGTGGCCAGTAGTTGCTCTCAGCTCCGAGAGACTGCCGTCAGGACCTTGCCATCCGTTCCTCTCCACAACACGGCAGTTTGCTGTTTCAAAGCCAACAGAAGAGTGTCTGCGGCTATTTCTTGTTAGTTTTGAGAGCTCATCTGATTAAGTCAGCCCTCCCAGGATGAGCTTTCCTTTGAAGAACTCAAAGTCAATTGATTAGGGACTTTAATTTCATCTGCAAAATCTCTTTTGCTGTATAATTTAACATAATCATGGGAGGGATTCCATCATATTCACTGTCCTGTCCACACTCAAGGGGAGGAGATTATGCAGGATGCGTCCATCAGAACACATCTTAGATTGGAGGCCATCTTAGATTTCTGTCTACCTCAAATTCCTTGTCTGACTGCCTGAGGGCTTTCTGTGGCCACAGGAACATTGGGAGATCTAAGCGCAAAGAATCTAACACCACCAGGAGGTGCTCTCAACCAATAAGGGAAGGGAGTTGGTGGATAAAACCCCAGCTTCCTGGTCCCTTGGGGAGACGATTCTGAGTTGTGTTTTATGAAGTCTTACAAAGAGTCCCAAAAGGGATTGAATCCCAGTTTCCTAGAGCAGTAACACACCCATTAATGTGCCCCTTATTAGCTTTCCTCCCTTCCCTGTCTCAAGTTCCCACTCCCTCACATGCTTCCTGGGATCACCTCCTAAATACACTTGTTGTTGTTAGGTGCTGTTGAGTCGATTATGACTCATTGCGACACCATGTGACAGAGTAGAATTGCCCCATAGGGTTTTCCCTCAAAAGCGGCTGTAGCAGTTTATTGACAGAGAACTGCCAGAAATCCAAGCCGGATTCAGAAGAGGACATAGAACAAGGGATATCATTGCTGGTGTCGGATGGATCCTGGCTGAAAGCAGAGAATACCAGAAAGATGTTTACTTGCGTTTTATGGATTATGCAAAGGCATTTGACTGTATGGATCATAACAAATTATGGATAACATTGCAAAGAATGGGAATTCCAGAACACTTAATTTTGCTCATGAGGAACCTGTAAACGTGTACGTAGATCAAGAGGCAGTCATTTGAACAGAACAAGGGGATACTGCATGGTTTAAAGTCAGGGAAGGTGTGCATCAGGGTTGTATCGTTTCATACTTATTCAATCTGTATGCTGAACAAATAATCCAAGAAGATGGACTATATGAAGAAGAATGGAGCATCAGAATTGGAGGAAGACTCATTAACAACCTGTGTTATGCAGATGACACAACCTTCTTGCTGAAAGTGAAGACGACTTGAAGCACTTACTGATGAAGACCAAGACCACAGCCTTCAATATGGATTACACCTCAACATAAAGAAAACAAAAATCCTCACAACTGGACCAATGAGCAACATCATGATAAACACATAAAAGATTGACGTTGTCGAGGATTTCATTTTACTTGGATCCACAATCAACACCCATGGAAGCAGCAGTCAAGAAATCAAATGACGCATTGCCTTGGGCAAATCTGCTGCAAAAGACCTCTTTAAAGTGTTGAAAAGAAAAGACATCATCTTGAAGACTAAGGTACACCTGACCCAAGCCATGGTGTTTTCAATCGCCTCAGATGCATATGAAAGCTGGACAATGAGTAAGGAAGATTGAAGAAGAATTGATGCCTTTGAATTGTGGTGCTGGAGAAGAATATTGAATGTACTGTGGACTGCCAAAAGAATGAACAAATTTGTCTTGGAAGAAGTATGACCAGAATGCTCCTTAGAAGCAAGGATGGTGAGACTTCGTCTCACACACTTTGGACATGTTTTCAGGAGGGATCAGTCCCTGGAGAAGGACATCATGCTTAGTAAAGTAGAGGGTCATTGAAAAAAAGGAAGACCCTCAATGAGATGGATTGACACAGTGGCTGCAACAATGGGCTTAAGCATAGCAATGATTGTGAGGATGGTGCAGGACTGGGCTGTGTTTCATTCTGTTGTACACAGGGTCGCTATGAGTCGGAACTGGCTTGATGGTACCTAACAACAACAACAATCTTTATGGGAGCAGATCGCCGGGTCTTTCTCCCACAGAGCTGCTGGGTGGGTTTAAACCACTAACCTTTCAGTTAGAAGCTGATTGTTAACCATTGTGCCACCAGGGCTCCTTCCTAAATAGATTGTCATTGTTGTGTGCCATTGAGTAGATTCCAATTCATAGTGACACCATGTGACAGAGTAGAACTGCCCCATAGGGTCTTTCTAGGCTGTAAACTTTATGAAAGCAGATCACTAGGTCTTTTCATCTGCAGAGCAGCTGGTGAGTTCTAATCGCCAACCTTTCCGTTAGCAGCCAAATGCTTAACCATTGTGCTACCAAGGTTTCCTTCCTAAATGCACTACTTCCACCCAAATCATTGTCTCAAAATCTTCTGGTGGGGGAATACATATTGAGGCAGACTTGAACTTCATTCCTTATGTCCGCTTTGCTTTTCCCATAGCAGCCCTGCTAAACCTTTTTCATTCTCTTTGGGTCTCAGCCACTTCACTCCACTGTATCCTACCTTATCTCTGCCCTCCTGGTGGAATGACTCTGTGAGACTGAACCTAGAAGATGGAGGCTGCTTCTGCTTCCTCTCTTTCTCTCTCAGAATTTCTTTCCTCATCCACTATTCTTATCTTCCTGTCCTGTGTGCAGAGAAAGAGTGTCTCCATCCATAGCCAAGCCTTGGATTCTATCCCTCCCCTTCTACCTTGGGACTTTGACTCAGCCACCACCTTTTGTCTTTGTTAGTTCACGTCCTTCCTCACCACTAGCTCTTTTTCTTTCCACCAATATATAGGCTCACGTCTCCCCTTAAGCAATTCTTTCTTTAATTCAGCGGCCTCCCAATGCTTCCAACCTGAGCCACTTCTTCTAAAAACTAAGTCTGTGCTCTAATGGCCATTAACTTCCCAAGCCCGTGTGGTTTAACTTTGTCTCACTACCCCATAGAAATTGCCTGTTCAACGGACACCAGCGAGCTCCTGATTACAGCCCACATGGCCTGTCTTGGTTTGGTTCTCATTTATCCTGATGTCTCCATGGGATATGAAGCTTCTCACTTCTTATTAAAACTCTCCTCTCTTGGTTTTCATGAAAGTGATTTTTTTAGTTTCTTTCTTTTCCTGACAGCTCATTTTTAATTCCCTGTGTTCTCCTTTCTTCTCCATGCCACAAATGTTGATGTCGCTAAAGTCTCTGCTCTCTTTTCTTTCTCTATTCTCACCCTTGGCAATCCTACCATCCTAGTAACCTACTTGGCTCCCTGTTCCCAATTCCCCACACTCCCCATGACTAAGATTGCTTCACACTCTCGTCCTGGCTTCTGAACCAACTCTGTTTTGAGTCAAGAACAATGTAGGTAGTGGCAAACAGTAGTTTGAGAAATAAAGCAGCAAGGCGACCTTGCTGTCAACAAGCTATGATTTCTTTGCTACTTCTAGATGAGACCCCACTTTGTTTCTGTGATCAGGGCTCCACCCTGTCCCTCCAGGACCAGTGACAATAATAAGAGCTGACCTCATTGAGCACACCTGCCAGGCTATGCTGAGAGTTTCACACAAACTATTTTGTTTATGTCATCCTTACAATGGGCATGGGGAGTAAGAACTCTCTTCCCCACATTTTACAAATGAGTAAACTGAAGCCTAAACCAGTTGCAGTTGAGTCGATCCTGACTCATGATGACCCCATGTGTGTCAGAATAGAACTGCATTCCATAGGGTTTTCGGTGGCAGATTTTTTGGAAGTAGATCACCAAGTCTTTCTTTCGAGGTGGCTCTGGGTGGACTCGAACTGCCAACTTTTTTCTTAGTATCCAAGCACGTAACTGTTTCACCACTCAGGGATTTCTCAGCTGAGGCCTAGAAAGATTGAATATTTGGCCAAGAACATGTGGTCTTCCAGTCCTCCACTGTCTTCTTTTTTCACTGTCTACACCACCTTACTCTTACTCCCTCAGCCCCATCTCCAATCCCTCTCTTAAGTTACATACCTATATCCCCACTCTCCAGCATACGGATGTGCCACAGGTTCCTCAATCCCAAATGGTCCAAAATGGACTTCTAATCTGCTCCTCCAGTGATCTCTCTCCCCTTTCCTATCCATCCTCCACAGTACAGTGCCACCAGAGTACGTCTTAGCAACCTCTCTTGGCTCTTCACCAACTCCATGATAAAGGCCAGCCTCCTTTCCAAGGATCCTGGGACCACAACCATGTGCCCTCATCAGACCTCTCCAGCCTCCTCTTCTACCACTCCCCACGTGGTCCATGCAGCCACCCAACTCTTCACTGTCCCGTGAACCCATCATGGGCTTCTGTGCCTCTGGATTTTATACATACTCTTCCTTCTACAGAGAATAACCTGCCCCCAGATAGACTACCGTCAAATCCCAGTTTTTTTTCTTCCATTTTTTTAACATTGTATTTTAGATGGTTACAGAACGAATGAGCTTCTCATTAAACAGTACACATATTGTTTTATGACATTGGTTAACAACCCCATGACATGTCAACACTGTCCCTTCTTGACCTCGGGTTCCCTATTACCAGCTTTCCTGTCCCCTCCTGCCTTCTAGTCCTTGCCCCTGGGCTGGTGTGTCCTTTCAGTCTCGTTTTTTTTCTGGGCCTGTCTAATCTTTTCCTGAAGGGTAAACCTCAGGAGTGACTTCATCCTTGAGCTAAAAGGGTGTTCGGGGGCCATACTCTCAGGGTTTCTCCAGTCTCTGTCAGGCTGGTAAATCTGGTCTTTTCAAATCCCAGCTTCAATGCCCCTTCTTCTGGGCTGTCTTCCTTTGTGCTCCCTCAACTCCACTGTGATCCTACCTGATAAGTATCCAGCCACTTGAGTATGTAAATATCCTTCATATCTCCTTGTGAAATCCTGGAGAGTGGAGACTCTGCCTTACCAATCTTTGAATTTCCCAGCACAGTGCTGCAGTCATGTTAGACAGATGTTTATATAAAGTTCATTCAGAGTTTGTTCACGTACAGTATTTTATTTCATCTTGACGATGAGACTGTGGAGGAGAGGGAGGCTTAAGTAACAAAGAGAAGGGATATAAGGAATAGGAAGACTGGCTGTGCTCCACCAGGGAGAACTAGGAAGATGGCATTATTCCCATTTGGCAGATGGGGAAGTGATGAAGGTCACATGGGTGGCCTTCTGACCACCACCATATGCTGCCTGCCAGTAAGAGGTGTAGGCTTCGCTTTCCCCACCCCTCTGCCTACCTACAAAGTCCAAGGGTACCCAGTAGAGAGTATAGCCTAAGCCGTCACCATCCCTCCATCCTCCTTATGAGACCCAGTGTTATGCAGCAGGCCTACCCCATTCTGCCCACGTCTTCTCCACCATACCTACTGCCCCAGACAGGTGTTCAAAGTTGCGGCCATTTTGATTTGGACAGGTGGATTTGCTTTAGGTGCCTCTCTGACTATCTTGCTCTGGAGAAAGCCCTCCCCTCCTCCAGTCATCCTCAAACATGTAAATCCTTCAAGGAGCTCTTCCTCCTATCTCAGTGCTCACAGCCTGCACCCCCTGACGGTGCTGCCACTGCTTGTCTGCACTCCTCCCATTTTGTTCTTGATTAAGTCTCCTCTTGTTCCCTAATCGCTCGCCGGGGTGGTCTCGTCACTCCAATAACATTGCCAGCTCTTTGAAAGCAGCATCTAGGTTCCATACTTTTTATTCCCCACAGCTCCTGACTCAGAGCTGCACCCACGGGCGGCTCAGTAAACACTGGCTGAAATGAACTGAAAGGCGTAGAAATGCTTTAGTTCCATACACTCACTTTACAGAATTAAACAAACAAAGACCACCAAACTTGGGGAGCAAACCTTCAGCCTATCATGTTCTCCAGCTGACCTCTGATTTCCTCCCTCTCCACTCCCCCGGAAGGCTGAAGTGTGAGCGAGAGTGGGGCCATTTCCAGCACCTGTCAGAAGGGAGTGAGCCGCTCTGCCGTCTCCCCAGGTTCTCCACCCTCCTTTTATTATCCCCATCCTCTCTAGCTGCCCACCTCCCACACACCTTCAGCTAACGGCTTACCTTCTCTCTTCCCTGTTCTTCTTCCCCCAACACATGGCAAGTCTTCCAGGACAGAGACAGTGGTGAAAGGTGGTCCTGAAAAGGACCAGGTGTCTTACCTCTCTGAAAGTGGGATTTTCTGTCCCACCAGAGGTAGAGCATTGCCTACTTTTCCCAGTTCCTCTCCGTGCTTCATGACAGTTTTTATACTGTTGGTGGCCACCAAATCCCTACAGTGATGTTTCACAAAATATGTTCTCTGAAGTCATAATCTATAGATCAGAGCCTTGAAAATTGTATTCTGCAGTAAAGTAAGTTAGGAGAAGCCTACTACTCTGAGAGAGATCTTGGAAATCCACAATATAAACATGGGTACTAAAGTCTCTGAGAAGTCCCACAGCAAAGAAACCTGCTTAATCTTTACTTAACCCAGCTTTCCCTACTTCATGATTCTACTACCCTGCTACCTCCCTTTCCCCAGCCCTGCCCCCCATACACGTAACAACTTTAAATACCCTGGGGGAACCATTCAGGACTCATGGGCTTACAAGTAAGGTGACAAGCAGAAAGCAACTGATGGGGGAAAAGGGGAAGAAATCAGATGAGATGCTTTGCCAGCAAAAGCAGCAACTGCAAGAGCAGGGGGTGATAGGGCCCAGCCTGCCTTGGATCAATATGTGAAATAGAAAAGAGCTGGACTCCCAGGCCTCCTCTCCCGGGAACATGGAACGGTTAGAGGCTGGAGGGATGGTGTTTCCCAAGTAGCAACAACGGCAGGACTGCAGAGGCATCAGCTACCTTCTCTCTGCTTCTCCTTTCTTCTCTCTACTTGTCTCCCACCCTCCCCGCCACACACCCCCTCTCCACCCCTCATCAGCTCCGACTGAGTAAAAATCCTGAAACCTTAAAGCTCAGCCCACAGCTTGGGTCAACAGAGTCAAAAACAGTGGTGTCCCTGAGGCAGAAGTTAGCTTGCGATGCAGTGGCGACACAGGTGGCTTGTGGCTTTGGTATTCTGTTCAGAAAGGCTGTCTGAACCCGTATCAGTAGACTGATATTCTTCTGATGAAATTTCCTCCTGTGGCCTCAGGGAAGAGCCTGGGAGTTTGCATATGAGGGAAACAGCTTGAGTTCTCAGTGGCTGCAGTCACCTGCTCCTTGAGTATGCAGAGCATGTCAGCTGCAGCTCTTGGGAGAGAGTTGGAGGGAAAGTCGATGTTCCGTGGGAAAGAGTACAAGGCCCTATTAAGGCACGACTGTCTTTAAGCTGCTCCTAGAGCCTTCTCCCACTGCCCTCCTGCCTTCCAGCCCCCAGCTTGGTGGGCAGCGGGTGGTGGCAGTGTGGCTTGCTGAGGGAGGGACCTAGTGTAGGTCTTAATCTGGGACCCCCCTGGCTCCTCACCTGCAGCAGTGGCCAGTGGCGTGTCTCAGGTGCTCTGCTCTGATGGACAGGAGGTACCTTTTGTTGACCTGTGGGACTGCAGTACTGGCAAATCAGGGAAAACATTGCTGAGGTAGAAAAGGTCCTAAGGAACCCAGCTGAGCTGCAATTACAGGGATAGATTTCCTGCTCTTTTCTAGATCTCATGATTAATACAAGAAGGCCTGAACAGCAAGCCTGGTGAGCAGGTCCAAAGGAGTCACAGCAAAGCGACTGCAGGGAGCCTCAGACTCCTTGGAACACCTTGTCTTTCTGAGAAAAGAGCTCTGGAATCCGCGCCAGCTGCAGGCACATAGGCAGCTTCATTACAGAGACAGAAGGGGCAGGGTGCAGGGCACAAACAAAGCCTTAAACAACCTGTGCCTCTTGCGTCTGCCTGTTGCGCCTGCTTCTGCATTTTCGCACTGCAGCCCCTGCCAGCTCTTTGGTTCCCAAAGGTGGGAGAAGGTGGTGAGTGGGAAGGGGAGTCTTATTGTCCTGAGGATGATAGGTACAGTGACGCTATGGAGAGTAGGACACAAAGCAAGCAAACAAACACATTGTGGAAACTGCTGTGGCTTTAGAGTCTAACAAACTTAGGTTCAGATCCTGACTCTATCACTTACTAGTCTTTGGCAATTCTTCTAACTTTTCAGTGTGTCAATTTCTTCCTCTGTAAAATTGGATCATAACATCAAAAAAAAAAAGAAAAAAAAACCCAAAAAAACCCACAACAAAACAAAACCCAAACCCGTTGCCACTGACTCAATTCTAACTCATGGAGACTCCATGGGTTACAGAGTAAAACTGCTCCACAGGGTTTTCTTGACTGTAATCTTTAGGGAAGCAGATCGCCAGGTCTTTCTTTCACGGCACTGCTGGGTGGGTTTGAACCACCAACTTTTAGGTTATCAGCCGACTGCAAACTGTTTGCATCATCCAGTGACCATGGATCACGATGGTTACAAACCGAGAGGTTGGAAGTTTGAGTACACTCAGAAGTGTCTCGAAAGAAAGGTTTGGAGATCTACTTCCCCAAAATCAGCTATTGAAAACTCTGTGGAGCACAGTTCTACTTGGACACACATGGGGTCCCCATGAGTTGGAACTGATTTGACAGCAACTGGTGTTGGTTTGGGTCATTGGTCAGGTGAGTAATTAGTAGGTTGGTAATGGGTAGAATCAGGAGTGTGGACTTGGTTTACACCTCTTACCGACCCACCATGTGACCTCAGGCGAGTCATCTCATGCTTCCCAGTCCTGAGGAGCATGGTGAATTTCATCCAGGTGAAAACACTGACCAACTTACTGATTTTCCTACACAGATGGCATCGCTGCCATTTGTTTTTCTGGTTCGCAGAACATAAGGATAAATCCTCAATTACCAGAGTAAGATAATGGTTCTATTGTTTTTCCTCAGAGAGTCTAAACTTGAATTGAATTGTCAGCCATTTAGTACCCACAAAGCTTGGTAAGAGGAATGACATTTAGAGGTGACCACCTAAGGTCACATATCCAATCTACTCCTGTAGGCACTCTGAGACCTATGGATCTCATTGGACTACCAGAAGGCCGATTTCTTGAACCATATTCGTTTATGTCCTTACATAATTACCTTCATTGAATTGCATTTTAGGACTCATGCCCTTGGCTTTAATTAAACATCCCTGAGAAAAACAATCGTGCAAAGTTCACTGCTACATTTGCAGAAGAACTATTGTTGCAGACGCCATCCTTATACCATTCTGGAAACGCTTTTTCCAAGTGTGTTTTGTGGAGTATGAGTCTGCAGGATATTAATAAAAAATTCATTATGGGGAAAGGTCAGTAAGTTTGGAAAAAAACAGGTATCTTTCCTGAAGGTCATCTAAGAGACTTTGCTAACAAAAACATTGTGGATCCCTAGAAAGGAGGTAAATTAGGCAATGTTTTCCATTTCATTTGAACATAGACTCCTATTTTGGTGGTGCATCTCTTGGCGTCAGTGTTCCATGCACCCAGCAGAAGAGGCTGTGGATGCTTTGTGCTCAGTCCAGCACCAAGGGCTGAGCCATGGGAAGATACAGAGAGGAGGGCTATGTAAGCAATTAACAAGGGATGATGAGTGACAGCAGGGGGCCCATCAGTGCACAGTGGTCTTTGGTACTTAAGTTCCCAGGAGGCTGCCCAGTGTCCTGGCTGTATTATATATTAACTTTTGGTATTCATGGTGGCTTGGGATCCACTTTCAAATATATCACTCAATCAGCCTTCAGCAAAACATTACATGAAGGAAAAATATGTTTAAAAAAATTAGAGTTAGAAGAAGGGCATAGGGATACGTTTGCTATATCATAGTAGTGAGGGGAGGGGTGGGGGGTGCCAATTGCTGTGAGAGCTTCCTACTTAGAAATAGCACTGAGAGTCCCCCACCCCCCATAGTTGGAATCTGTGCTTTTCACACCCCACCAATCCCCAAATTTCACTCTTTGAAATTCACAGAAAGTCCTGTTGGGAAAGCTTGGCTCACCCTCTGCACTGGGCAGATTGACTAGTATAAGTGTGTGTGCAGATTACCTGCTATCCTTGTGATTTAAGGTTAATTATTTAGAGGCTAATGAATTCATTTTAAAGTGGGAATTGAAGAATGTTCTGCTAAAGCTTCCAAAGTGGGTAAGGGAGGAGGGAGGAAGATGGCAGATCCATGGGTAAATATGATGGCCTACTAGTCTGAGTCGACTCTTACTCCTAAGGCTCCATCTTTAAGCTGGATAATCAATATCACAAACACCCTTATGAGAACCAAACTGGCCAGGCCAAGTCAGCCTGAGGGGTTCTCAGATGGGCAGATGTCCATGTGATGTGATTTAAGGAAACGCTTAGTAAGTTCTCTAACTCTGATTATTAACTGGACTACCTGTAGCTTCGCCATTAGAGATAAATTCCATTGACACTTAGACATCTTTCTGTATTCAGCAGCCCTTGAGAATAAGAAATTCCTGGGACAGGTTATACCCTGCTAACAGCTAACACTGTAGCTCAAGATTATAACTAAAGGTAAGGACAATGAGAAAATCATGCCCATGTGTCCTGGGACTCCTGGTGTGTGTACCTGTGAGGCTAAGACAGAAAGACCTCAAGGACAATGTTACCTATTGGGAGGGGGAATGGAGCAAGAATCTTTAAGGGTTTACATATGTGTTGTTGTTAGCTGCTATTGAGTTGGTCCCTGACTCATGGCGACCCCCAACTCACAGTGACCCCCAACTTATATACAACAGAACAAAACACTGCCCAGTCCTGTGCCCTCCCCATGCTCAGTTGCAGATTGGACCATTGTGATTCACAGGGTTTTCACTGGCTAATTTTCAGAAGTAGATTGCCAGGCCTTTCTTCCTAGTCTGTCAGTCTGAAAGCACCGCTGAAACCTGTTCAGCATCATAGAAACATCCAAGCTCCCACTGACGAACAAGTGGTGGCTATGCATGAGATGCATTGGCCGGGAATTAAACCCAGGTCTCCTGCATGGAAGGCGAGAGTTCTACCACTGAACCACCAATGCCCCCTCTTATCATATCAACATTCTTATCATTCAGTGAGTTTGAGAGATGAGACACCATGAATCTAGCTGCTGTATTGTGACCTGAGCCCCACCCCCACAGGCTTAGACGTGAGAAGGGATAAAGGGATGCACTTTGACCTGTGCTGAGCCCTAATCTCCAGACCCTGTCCCAGGAGAAGGTGTAGTCTGTGTTTTCAGAGGGTAGGTGAGAGGTAGCTCCCCAGGCACAGGGATTGAAGGCAGGTGAGATAGGGAGACAGTATGATTCTCTCTGATGGGACCCGCACTATAGAACCTAACAATGGGGGTGGGTCAAGTCCCCTCTCTCCCTCTCCCGGACAGGTGGAACTTTTGGGAGTTCTTTAGTACAGTTCTATCTACTCCCTGAGTGAAGGCAGTCACCTTGGGCTACAGCACAGGTATCTTTTGTGAGGCCCAGACTTCCATGGCTACGCTGTCTGAGGGCCTGCACCATGAAGACATATGAGGGTAAGTCAAAAAGTATTGCTATAAAATCATAATCTTTATTAAAGAAAAATATCAAAATGTGAAGTTATTGTTTCTCGACATATCCTCCATATAGGTCTATACACTTCTGAAAACAGTGGTTCCATCTCCCTAACCCTTCCCCAAAGAATTTGGCCATGTCAAAACGGCAATTTTGACGTTCTTGAGGCACTCAAATCATGCTCCTTTTAAATGTTCTTTGAGTTTTGGGAACAGAAGGAAGTCTGAAGGGGCAAGACCAGGGTTGTAGGGTGGGTAGGGTAAGGTTTCCCAATGAAATTCTCATAGGACAGCCCTTGCTACCCTCGAAGAATAAGCAGTGCATTGTCACGATGGAAAAAAAAATTCCTCGGAGCAACTTTCCTGTCCTTTTTCCCACCAATGCAGTTTTCAATTTTCTTAAAACTTCTTCATAATAAGCCTCCATGATCGTCCTGTGTCTTTCGAGAAAATCTATCAAGATTACCCCTTTGGAATCCCAAAACACACTCTCTATAACCTCCTGAGCTTCCTTCCCTCTGCTGGCTCATCTTAGAGGTCTTCTCGATCTTCCTTAAAATACTTGATCCATCTAAAAACTATTGTTTAATGTGGGGCAGCATTCCCATAAACTTGTTGCAAAGCTTCAATGATTTGGGAAGATGTCCACTTGAGTTTTGCTAAAAATTTGATATTAGCACTGACCTCAAAATCGTTTTTTTCCATGGAACAAAAAGTATTCTTGTTTTTGAAGGCACCCTAACGAGACTGAGACAGGTATATTACTGAGAGAACTTGTCTGCAGCCATCCACTGATTGCAGAAACATGTTTAAACACATTTTATTTGGAATAAACTCGTGCGTGTATGAACTGGAACCCTATTAGCAATAATTTTTGACTTACCCTTGTAAGGAGGACACATGGCAAGAGCATACGCAGCTCGAGAACCCGAAGAAGAAAGCAAGCGTCATGGCTGCTATGGGCACTGGCTCTAGTTGTGGGCTTTCATGGAACCTGGTAGTCCAGGGTGGGAGCAGAGACTAATCAGCACTGCCCTTCTGGGTTGGCCGTTGGACAGGGACTGCCTTTAATCAGTTGCCGTGGAGTTGATTCCAACCCATGGCAACCCCATGTGTGTGAGAGTAGAACTGTGCTCCATAGGGTTTTCAATGGCTTCTTTTTCAGAAGTAGATTGCCAGGCCTTTCTTCCATGGTGTCCCTGAATGGACTCAAACCTCTAACCTTTGGGTTAGCAGCCAATCTCATTAACTGCGCCACTCAGGGACTCCACCACTACTACCACCACCAGGGGCTGTCTTTAGTTGAGTTTTAGTAGAGCAGTAAGGCAAACCGCCCTTTCGACATTTTCTTGGAGATTCTTTCTGGGGATAACAAACGTGTGAAGAGGAATATGGATGGGGATGAGGAGAAGGCGAAATTTCAAACTTGGTGAAACTGGGTATTTACAGAGTTTGCTTTGTAGTAATGTGAGCGTTGTTAGTAAGGCCCAAGTAATAGCCTCCTGGAGACTAACTGGTCCCATAAGGCCTCCTGAGGCCAATTGGGGCTGGGTTGGAGTCATTATCAAAGGGCCCAGGGGAACATGGGTGGGGCCCATGAGTCATCGGAGTTGCCTGGGGCCCATCCCCACAGCAGGGAGTAGCAGATGGCCAGCTGGAGCCGGCCAGGGGACACCACACACATCCCACCTTCTCACACCTTCCTCTTCTGAGTCATCTTCTGCTTTGTAGGGACCACAGAGCTTCACTCACAGGAGGCACTCAATAACTGCTCACCAAACAGATGGGTCACTGACCACTTGACAGGGGTCCTGATTAGGGGCAGAGGGCCACGGGCTTTACTTCTTTACAGTCTTGTTCAGGGCTGTCCTGGCAGCTGGAGTTGGCTTTATCCAAAGAGCGAGCTTGAGTGACCCTATACAACCGGGGATCCTGAAATATTTAGAAGCCCTAATGTTGGTGTGAGAGGAGAACAGAACTTCCCTCAGATGGGAAATTCAATTATTCAGTAAGCTGAGAGCTCCTGGGGTGCCTGGGAAGGCAGAAGCATGCGGGAGACAGCTGTCAGGCTGACTGGAGGCCTTGCTGTGCTTGAGGGTCCTACCTGGGAGGCCTGCAGGCCCAGGCTTATCGTTTGCCTTGTCCTGCCAGTAATATGGCACCTCTTTGCGAATGCTTCAGCTCTGAGGTGCTTTCCCATGACAAAACTTGTAATTAAAGTGCTGCAACAGCCTATTTCTTCTGACAGAATCCATGTCTGATTCAGTCTAGGGCTGAGTCTGAGGCAAGTGCTTGTTGCAGACCCCCCTTTCCGCTGGCTTGAGGGGCTGGCACCGCGAGTCTTCTGAATTTGGAATGACTTTTGTCCTGACAGAAACCCTGGTGGCGCAGTGTTTAAGAGCTATAGCTGCTAACCAAAAGATCGGCAGTTTGAATCCACCAGCCGCTCCTTGGAAACCCTATGGGGCAGTTCTACTCTGTCCTATAGGGTTGCTATGAGTCAGAATTGACTCGATGGCAGTGGGTTGTTTTTTTTTTGGAGGGGGGGTGGTTTGTCCTGACAGAGCTTGTCATTAGCTGCCTACGTAAACAAATGTGCATGCGGGTGTGTGCTGGTTGGATCTTTGCCTTTCTCTGGGAAGTGTAATTCTCAGCAGCTTATTCAGGCTCGGGGGACAGACGTTTCATTATTCTGAAAGTCCTGTGGGGGCAGCTGTCACGCGGCGTTACTTCAGCTGCCCACGGGCCAGCTCAGAACAACGCAACGGAGACTGCTTCGTCTGGCACAAGTGGCCACGGGGAACGGTTGAGAATCCTGCTGCATTTTACACGCCTCTGAAGAGAAGAACTTCTAAAAGATGAGCTCACGTTAGGGGTTATTGTGGTTGAGGCATGGTTTAGTTCATTTGTTCCTTCCGTAAACGTTTATCCTTCTATGTGTCAGGCGTACGTGGGGAGATATAACTGTCTTCAGAGTCTGCAATTGTATCGGCAAGCGGCTGTGTACCTTTGTAATTTCAAAACAGCATGAAGGGGTTATCAAATAATTGTTTTATTCATTCATTCATTCATTCATCCATCCCTCCATAGCAACTACAAAGGTTTTAAGGTGGTGAAAATGGTTAATGTGATCGACTGCTAACCTAAAGATTGGAGGTTCGAGTCTATTCAGAGGCCCTTCAAAAGAAAGGCCTGGTAATATACTTATGAAAAATGAGCCACTGAAGACCCCATGGAGCACAGTTCTGCTGTGACACACACGAGGTTGCTGTGAATCTGAATCGACTTGATGGCAGTTGGTGGTGGTGGTAGGTACTGGATGCCCCAGACTTGGACGATTAGAGGGGGAGACAAAGATATAAACCACCGGCCATCCAAAACAAAATGTGTACCAGTGGAGGGAGGCAGGAGGAAAGCGCTGTGGAATAGCAGAGAGGAAGGGTGAATTCCAACCGCTAAGGTCAAGGTAGTCAGTGGTGGTTGTGTGATTTGTGATTCTTCCTGCTGGTGCTGCTGCATCTCATTTTGGAATATTGCTTCCTCTCCAGAAGCGTGAAGACTGCCACTCTTCTTTGCTCCTGCCATGTCTCAGGGTCACCCAGAGGGTACCTCCACCATCTGCAGGGATGTTCTACTCCTATGGTGGTCTTTTGGCCCCACTCTTGTGAGGAGCCCTGGTGGCACAGTGGTTAAGGGCTTGGCTGCTAACCAAAAGGTTGGCAGTTTGAATCC
>NW_004444026.1:1528222-1555367 GCF_000243295.1 Trichechus manatus latirostris | reverse complement strand
AAGGTTGGCAGTTTGAATCCACCAGCCGCTCCTTGGAAACCCTATTGGGGCAGTTCTACTCTGTCCTGTAGGGTCACTATGAGTCGGAATTGACTTAATGGCAACGGGTTTTGTATTTTTTTTCCTTGTGAGGAGAGAGCCACAGTCACTGGGTAAGGGCAGAAGGGAGGTCAAGTTTGTGAGAAGGGGCCCCGGTGGAACAGTGGTTAAGCGCTTGGCTGCTAATCGAAAGGTCGGTGGTTAGAACCCACCAGCTGCTCTGCAGGAGATAGATGAGACAGTCTGCTTCCGTAAAGTTCTACTTTGTCCTATAAGGTCGCTATGAGTTGAAATCGACTCAGTGGCAGTGGGTTTGTTTTTTTAAGAAAAAAGTTCGTGAGAAATTACACATTGCAGAGTTTTTTAGTGCTGAAGTGCTAGTCCTGGTTCCTGGTGAGCTTCCAAATCCAGAGAGCAGATATCTTCTATAGTAACCTTGGGGTTAGACTTAGTAGAGATCCCCTCCAGCCCTCTAGGTAGGGGCTAGGTGTGATGACATCGCTAAACGCTCAGGAGAGATGACTTTCTGTCTCATCACCAGCATAACCACACTGAGCACTGAAAAGATCTGAGGGGCCTCTTTGGGGTCCTGAGTAACCACGTCTCCAAACATAGTGATAGACAAATGGGTAGAGAACATAGTGGGACATCATAATAGAACAAAAGCTTAAGCCCCATAAATATGAAAAGATGTTCATCTTCACTAGCCACCAAAGGAATTGAGGTTATAAACAGCAAAAATCAGTAAGGTTTTGCTCATCTGATTGGTAGAAAGTTAAAAACAACAACAACTATGTAGTTGAGGATGTGAGGCAAGGGGTGTTTTCATTTGTTGCTGCTGGTGGGGCTGTAAATTGGTGCAAACTTCCTGGAGGGTAGTTTGGCCATTTGTGTATCAATAGTCTTAAAATGTTCATATATGTTGAGTCAGTAATTTTACTTCTAGGGATTTATCCTAAGGCAACAGTTAAATTTATGTACAAGATTTATATTCCAGAATATTTATCTCAGCCATTAGTGTAATAGGAAAAATATTAGAAGCTACCTAAAAGTGCCACAGTAGGGGGTTGGTTAAATAATTGATGGCACAACTTTATAATGGAAAACAGTTCATTCATTAAAAATGATTTTCTCAAAGAATATTTAATGAAGTGAGGAAATAGCAAAAAAGCAGGATACAAAATAGTAGATAGAGTATTTTAATTTTGTTAAAATTTCAGTGACCAAGTACAGAAGAGAGGGATTATAATCACAGTGGGGATGTGATTATAGGTGACATTTTTTCCATTATACTTTTCTGTATTTAGTGTTTATGATAGTGAATCATATATCCTCTGTGAGTCTCAGCTTACTACTCTGTAAAATGGCATTCATGATGCCTACACAGTAGTGTTGTCGGGCAGGTCAGCCATAATATTTGTAAAGCACTTTACACAGTGACCAGCACATTATAATACTAAATGAATGGTTTATATTATCATTGATTGCAGTTGTTGATGAGATACACTCAGACCAGATATTAAAAAGGAAGACAGAAGAAGAATTGATGCATTCGAATTGTGGTTTTGGTGAGGAATATTGACTGCCAGAAGAACAAACAAATCAGTCTTAGAAAAAATACAACCAGGATGCTCCTTAGAAGTAAGGGTGGCAAGACTTCTGCTCGCTTACTTTGGATATGTCATCAGGAAAGACCAATCACTAGAAAAGGACATTATGCTTGGTAAAGTAGAAGGTCAGCAAAAGTAAAGGAAACCATCAGTGAGATGGAGTGACACAATAGACCCAACAATCAAAGATCATGAAGATGGTGCAGGACCAGGCGGTGTTTCCTTCTGTTATACATAAGGTCTTCATGAGTCTGAGCTGACTCAATGGCAACTAAAAACAATGGGCCAGATATTGACCCATAACAATTCCAAAACTTGACCCTCCACCACTGTGATTTTTATCAAGACAAGAAAAGGATTAATTGAAAAAATCTAAGTCATTTTTACTGAAGTTCTAATCTTAACCTTCTGTTCTTCTTCACAAGGATTGATAGCTTCTTGTGGTGAGTGGAACAATCTCCATTCTTGCCCGGTTCACAGTTCCCTCGTTCAAAATCCAGGTTCTGTTGATCTTCAGTGTCTTACTTCAGATCATTCTGTGTTGGGATGATGTGAGCTTCGTATTTACTAATTTCATAGAATTCTGTCCCTGCAGCTGTAGTAGCTCAAGATTCTGTTTTGGGTAGTGTGCTCTTCAGTGATCCTGAAACAGCGACTTTCCCTTAATGCTCTTTGTAAAATGCCTGTTGCTGTCCTCTGCGAGAGTTCAGTTTTACAGCTCTCTCCTCTTTCTCTTTCTGTGTTTCTGTCTCTTTCCTCTGGTGCTCATGCTCTCCTCAGGCTGAGACTTGTACTCTGAGCATTTTGGCGGGAAAAGTAACTTCCAGATGGGACCAGAGTTGAAAAGAATCCACTGTTGTGGAAAACAAAAGGGCAAAATGACACTTCCATGAGACAAGATTAATTACTCCCTCTGACTGACACAGCCTAGAGTTTTATTATTTAACTATTTCACAGCTAGCAACTATGATGATAACAGCTAATGGGATCGTTTTGAAACTCTGAATGGGTGTCCAGACAGGTGGTAAAGCTGAGGTAACTGGCACTTTGTCTTTCTACATACAAGTATCAGGGCACCTTCTTTTCAGAGTGACATATTTACAACCCATCTGACTTATTTGGAGGAAAAAACACTTTTACTTGCCAAAGTGATTAGAAAAATGTGGAGGCTACACTGTGGAGGCATTCTATTACTTACCAACACATGAGTATGTGCCTAGTTCCATAAGACATGCTGTCTTATAAAATGTCATGAAACAAATGTAGTGAAACAGCTAAAGGGCTAGGTTGGCTCAGTCAAGATCTCTGCCATGAAAAGATTTGAAAGCCCAGTTCTACTGACCATTCCCATTTACCCCTAATTTGGAAGGGAGCAAAGATGAGGTAGAGGAATGTGAGTATCATGGTTTAAAAAAAAATGCCATTGAGTCAATTCCAACTCATAATGACCCTATAGGACAGAGTAGAACTGCCCCATAGGGTTTCCAAGGATTCAAACTGCTGACCTTTTGGTTAGCAGGTGAGCTCTTAACCCCTGAGCCATCATGGTTGGGGGTGCTCCGTTCTTTCTGTACTCCAGCTTTAAGTCCAGATTCAGAAGCTTGGAAATGTATAAACTGTGGATCTGTGTGTGCGAGTGTGTGTGTGTGTGTGTGTGCTGCAAACGAGGAAGCTTCTCATTTCCAGACAGCTTTGGACAAGGGAACCTTAGGTCCAAGTTAGTGCCCTGGATTCCAATTGTGACTCTTTTTGTAATAGGTAAGGGTCCTTTCTGACCCTGCTTCTCACCTTTAAAATGAGGATGATACTACCAACCTCCCACCTCCCAGAGATGCTGTGAAGGCTCAGGGAGGCAATGGGCATGAAGTGCTTTAAAAATCAGTGGTGCCAGGAGTGGTATTATTATCCCTGGGATAAGCTTCTGTTCCTCTTAATTCATTTGAGGGAAAAAAAAAAATTCAGCTTTGCTTTGATGCCACCTGCTTCAGAGGCGTTCGTTCACTAATAGGGTTACAGAGGTTTAATTTTATAAATAATTTTTTTTGGTTATAAAATCATTTATTCTCATTGTAGAGAATTTAGAAAATACTGAAAATATTTTTTAAAAAATTCACGCATAACCCATCACAAAGAGGTAACCACTTTTAGATTTTTGTGAGTTTGCTATCTTAGCAAAACAAAACCAAACCAAAAAATCTTTCTGGTGGGCCGTTTCCATTTCTGTCCTATAGGGAAGGGCATATTTCTTTAGTTGGGCTGGTTGTCTTCTAGAAAACAATTCTTGCCACCCAGTAGCTATAATGAAGATATTATTATCTGTTGATGACTGTAAATCTGCTGCCAACTTCCCCAACTGGAATACACATGAGACCTAATGGAAGTTTAATTAAGCAATTCTTTATTAAAGAGCTTAGGTGTCTGGTCCAGTATTGTGCCCCTAATCAAAGTGTTTCACTCTCCTGAACCCAACCAGGAATGAGGTCTAACTGCCTAGATTTTTTTTTTTTTTTTTTGGCAGGGAGGTCCTATATGGACAACCCCTTCCTTAGCTTTTTCCTTACTCTCTCTTTTTGCCCACTTGTTTCCTTTAATCCCTTCCGTGTCAGTTTCTCCAGGATGTACCTCCCTTCCTTATAAAACAATCCACTGTCATTCTCTCAGGTCCTTTCTCGTGTTTTCACATTACCAAGTTCAAGCCATCTGCTAAATAACATATTACTCTGCCACTTAGTGCTGCTCCAGAGGTTGGGCTGACAGAAACTCGGGACACCCTTCCTGATTTTCACTTTTTCCATACTAAAGGAGGTGTGGGAAGACATTATTCCACAGATGGGGTTGTGGGGTGGAAATAGCATGTGTGTATGGAGATAATGTTGGGGAGGAAATTTCAATCCAGGTTGTAGCTGACTTTCTTCATGATATAAAAGGTACAAATCAACTCACCATCAAGAAAATTATTTCCCTCAATACAAAAAAATCTTTTATTCCTCACTTCAACATAACTTTAACCCTTTTTCTTTCAGTCTCATGAATGGGGCCTTTATTAAGCTGAACATTCTCTCCCACTCTGCCAAACTCACATTACAAAGCATCTTCACTCACTTTAACCAGGAATGGCGAGCACAATTTTCTCGAATACCCAGGATTCTCTCTGAGCCTGGGAGACAGGTGAGCAAGGTTCTGATGGTGGAGAGAGGTAGAAAAACAAAGTTGTTCTGCCACAAGTATGGGTGATAGGTGAACGTTGTTATATGGCTATTTCCAATCTTTTCTTTCCTTTTTCTCATTCTTCATTTTCTGTCAAGGTGGACCTATCCTTTAGGTTTAGAGCACAGTATTGGGGGAAAAGAAGAAAGGGAAGGACTAGAGGTAAATGGGTTGGTGGAGGAGACTTTGTGCAAGAATTTTTGAAGAGAAATCGTGGAGCAGTTGCTATGGTAAGGAAAGTGTACGAAAGGGGAAATTAAAAAGTAATTCTGCAATTTATCAACCCCATCAAGGATTGTAAGTAAAGCAATTGAGTTATTTTACAATTACTTTTTGGTTACCAGATTCTGCAGCCAAAAAAGAAAAAAAATAAAAAAAATAAAAAGAGGAGAAGAAAGAAAAAGTCCACTTAACTTTATATATTATTTCCTCATTAAGCATTCTTTTAAAGACATATGGTTTAATGGCTATATCAGGTACCATAATTTATTTAACCAATCCCCTGCTTTTGGATGGCTGATTTTAATTATTTGTTTATAAATATTTCTATGGAGTACTTTCATCTGTAACTCTGATCATGACATTTTGTCAGTCAGGGTAATAATGGTAACTACTGTGACAATCTAACATTGCAGTGGCTGAGGAGCCCTGGTGGTGCAGTGGTTGAGAGCCACTGCTGCTAACCAAAAGGTTGGCAGTTCGAATCCACCAGCTGCTCCTTGGAAACCCTAGGGGGAAGTTCTACTCTGTTCTATAGGGTCGCTATGAGTCGGAACCAACTTGAGAGCACCAAGTTTGATTTTTGGTTTTTAACACATTAAAGGTTTAATTTTGTTCATGTTACTGCCGAGACTGCATGGATGTCTCAAGGCCCCTAATTGTAAGACTGAATATTGACCCCTTCCCTTGTGAAATGTTACTAGGGTTGGGGGTGGTGTGTGTCCTCTGCTCCTCGCAGACACTCAGGGACTCGGGCTTCTTCCGTATAGTGCTCCACCCTCCTCAGGTCCTCAGAGCCCTTCACTGGATCTTCTGATCTGGAAGACTAGGAGAGAAGGGAGCTTGGAGACGGCACACCCACTCTCGACCTCCTCAGTCCAGAGGTGGCACATCCCGCTTCTACTCATATTCCATTAGCGAGAACTAGTCACATGGATCCACCTAGCTGCAAGAGGCCTGGGGAATGGAGTCTAGCTGTGTGCAAAGGGAGAAGGGACAATGGGTATTGGTTAACAGCTAGCCAAAGTGTCACTGCAATAACGCGGATTGGAGCCGCCTGCCGCAATAGCCAGTTCTGAGACAGGGGTGAGGTAAGCAACAAGAGTTTCGTTATATATAGATACATAGGAGACAGAGGGAATAGTTTCCTCCAAAAACCCGTCTCCCCCGCTGGAGATTGGCCGAAGGCTTTTATAGGGACAGGATTATGAGTCTTAGAAGTTTGTGTTAGCTCCCCCTTGAGGTGGTCACATCCCAGATGAGTTAGTCTTTTCTTGGGGGTTATCTGGTGACATCCTGGTTTTCTTGTCCCAAGATGGGTGCTTTGTTTGGTTTTTCTTTCCTAAATCATTATCACTTGTTTTCCACCCTCCAAGGAGGAACATTGGTTAATCTGAAACTTTTTATAGAGACTGGAAGGGGAGGGAAAAACAAGATCATGAGACAATGCTGGGGTTAGCAATGGGGAGTAATAATAGTGAGCCGGACCTATGCAGCCTCTTCCAAAAGCTCTGCCAATTTGCTCTCAGATCATTAGAATACCCAGGGTTACATTTTTCTAATCCCTCGCCAGTACTGGACAATTATCATTTTATCTTTCCTTTGGCTTATAGAGACACTAAACTAGGGCTTCCCACATCTTCTTCCCAGGCTCTTTCCTCTACCGGCTGCTCTGCCTCCGCAGAAGCTTTGGTGGGATACAGGCTGAATAAAGTGGAGAATGCTCCGGGAGAAGAAGCTCACTCCTGCTTCAGAATTCACATGCTTGTGTGGCCCAGGTATCCAAACTCCCTACCTCCCTCAGATGCTGGCTTATTTTCCCAGATACACAGTAACGCTCCAGCTGACTCCATGGGCATTTCAAGGCTCCTGATTCCAAGACTGAAAATGACTCCCTGACCTTGTGAAATGTTACTAAATATCAGGACTTCCAGTTGGGAGGGCCAGCGGGGAGAGGAAGGTGGTGTCTGATGAAATGCATTGACATTTCAAACACCACTGGCTACTCTAGCCCCTGGTAATGGCTTTAGTAACTTTGCAGCTGATCCCTGAGATTAAACATCAGGATGATTAAATGCTAATTGAGTTGAAAAACTTCCCCCTCACACTTTAAAACTTCCAGACCAAAAAGGGCTCCTGGCCACATCTAGAGTTGTATGCTGGGGACAACTTGGTTGGCTCTGTCTGTCCACCCTTGCTTCTGTCCATTTTCCTCTTCTTGACATGGTGGGGATTGCTATACACAAATAGACTTTTTTATTTTTTAGCAGAACTTCTACTGCTGGGACTGCTGAATCAGTACTCTGGAGTGAGCTGTGTGCCCTCAAAACTGCTGGTGTCGCAACGGAGAAGCTCGCTGGGCGCTAATGTGAACCCTGAGGTCCAGCCACTCTGTTTTTCAGATACGCTGATTCGGCAGTTCTGCAGTTGGACGTTTTCCTGCAGGGAATTTCAGGGGAATTTCTCTGAGATCGATGTGATTTTTTCTAGGGGCCCAGGAGAAAGAGCCACTGTGAAGCTGTCGTTTCATATATGTGCCTCCCCCCACCACTCTCTGTTTTCTTTATTCTCTCCCAATCCCACACCCAGGAGAATATCTGGGAATCAAGTCCAAAGGCAAGATTTTTGGAGAATCATTGTGTTGTATACTTGGCCTGAAAATAGGTAAATCCCCACTAGACAGATGAGCAAATAGAGAGCCAGGAATTGGTCCAGTACTGATGTTGCTAGTAGGACTCATGTCTCTTCACTCCCAGCCCAGTGCCTTTATCACATCATCAGGATGCTACCTCATCGATGAAAAAGACCCACTCCGTCTTTTGAAAAAGAGTCCTCGTGGCGCAATGGTTAAGTGCTGAGCTGTTAGCAGCTCTGCGGGAGAAAAGACCTGGCAATCTGCTTCCTTAAAGATTACAGCCTAGGAAACCCTATGGGGCAGTTCTACTCTGTCACACATGGGCTCACTATGAGTCAGAATTGACTTGATGGCACCCAACAACATCTTTTGAAAAGAAAAAGCCAAGCGTTGAGACCATCTCAGTTGAGAGCAGGGAGAGCCGATGTCGCTGATGTCCTGCCTGAGCCCTGCCTTATGGGCTACTTGTGCCCTTTCCTCCTGGGTCCATCCCTGTAGCACCCCTGAAATGCCACCAAACATCTCTATCTGTGCTTCTGGGAGGCTGCTCAAAGAAATGAACAACCATAATCCCTACCATTTATTAAGTGCTGACAACAGGAAGGGGACCTTGCCATATGGAGCTACTAGAAAACATTTATTGAGTTCTTACTGTTTGGCAGACGGTATGTACATGCTTTATGTATGTTCTCTCACTTAACCTTGTTAATGCGTTAACACTGTGACGGGAGGTAGAACCCATTAATATGCCCCGTTTACTGAAAAGCAAACTGAGGGTCAGAGTGGTTAAGTAACTTAAATAAAAGCCCATGCTTCTACCCCTACATTAATATATATTATATAATAGACTAGTTGCTGTTGAATCAGGTCTGACTCATGGACTTCTCATGCGTGTAAGAGTATAAATGTACTCGATAGGGTTTTCAATGGCTTATTCTTCAGAAGTAGATCACCAGGCCTTTCTTCCGAGGCCCCTCTGGGTGTTCTCAAGCCGCCAACCTTTTGATTTAGGTGAGCGTGTTAACTGTATTACCCAGGGACTCCCATATTATAGAATATATATGACATATATATGATACATACTACATATATATTTTGCATATGTTGCATATTATATATAATTTTTTCAAAAGCCTTGCAAGGTGGCTGTTATCTCATTTTGTAGATAAGGAACGGGAGGCTCAAACAGGCTGGGAAATTGGGGCAATATCACTAAGTCACAATTAATATATGATTGAACAGGTATTTGAACCCAAGTAATTCTGTTTTGAAAAAAGATGTACGTTCCTTCCATGCTCCCAAACATATTTTGGTCAAGTGACTTAAGCCTCTCTCCCTCAAGCTTGTCACCAAAGTAACTAATAAGACATCAGAATGCTCTGTTGGAAATGACCAAAAGTCAGTCATCAAGCAGGGATAAGAAAAGGGAGCTGAGGAGTTGGGCAATTCACACACTGGCTAAATAACCCCTGGGAAATGGAACTACTTTTTAGAAATGCCTCTGGTGAGGGTGGGCCTGGGTGCAGAAGAGAAGCACATCCTGGGCTCCAGGTGCACAGTGCGGCTTCACTTTCCAGAAAACCAGAGCAGAGGACTTGTATTCCAATCATTTATATCAACATGAAGTAGAAAATTATTTCCTTAGCTTTGTCTTGCCTTTTTAAAGAAAAAAACCTAAAAGGGAAGCTACTTTACACTTCTAGTTTAGACGTAAAGTTTATCGTATTTTCAGTTTTGGAAAGGCAGAGTTTGAACCGGAAAGAATACCGGCATTTAAGAAGCAGAAATGGTATAAATTGGCATTTATCGAAGTACCAAAACCACTGTCGTAGAGTCAATGCCAACTCATAGCAACCCTACAGGACAAAATAGAACTGCCCCATAGGGTTTCCAAGGAGCAGCTGGTGGATTCAAACTGCCGACCTTTTGGTTAGCAGCCGAGTTCTTCACCACTGCACCACAAACTTTGTTAATTAAAAAAGAGTTGCGAACATAAAGACTGATCATCTCAAAAACTTGATTTTTGAGAAAAAGGTTAAGGGAACCCTGAGGCAGATTAACCAATAAGCAAGGTAAGCACCAGTTTACTCGTGCTTATTTACTAATCTGTAGTGAACAGTCGCACTCAAAGTGAAACCATGTGAAATTGTTCACTATAGATCAGTAAGTGAGCACAAGTAAGCCCGTGCTTACCTTGCTTATTGGATGACTCGCTCCCGAGGGAACCATTTTATTTAAATGAAGAGGAAGTCTCCAGCAATAGTTAGCAGCTGGTAATCTCTAATTTGTGGGCTGATGCCGAAAGAAGTTAATAAAATGACCTTAGGGAAATATCAGCGTGATGTTTTGTAGAACACTGGAGCTGGAGGGACCACGGAGATCATCTAGCGCAATGATCTCATCATAAGCATGTGGGGACTGAGGCTGGAAGAGGAGGAGCCCCCTCGTTGTGATCATGGAGATACAGCCACTATGCTCAAAACAACTTAAACGTATTTTTTGAACAGTTGTGTGGATGAGAAGCAGAAAACGTGAAGAACACTTGTCTTTCTAGTCTTTTGTCTGTTTCTTCCTAATATATTTGCTTTTTAGCCTGTTTTCTCTCCTATATCAACCTCTTTTTCAGTTCTCATTAAAGATAATAAATCCAAAGGCTGTAAACATTATTATTATTAATTTTAAAAAACAGAATATATGCACGTGATACAAAATCGAAAAGTTATAGGAGGTGTACATTTACCAAATTGTCTCCCTCTCAACCCTCCTGCCCTGCAGCTCCGCCTTCTGAGGGTCTCACTGTTAACAGACCTCTGTGCAATCTTTCAGCGGTATCCTATATCCGCACACACTCAGAGGTAAAGATTCACCGCTGTTTTTCTTTCTCTTTCCATATAAATGTTAGCATGCTCCGCATAGCGTCCTTCATCTTCCTTTTATTATTTAGCAACACACCTTAGGGACTGCTGACATCTTAGGTCCTATCAGTTACTTCCTTCTTTTTAAATGGCTTCGTCGTCTTGCATTGTCTGGAAGTGCAATAATTTATTTAACACATTCAGGTCGTGTCCTCTCTTTTGCTCTTTGAAACAACACTGTGATAAATATCTTTACACATACATCACTACACGTGTGGGAATATATAGTATAAATTCTTAAAAGTCAAATAACAGGAACAAACGGATTGTGCTTGAATTTTTGTTGATATTGCCATATTGCCCTTCAAGGAGGCTCCATCAACTTTTTATCCCACTAGCAAAAAATGCAGAAGCCCTTGTGGAGCAGTGGTTAAATGCTTGGCTGCTAACTGAAACGTCAGCAGTTTGAACCTACCGGCCACTCTGCTCTTGGGGAGAAAAATGTGGCAGTCTGCTTCTCTAAAGATTACAGCCTTGGAAACCCTATAGGGTAGTTCTACTCTGTCCTATAATTTAGCTACGAGTCGGGAATTGACTCGATGGCAATGAGGTTTTGGTTTAGCAAAGAATGAAGGGATCCCTCTCTCCCCACACTATGACCAACACATAGCATTATGAAAGGTTTTTACTTTTAGGCTAGGCAAAGTTGTGGTAGGTGAACAATATCTGATTATATATTCCATTTGCATTCGGAGTCAGGTCTAATATTCTTTTATACGTTTACCAGGTCTTTGTAGTAATAAATATTCTGTTTCTTTCTTTTGCTCATTTTCCTATTGAACACTGATCTTTTCTCTTATTGGTTTGTTAGAGATCTCTATATATTAAGGACATTACCAGTTTGTACTATTAGTTGCAAATATTACCTTTATTTTGTCATTTATCCTTTGCCTTTGTTTATTGTGTTTGTGCCCCTTGGACATGGAGAAGGTTTTTACTTTTGTTTTTTAATGATCAGATTTATGGATCGTTTTCTTTAATGGTGCTTGGATTTTATGTCATACTTTGAAGGACTTTTGTGATTAAATCTATAATAAAGAATATCCCCATAGAGTACTTTGAGTACTTTTAGCATTTCCAGTATTGTATTTAATTTTTTGATCCGTTGAAGTTTAAGTAAAATATGCACTACAGAAATACCCTTATTGTTTTCAGATGGTTACCTTGTTGTCCCCCAATACCGTTTATAAAATAACCCATTTTTACTCCACTGATTTGAAATGCCACCTTTATTACATTAATTTGAGTCTACTTCTGGCCATTCTGTTTAGAGCTATTGATTAGTTTATCTGGTCATGAAACAGCACAGCATTCTTTTAATTCTTATAACTAACATTCTATTTTAATAGTTGGTAGGGCTCTCCTTAAAAAAATTCCTCACTCTTCTTGCTTATTTATTTTTTATTATGAAGAATAGAATCAGTTTATCTGCCCCTCTCTCTACAAAAAAATATTTCGGGTTACATTGTCTTTCTAGATTAACTTAGGGAGAACTGCCATCTTTATGAAGCTGCATATTAATGAAAATTTATTAGTTTGGTATATCAATTTTATAACCAACTACTTTTCTTAGTATTCTTATTATTTGTAGTATTTTAAAACTGTATATGGATACACATAAATACATATATATGAGTCCAGTGGTAATGCCTTTTACTCAATAAATTGTTCTTTTGTGTCCCTCAATTGCATTTGAGGAAGACCAAAAAAGAATTGCCTTTGTATTATAGTGATGGCAAAGAATACTGCGTATACCACGGACTGACGGAAGAAAAACAAATCTGTGTTGGAAGAAGTACAGCCAGAATGCTTCTTAAGAGGATGGCGAGACTTCATCTTACGTACTTTGGACATGTTATCAGGAGGTACCAGTTCCTGGAGAAGAAAATCATGCTTGGTAAAGTAGAGGGTCAGCAAAAAAGAGGAAGACCCTCAACCAGATGGGCTGACACAGTGGTTGCAACAATGGGCTCAAACATAGCAACAAGTGTGAGGATGGTGCAGGACTGGGCAGTATTTTGTTCTGTTGTACTTAGGGTTGCTATGAGTTGGAACTGACTCGATGGCACCTAACAACAACAACGATTCCATTTTAAAGTTTTAATCACATAGATGTTAAAATATTTTTATGTTTCTATGTATCTTAACTTTATTGTTGCTATTATTTTCTTATATCTTCAAACTTATTTTTATTTTTGGTTTATATAAAAAATAATCAGTTTGGTATATTAATTTTATAGCCAGCTACCTTTCTTAATATTTTTATTATTTGTACTATTTTAAAACTTTACTCTCTTATGTTTTCCAGGTATTCAATAATATTATATACAGATGATAATAGTTGTACTTCCTTTCCCTCCAAATTCATAACTCTCATTTCTTTCATATAGTTGCATAGTCTAGCGTCTCCAGAACAATGTTAAATTAAAATGGTGATAGTAGATGCACTTGTCTTGCTTCTGATTTTAATGGGAATGTTTCTTGAATTTCTCTACTAAACCTCATGCTGGCCTTAGTGGTGCGCTGTGTATTTGGATACACACAAATACATACATATGAGTTTTATAATTTTAATGAAGTACCTCTTTAGTCTTATTTTACATAATTTTTTTTTGTCAAGAATTGATGTTGAATTTTATCAAGTACTATTTTTAAATCTATGGCAATTATCACATGATATTTTCTCATTTGCTTATTTAATTCACTCAGCATATAAACACCTACTCTGTCCCAGGAAATATTTTAATTACTGGGAATATAGTAATGAGCAGAAAAGGCAGGGCTCTGCTTTCATAGAACTTACAGTCCGGTGGTGACCTTCTCTATTTTGACATAATAATGTGGTAAATTATGTTAATAAATTTTATAATATTGAATCATTCTTTCATTTCTCCACCTTACTTGGTCATGGGGCATTGCTCTTTTAATGTAGCACTTGATATGTTTTTCTTGTATTCTATTTAAGGTTTTTGTATTGACATAAATGAAATTAGTCTATACTTTGTATATGTGCTATCTCTTTCAGGCTATGATATTAGTATTATTTTTTCCTTCATAGAAAGATTTAGGTGATTTCCTTCTTTTTAATATGCTTTGAGTCGGTTTTATTAACATTAGATTTATCTTTGCTTCGTGTCTGTGGTAGAATTCTTCTGCAAAACCAACTGGGCCTGGTGCCTTGTTTGAATGTAATTCTTTGACAACTTTCTCTAATACTTTTATGGTAATGAATCTGTTTAGATTTATTAGCACACCTTGTTTCATTTTAGCTTTCTGTATTTTCTTGATAATTATTCATTCTATCTGGATTTTCAAATTTATTTGCATACAGTTGAACAAAATATTCTCTTTAGATTATTTTATTTTCCCTTGTATTTAAAGTTATTTCCTCCTTATCATTTTCTTATTTTAAATAATTGTGTGTTTCTCTCTTTTGCTTGATTTGGTAAGTTAGCAGTTAATTAATTTTATTATTTGCTTTTGTCAAAGAACTATTTTTTTAAAATGATTACGCCTTACATTTTTTAGTTTTCTGACTTATTACTTTCTGGTTTTATTTTAACTAATTATTTATTTTTGTTTATTTGTATATTTTATTTCTAATTTCATAGTAAGCTTAATTTCTTTTCTTTTTTATTATTAATATAAGTATTTAAGGCATCGTCTTAGTAATCTAGTGCTGCTGTAACAGAAAAACTACAAGTGGATGGCTTTAATAAAGAGAAATTTATTGTCTCACAGTGTAGGAGGCTAGAAGTCCGAATTCAGGGTGCCAGCTCTAGGGGAAGGCCTTCTTTGCTGGCTCTGGGGGAAGGTCCTTGTCATCAATCTTCCCCAGTCGAGGAGCTTCGCAGAGAAGGGACCCCAGGGCCAAAGGACTCGCTATTCTCCTGGCTCTTGTTCCTTGGTGGTATGAGGTCCCCATGTCTCTCTGCTGGCTTCTGTCTTTTATATCTCAAAAGAGATTGGCTTAAGACACAATCTAATCTTATAGATTGAAACCCGCCTCATTGACATAACTGCCTCTAATCCCACCTCATCAACATCACAGAAGGATTTACAATATAGGAAAATCACATCAGATGACAAAATGGTGGACAATGACACAATACTGGGAATCATGGCCTAGCCAAGTTGACAGATATTTTTTGGGGACACAGTTCAATCCATGTCAGGCATTCTTGTTTGTTAATGCATTTTTAAAGAACTTTCTTTAAAGCATACCTTGAGCTATAGCCAATATTTTCTATTGCGTAGCGTTTTCATAGCTAAGGGCTATTGATGACAACTGACACATGTCCCTATAATACTAGAGTCAGTATCATGATCTTGAAGACTTTTGATTACAGGAATAAAGATTCAGACTTACCTGAAAGAATTTTTTGCTCAATTATTTAGGAGAATAAAATCAGGTCAGATTAAAAGAAGTTTGATACATGTTTAAAGTACCGAATTGCATTTATTGTTTGATTTTTTTAAAAAATACATTGTTCCTGAGCACTGTCTTTTGAATTAATGTTTATGCTTAGAAAGATCAACATACTTTTTTTCTTTTTTTCCTAAGTTATCCTTTAAAAAGGAGCCCTGATGGCACAGCGGTTAAGTGCTTGTCTGCTAACCGATAGATCATCAGTCAAACCCACTGGCAGCCCATGGGAGACAGATGTGGCAGTCAGTTTCTGTTAAGATTGCAGCCCTGTAACCCCTATGAGGCAATTTTATTCTGTCCTATAGGGTCTCTAGGAGTTGGAATTGACTCAACGGCATGAGTTTGGATTTTTTTTTTTTTTTTAACGTGTGTGCGTGTCCTTTAAAAAGAAAGAAAATTGCTATTATCTTTGGTCTTTGAAAGTTTTTCACCTAACCATTTTAAGAGGAACTGACTACTTTATAACACGTAAAGAAGAAACCATTCTTCACTTTGTAGCGGTGTACTCCATTCAAGGAGAATTTACCTGAAAGGCAGTAAATAGGCTGGCAAATTTTGATATTTAAATTAACAGGAAGTAATGTATTGTTCTCACTTCACATTATTCAGGCTCAAAGTACACGCATTAAGAACTATTATGTGTCTAGCACTGTGCTGATGACTTTAGACACATTAGCTCATGTAATAATCCTCCTAACATTGTTTTAAGATAGGCACTGATATACCTTTTAAAGTTATGAAAACAGAACCTCAGAGAAATTAGGTGCTTCTTCTAGGTGGGTATCTTAGTTATCTAGTGCTGCTATAACAGAAATATCACAAGTGGATGGCTTTAACAAAGAGAAATTTATTCTCTCACAGTGTCGGGGGCTAGGAGACTGAATTCAGGGTGCCAGCTCCAGAGGAAGGCTTTTTCTCCCTGTCAGCTCTGGAAGATGATCCTTGTCATCAATCTTCCCCTGGTCTAGGAGCTTCTCAGTGCAGGGACCCTGGGTCCAAAGGACACACTCTGCTCCTGGCACTACTTTCTTGGTGGTATGAGGTCTCCCTGTCTCTCTGCTTACTTCTCTCTTTTATATTTCAAAAGAGATTGGCTTAAATTGTAGACTGATCCTGTAGATTGAGTTTACATTACTGCCACTAAACTAATCCCATCTCATCAACATCATAGAAACAGGATTTACAACACATAGGGAAATCACATCAGATGAAAAAATGGTGGACAATCATACAATACTAGGAATCATGACCTAGGCAAGTTGACAGATATTTTTGGGGGGCAGAATTCAGTCCATGACAGTGGGATAGGACATAGCTGAGAACCAACATCTGATCTTCCAACTCCTAATCCAGTGTTGTTGCCAGATTAAAAAAAGAATACATCAAATATTAGTCAGCCAGTCATATTTTTTCCAACTTACTATGCAAATTGCAAATCATGTCCTTTCAAGAAGTGCTCTGCCACCCAGGCAGGTCTGCCCATGTGGTGAAGAGGCAGGATGGAGGGCTTGGAATGACAGGGCACACCAGGGACCAGAGGAGGAGGTCACTTGAGAAGAAGTATCCAGACACGGGATTCTGGAGTATGCTCCAAAGTTTGAAGATGCAGTCAGAGGCCAAGGAAAGTAGGGGTGGGGGGAGGTCGCAAATAGTCTAAGATACCATTTATTGCATTTATTGTAATGTACAGATGGGAGGGGAGTAATTCTACTATTTTTTTAATTTTAATACTCTGTTAGCCCTGGTGGTGTAGTGGTTAAGATCTCGGCTGCTAATCAAAAGGTCGACAGTTGGAGTCTACCAGCTGCTCCTTGGAAACTCTGTGGAACAGTTTTCCTCTGCCTATAGGGTTTATATGAGTCAGAATCGACTCAATGGCAACAGGTTTTATTTTTAATATCGAACATTAATAAACCTAATGTCAGCAATAGAAAGAAGAAAAAGGAGAGACGAAATAAATGATAAAGAAAGGAAGGTAGTTTACAGAAGCCACAAGCCATTACAATCGGGGTTTGTAAGATATTGTAATGTTCCACTCTGTTCCTTCATCTTCAGGCCAGAATTATTGCTATTGTTCTTGTTATGTGCTGTCGAGTCGGTTCCAACTCATAGCAACCCTATATACAACAGAACGAAACCCTGCCTGGTCCTGTGCCATCCTCATAATCATTGTTATGCTTGAGCCCATTGTTGTAGCCACCGTGTCAATCCATCTTACTGAAGGTCTTTCTCTGTTTTGCTGACCCTCTAGTTTACCTTCTCCAGGGACTGATCCCTTTTGATAACATGTCCAAAGTATGTGAGACATAGTCTTGCCATCCTTGCTTCTAAAGAGCATTCTGGTTGTACTTCTTCCAAGACAGTTTTGTTCATTCTGGCAGTCCATGGAATATTCCATGTTCTTCACTAGCACCATAATTTGAAAGCACCAATTCTTCTTTGGTCTTCCTTATTCATTGTCCAGCTTTCGTATGCATATGAGGTAATTGAAAATGCCATGGCTTGGGTCATGCGCACCTTACTCCTCAAAGTGACATCTTTGCTTTCCAACACCTTACAGAGATCTTTTGCAACAGATCTGATTTCTTGACTGCTGCTTCCATGGACACTGATTGTGAATCCAAGTAAAATGAAATCCTTGACAACTTCAGTCTTTCCTCCATTTATCATGATGTTGCTTACTGGTCCAGTTGTAGGATTTTTTTTTTTTTTTTTTATGTTGAGGTATAATCTACACTGAAGGCTGTAGTCTTTGATCTTCGTCAGTAAGTGCTTCATGTCCTCTTCACTTTCAGCAAGCAAGGTTGTGTCATCTTCACAGTGCAGGTAGTTAATTACACTCAAATTATGATATAATTTGATGAACGAACACATTATCCCTCATGAGCAGCAATGGCCTTGGCAGTGATCAGATGTAAATAAAGTAAAGGGTTATCAATGAGGTGAGGGAATTGTGATAGTTAAGGTTGTATGTCAACTTGGCTAGGCCATGATTCTCAGTGTTTTGGCAGTTATATAATGTTGTGAACATTTCCCTGTTGAAATTTGATATGTGATCACCCCCCTGATGGAATCTGCTGAGTGGTACGGTGGGGGCAGGGCCTGTGGTGGCTCATCACCCCTTCAGCCTTCATCTCTATGCCCTCCACTGGCTACTTCCTTCCTGCTCACCTTGCCATGGTTTTTGGCTTTTTCCAGACCCAGCAGCTGCCTCTTGTCATCTCATCTCCGGTTCTTGGGACGTGAGCTAGCGGCTTACCTGTTGATCTTGGGATTCATTGATCTTCATAGCCTGTGAGCAAGAGTCCTGCTCCTTGACCTGCTGATCTTGGGTGTGCCAGCCCCTGCAGCTACGCAAATTAGGAGAAACCTTGTGGTCTTGCCTGCTGATCTTGGAATTCGTCAACCTTCACAGCCTGTGAGTGGGAGCCCTGCTCTCTGACCTGCTGACCTTGGGTTTGCCAGTTTCTGCGGCTCCATGAATTGAGAGAGGCCTCTACCCTGATCCACGGACTTGGGACATTCTAGCCCCTAGCATCGCGTAAGCTATTTCCTTGATATAAATCTCTCTGTATATTTATACACTTCACTGATTTTGCTTCTCTAGAGAACCCAGCCTACGACAGGGATCCTCCGGAACAACTCGTATCCTATCATTAAGCAAATCTTTTATTAATCATGTGCCTCCCACCATCCAGAAGTGTGGTTAACTTTTAAATAGTTTTAGGCAGTGTGTAGGGGCCTTTCAAAATTTGAAGATGTTTGAGAAGATAGATTGGAAAAGTTGAGGGTAGATGTGTGAAGAACTGCTTGTGGACCAGGAAGTTACAATGATATGGTATTTAGAAGACATCCCTAATCTTTAAATGTGGATTCGAGAAAGGAAATCATTCCCTCCTACAAACTTATCATTTGTTATTCCTGGTAATGGAAGTTCAAGCTAAATGAGCCAATGGTTTAAGCCAGTCATACAATTTGTTCATTCATTCATTCTTCAACAGTTATTATTGAACCCCAGTATATGCCAGGCCCTGTGCTCTGGACATCAGGTCAAGAAGCCACTCCTTTAGGTTCCCAAACTTACATCATCATTATGTCTTGAACAGCAAAATTCTTTTTCTTTATCTTCTTGGTTTTTAGAATGTTTTATTGGTCAGGGCTTTTGATAAACTTTTGTTCGTGACCCACCATCTCTCAAGACCTTCAATATCAGAGTGAACAGTCCAGCAATATTTTTATTATGAGTTGGAATTGAGCTGACAGTACACAATGACAACAAGTCTTGGGTATCTCTGCATTTACTTTATAACCTTAGGAAATGTTTTCCTAACCAGTCAGGATGGAGAATCCCAATTGGACCTTTCTGTGCATCTGATTATAAGCTTTACTAAAACTTTACTTAAGAATCTGCAACATCTGTGCTCTTATTCTTGCAGACTGGGTCATTCCATTGTGCCCATTACAAGGGCGGAAGGGCTATATTTCTTCAGATGCTAAGGCTCTCAGTGGAGCCAAGAGGGAGGAATAATGAAAGGAATATCAGTTCACAGAAGCTGTAAATCACAGAAACCCAACAGTGCCTTGAAAGTTGGAAAAAAAGATTAAAGCCCACCCCTACCCATGGTAGTGGCATTGCTATAAATATGTTGGCAGATCCTTCCTTTTCCAGCCCTTCTGTGTCTTGAGCTATGGAGACTGTCCTAAGGAGCTTGTGTTGATTTCAAAGCTTTCCTCTGGAAGCTTAAGCCCTTCTTAACAGTTCTTTAATAGCTAAAAAGTAGAGTTGAATTCTGAAACTCCATGGCTCAGACAGTTTATAAAACTGATGTTAAGCAGATTTAAGCTGAAATGTTGGCACCATCATTCTTTCTTTCTCATCTGCCACCCTGCTCTATCCTTTAACCCTGTCAGACATTCATGCTGCATACTTAGAGATGGGACAGATTTAATGAATTTCAACACCAAAGAGTCACGTGCTGAGGTTACCTGAAAATAAACTCCCACCCCAACTCCTGAGAAAATCAATAAAATGCTCAATACAGCCCTTATGTTATGGCTTTATGTCACTCTACCCTTACAAGCTCCTTTTTGCCTAAGATCTTTAAAAAAACAAAACATTTAGTCAATCACAAAAGGACAAATACTGTATGAAACCACTGTTATAAAAACTCACCGAAAGGTATACACAAAGAAAGAAACAATCTTTGATGGTTACTAGGGAGGAGAGTGGTAGGGAGGAAAAACACTAACTAGACAATAGATAAGTGATAACTTTGGTGAAGGGTAATATCGTACACAACACTGCGGAAGTCAGCACAACTTGACCAAGGCAAGGTCGTGGAAGCTTCATAGACACATCCAAACTCCCTGAGGGACCAAATTACTGGGCTGAGGGCTGGGGACCATAATCTCGGGGGCCATCTAGCTCAATTGGCATAATATAGTTTATGAAGAAAATGTTCTACATCCTACTTTGGTGAGTAGCATCTGGCATCTTAAAAGCTTGTAAGTGGCCATCTA
This sequence comes from Trichechus manatus latirostris, assembly GCF_000243295.1. Classification (NCBI taxonomy): domain Eukaryota; kingdom Metazoa; phylum Chordata; class Mammalia; order Sirenia; family Trichechidae; genus Trichechus; species Trichechus manatus. The sequence goes on along the minus strand of NW_004444026.1, from coordinate 1,534,793 downwards.
AGATACTCCACTGGTCCCACCCTGTCTGGAGCAAGAGAGAATGAAGAAAATCAAAGACACAAGGGAAAGATTAATCCAAAGGATTAATGGACCACAACTACCACAGCTTCTGCCAGACTGAGCCCAGCACAACTAGATGGTGCCCAGCTACCACCACCAACTGCTCTGACAGGGATCACAACAGAGGGTCCCAGACAGGGCTGGAGAAAAGTGTAGAACAAAATTCTAACTCACCAAAAAAGACCAGACTTACTGGTCTGACAGAGACTGGAGAAACCCCAAGAGTATGGTGCCCAGACACCCTTTTAGCTCAGTAAAGAAGTCACTCCTGAGGTTCATCCTTCAGCCAAAGATTAGACAGTCCCATAAAATAAAATGAGGCTAATTGGGCACACCAGCCCAGGGGCAAGGAAGAGAAGGCAGGAAGGGACAGGAAAGCTGGTAACAGGGAACCCAAGGTCGAGAAGGGGAGAGTGTTGACATGTTGTGGGAATGGCAATGAATGTCACAAAACAATATGTGTATTAATGGTTTAATGAGAAACTAGTTTACTCTGTAAACCTTCATCTGAAGTACGATTTAAAAAATATTTGTTGTTCTGGTTTTCTGTGGACATAAACAGAGGTGAAATTTTATTTATTCCATTTGGCTAGATAGTCAGGTCTCCTTTCCTCTAAATGACTCAATAACCAACATTAAAAAACAAAAAAACCCAAACCTGTTGCTGTTGAGTTGATTCTAACTCATGACAACCTCATGTATTACACAATAAAACTGCTCCATGAGGTTTTCTTGGCTGTAATCTTTGTGGATGTAGAACTTTCTTCCATGAAGCCATTGGGTGGGTTCGAACCGCCAACGTTTAGGTTACCAGCTGAGCACAAACCACTTGTGCCACCCAGGGTCCTATAACCAGTGTAGGTTAACTTTTAAAATGAAGAAAACTCTTTAGGAATATTTATCTTGAGGGTCTAATGTTGAAAATTGGAAAGAAAAACAGAAATTATAAGGATAGAAAGAGAGGAGAGAAAGAGGCCTGAGGAAAAGGAGAGAGGGATTCAGAAGAAATAAACTACTACTTGATGGGATGTGAAAGCCTCACAGGGGAACTGTCATTCAAACAATTCCCTCAGGAGAAGGTCTCCCTATTTCCTAAGAACCCAGAAGAGCTGGCACTGCTTTCTGGTCCAGATGGAGAGATTGCCTCTTCACAGCCAGGCCATCTGTTAACTGCCACAGCACACAACCCAGGCCATCCTGTCCTAGTCTGTCTGGGAATTGGTAATAATTGGTCATCCCTTACATTTTTTTTTCCATTTTTTATTGTGGTAAAATATATATTACAATACTTTTGCATTTCAACTACTTTTATGTGTACAATTCAGTGACATTAATTACATTCATCGTGTTGAACAACCATACCACAATCCGTTTCCAAATTTTTTCATTACCCTTAACAGAAACTCAGTACCCCTAAGCAGTAACTTTCCCTTTCCCCCTCCCACTTGCCCCTGGTAACCACTAATAAACTTTGATCTCTATGCATTTGTCTATTCATGTAAGTGAGATCATACAATATTTGTCCTTTTGTGTACAACTTATTTCACTCAGGAAACCCTGGTGGTGTAGTGGTTAAGAGATCGGCTGCTAACCAAAAGGTCAGCAGTTTGAATCTACCAGGCACTCCTTGGAAACCCTATAGGGCAGTTCTACTCTGTCCTATATGGTTGCTCTGAGTCAGAATTGACTCCATGGCAATGGGTTATTTCACTTAACAGTGTCTTCAAGGTTCATCCATGCCATAGCATGTATCAGAACTTCATTTCTCTTCATGGCTGAATAATAAATACTCCATTGTATGTATATGCCACATTTTTGTTTATCCATTCACCTGCTGATGGGTGTTTGGGTTGTTCCCACCAGATTTTTCTTAGTTTTTAGTTTCAAAGCTTCATAAGAAGACGTAATCCAAATTTGTGTAGTACAGAGTTGATAATTGAAATAGGTATTTTTCCCATTTTCATAGTAATACAGACAGAGTGTGAGATGATAATGAGCCAGCCACTCCACAGGTCAGCTTCTTTCAAGAAATTTCTCTTTGTTCCTGGGTTTGCATCCCTCACTCTTTACATGTGTGAAGAGACCTGCATAACTTTGTTGAAAATAGGTCCTATTTTTTTCATAATCTTAAAATGAAGTGAAAAAAATGTCTGATTCTCTTAAGGAACTAGCTGCCAAAATAGAAGCATCTCTCATTAAGGAGGAAGAAGTTGTTTTTTCTTTTTTTTGTTGGGGAGGGTGGTAAATAGGGTTGGGAAACAGTCCTGGAGGCGCAACGGTTAAGCACTCAGCTGCTAACTGAATGGTTGGCGATTCAAACCCACCCAGTGACTCCGCAGGAGAAACAGCTGGTGATCCGCTCCCATAAAGATTACAGACTTTGGGGCAATTGTACTCTGTCACATGGGGTTGCTATGTGTCAGAACTGACTCGAAGGCACATAGCCATGACAACAACAGGGTTGGGGAGGAATTATTGTGGAGATAAAATCTTATGGTCTCCATTTGGAGAAGAGCAGTTCAGAGCCTTTGTGGAGAACATGGGATCAAAGACCCAGAGCTCTACTAGCAAACCAAGGTGGATCTTGGTGAGGAGAAACCAAGGGAAGTTGGTATTCTGGGAGATGTTATGGAGGAAACCAAGACCGGTGTTCTGCTGCCCAGAAGAGATGGTCCAGGCTCTGAGGAATGGTCCTTGAGCAGTCTGGATGAAGGGAGAAAGACAATACTCTTTCTCTAAGCACAAAGTAGACTAAACATTTAGATAACCAGAGTCCTTGGTATATGTCATTAATTTCTACTTAACCACATTCTTATTTCTTTTAAACTTTGAGATAAAAAAATTATTAAAGCAACTTCTAAGACAAAAAGAGGAAGGCAACTAATATACAGTAAACCCTTGGACAATGAGTTATTCTTGAGAGATGCCTTTTCCAGATGACTTGATGCCATCTTAAAGAGAGTATACCAAGTATAATTTCATCTTCCCTTAACAATTTAAGGACATCGCTGCAATGGTATTGACACCTGTTGCATTATGATGTAACCTGTTGGTTATGCCACAGTTGATTGGAAAGATGTGGAATTCATTACTAGCAAGAAAATACTATTAGCCAATCCTGAATATGCATAGAATCTAGAGAATTGTGCAAAAACATTACTTTTCCCATCAGTCACCTTTCAGCCTTAAGAGTGAGTACTTCAGATGACCCTAGGAGTCCTTCTCCTCCCTGTCCTTCCTCTTCAATTATCTCCCAGCTCCCTTCAGTTTTTCTAACCCCTGTGCTCCCTCCATGCACCTGCCCACAGGATCCGTTCTCCATTTCAAAGGGGCAAATGCACTTGCATCTCAACACTGAGACACAAGCACTTGCTTCTGGTACATAATCATGACAGACAAATGTTTCCTTGTAATGTTGGCCAGTTTTGCCCGGTAACCTAGATGCATTGTTATGCTAAAACCACCACCACAACAACACACCTCTCAGGTCTTACCAAGGCTCCTTAGGTGGTGCAAACCATTAAGCACTGAACTACTAACTAAGGAGCCTACCCAGAGTTGCGTTGGAAGAAAGGCCTGGTGAGTTTCTCCTGAAAGGCCATAGCCTTGAAAACCCTATGGAATGCAGTTCTGCTCTGCACAGATGGGTTTGCTTTGAATCAAAATCAACTCCACGGCAACTAGTTTGGTTTTGGGTTTTTTTGTTGTTGTTGTTCTTACTGAGAAAAGAACAAGGGAGTCAAGGGGAGGGAAAATCACAATGGTTATGCTCTTAATTCTTTGCTTTCAGATTGATGCTAAGCATGATTTGCCTGTGGATAGCCAAAGAGGTGAAGATGGGATGTTTCATTCTGTCTTGAACATTGTGACCCGGGCAGGATGACATGGATTAGATGTTATCTCAAGTGTCCTTCATTTTGCTAAAGCAGTCCATTTCCTAAGCTGTGAATAAGGTACATCTGTCCACCTTGCCATTAGCTGTTCATTTTGGGGAGTTCCTAGTGTGTGTCCAGCACTATCTTAACTGCTGTGGGTATTAGGGTGGGTTGGTGGGGGTGGAGAGGGTGGAGCTCAGGCTACTGAAGAACTTTAACATTTGTAATAGGCATGAAACTTAGCCACATGGAAACAATAATGAAAATATAAACAAGAATGTAATTAATTGTGACTTATGTGGTACAGGGTAAAATTGAATTGGCCAGGCAGACAGGAGTAGCCAGGGTAACAGAGATGTGGGCTTGACCTTGAAGGATAGTTAGATTCCCAATAGCAGAAGGCAAGGTGGGAGGTGCTCCAGATGAGGGGCAAAACCAGAGCGACCATGGGAAGGTTGGGAGATATGAATGAGCAAGTTCATGGGAAGGCTGTGATGGCAATTGGGGTACATGAGGATGAGGGTGTAATAAGGTTGGACAGGTGGGATGGGGCTAGAGTTCACTCATCCCTGGAAGCTAAGAAGAGAGTACACTAAAGATTATAGGCCTGTGTGTCTCAAACCCAACCTCGACTCATGGCGACCCCATATGTGTCAAAGTAGAACTGTGCTCCATGGGGTTTCCAATGGCTGCTTTTTTGGAAGTAGATTGCCAGTACTTTCTTCTGACGCACCTCTGGGTGGACTCGAACTTCCAAGCTTTCAGTTAGCAGCCAAGCACATTAACTGTTTGCACCACGCAGGTACTCCTCTCAAACCCAGGCTGCTCATAAATATGGGGCATCTTACTGAAACTCAATTTTACGTAAACGCTTGGGGAAAATTATTCTTTACCTCATGTTCTAAAACAATCATGGGTATATTTTGGAGCAGAATTCAAAACTTGCCCAACTTCAAAAATAAAGTGTGCATATTTAAAGAAAATCTGGCTTGTAGCAGATCACTTAGATGACACCTTCACACTCCTAGGTCCTCTCCTCTAGTATGGTGTACTTCCACGGGATTGTTTGAGAAGAATTTTCTTAGGCAATAAGAAGTGGAACCTCATTGCCAGAAGTTGTGTCCCTGTGCCTTGAGCATTTTTTCTGCCCTTCTGAGTATTTTCAGGTCAGCAGTTCGAATACACCAGCTGCTCCTTGGAAACCCTATGGGGCAGTTCTACTCTGTCCTGTAAGTCGCTATGAGTCGGAATTGACTCAAAGGCACACAGCAACACAACAACTGAGCATCTTCAGGTCCCACTTCAAGAGCTGATATGACGCCTTTCTCACACAAATCTTTGGCCTAAGTGGTTAGGTATCACATTGATAGTGGCCCATGCCAAGGCATTGTTGCTGTTATCGCTATGGGACTAGGTCACCAGAAAGGACATTTGTCTAAATGACGGTTGATCTGCCACCATTCTCTCAACAGTCCTAGGAAGAGCTGTTATTATTACCCTGTTTTACAAGTGAGGAAATGGTGTGTGGCAAGTATTGTAAACACGTTTGATGGGTCCTTTCAAGAAGACATCCATGTTAGGACGTGGATCCTGGCTGGCAGGGCATCTAACAACCATATTCATGTGTGCAGAACTTTATTTTGAAAAGATGCTTCATGCTGCATGTGGTCTGCCAGCCTCATAGAAGGCTTGCTGGCCTTCTTCATTCCGTTCTCCAGCTCCTGTCAGTTGACGCATTGCTGGATAGTATTTAATGACAGCTTTCAGCTCCATGGAGTCCCCGGGTGGTACAAATAGTTAATGTGTTCAGCTGCTAACAGAAAGGTTGGAAGCTCGAGTCCAACCAGAGGTGCCTCAGAAGAAAGGCCTGGTAATCTACTTCTGAAAAATCAGCCATTGAAAACCCCATGGAGCACAGTTCTACTGTAATACATAAGGGGTTGCCCTGGGTAAGAATCAAATCAATAGCATCTGGATTTCTCAGCTCCATATTTCTTTTTTTTTTTTTATTGTACTTTAGGTGAAGGTTTGCAGAACAAATAGTTTCTCATTAAACAGTCAGTACACATGTTGTTTTATGACATTGGTTAACAACCTCACGACATGTCAACACTCTCTCTTCTCTACATTGGGGGACCTTTTTTTTTTTTGGTGAAAATATACATAGCCAAAGAGACACTATTTTAAAAATTTCTGCATGTACAATTCAGTGATGTTGATTATGTTCTTCCGGTTGTGCTGTTATTCTCACTATCCTTTTCCAAATTATTCCATCACCATTTTCTTCAACTCACTGTCCCCTAGGCTTCCCATCAAACCTTCTGAGTTGGTGGTGTCAATTTGACCTCACATAGATAAGTCTTTTTTTTTTTTTTTTTTATACTTTAGATGAAGGTTTACAGAACAAAACGGTTTCCAATTAAACAGTTGGTACACATGTTGCCCTATGACAATGGTTAACAACCCCACGACATGTCAACACTATCCTTACTCAACCTAGGGTTCCGTATCACCGGCTTTCCTGTCCCCTCCTGCCTTCTAGTCCTTGTCTCTGGACTGCTGTGTCTCATTCATCCCATTTTGTTTTTTGGGGCTGTCCAATCCCCGGCTGAACAGTGAACCTTGGGAGTGACTTC